>NW_020664439.1:2557336-2689836 GCF_002925995.2 Terrapene triunguis
GGGCGTGGGCATGGGCGGGGCGGGGGGCGGGGCCGGGGCCCCGTGGAGTGTCCTCTTTTGGGACACTCCACATATGGTAACCCTACTCACCAGTGCCAAACAGAGGGGAATAATCACTTCCCTCGATCTGCTGGCAATGCTCCTACTAATATAGCCCAATATGCCATTGGTCTTCTTGGCAACAAGGGCAAACTGGTGACACATGTCCAGCTTCTCGTCCACTGTAATCCCCAGGTCCTTTTCTGCAGAACTGCTGCTTAGCCAGTCGGTCCCCAGCCTGTAGCGGTGCATGGGATTCTTCCTTCTTAAGTGCAGGACTCTGCACTTGTCCTTGTTGAACCTCATCAGATTTCTTTTGGCCCAATCCTCCAATTTGTCTAGGTCACTCTGGACCCTATCCCTACCCTCCAGCGTATCTATCTCTCCCCCCAGCTTAGTGTCATCTGCGAACTTGCTGAGGATGCAATTCATCCCATCATCCAGATCATTAATAAAGATGTTGAACAAAACCGGCCCCAGGACCAACCCAACCCCGGACCAGCCCCAGCAGCCCCAACCCCCAGGCCAGCCCGAGCAGCCCCGGGCCAGCCCAAGACATGCCGACCGGAGAATGGGAAAGATGGCATGCCTCCCCCAGGCACCCAGTGGAAAAACACTGAGCTTTTTATATGCGCCATGCAGGTTCTGGGGTGGCTGAGGAGGCAGTATCTGCTACTCAGTTTCCTGGGTTTTATCAGTAATCTCTCTGGAGTCCAGGGAGTCCAAGGTGTCGGTGGTGCGCATGCTCACCAGGAGCGTTTGCACCGAATTAACTATCAGTGTGGGGCATTGTGAGATGGCGTCTGAAAGGCAGCAACAGTCGATGTAAGCAACATAGTGTCTACACTGAGACTGAGGGCTTGTCAACACTACCCGCCAGAGCGGCTGGCAGCGATCGATCCAGTGGGGGTCGATTTATCGCATCTAGTTCGACTGCTGAGCGCTCTCCCATCAACTCTGGTACTCCACCAGAACGAGGAGCGCAAGCGGAGTCGACGGGAGAGCGTCAGCTGTCGACTTTCCGCAGTGAAGACACTGCGGAAAGTAGATCTAAGTACGTCGACTTCAGCTACACTATTCACGTAGCTGAAGTTGCATATCTTAGATCAACCCGCGCGGTAGTGTAGACAAGCCCTGAGTTGATCTAACTACATCGACTGAAGCACTCACTGCTTGCAGAGGTGGAGTTATTAATTCAGTGTAGTGGGCGAGCTACATCGGTAGGAGCTGCATTTTAGTGTAGACAGAGTTAGGTCAATGTAAGCTGCCTTATGTCGACCTAACTCTGTAGTGTAGATCAGTGTTCCCTCTAATTTTTTATGTCCATGTGTGGAATGAATTTTGTTATGTGCACCAATATGGGGGTGATGTGTGGTGGGGGTAGGGCCAAGGGGTTTGGAGTGTGGGAGAGGGCTCAGGGCTGGGGCAGAGGGTTGGGGTGCAGGGGGGTGGGGTGAGGCCTCTGGGGTGGGGCCAGGGATGAGGCGATTGGAGTGTAGGAGGGAGCTCAGGGCTGGGGGAGGGGCGCCTCTTCCCGCCTGCACGGCCCTTGATAGCCTGCCATGCGGCCACGCAGCTCAGAGGGAACTTAGGTGTAGACCAGGGCTCATTGTCCTTGCTTTAACCATTAGATCACATTTCTTTCGACTTTACTAATTTTCCGTATGTGTGTTTAAGTGCCCAAAGCAGTATCTTTGATCATTTTTTCATTTACCAGGTAAGTAAGGCTCACTTGTCTGTGATTGCTAAGATCATTCATAGGACCTTCTTAAAGACAGGTACAACAAAGGCTAGCTTCTAGTTCTGCGGTATAATATCTGATTTTATTAATAGATTACATATTTTGGTTAGCAGCTCAGCCATCTCATGTTAGTTTCTTGAAAACTCTTGGCTGGATACAATCCAGTCCTAGTGGCAACAGCAATGAGACCATTGGAGAGGGGAGCTGGCAGAGGTGGTCAGATTGCTAGTAATCTGACAACATTTTTCTTGACAAAATATTTGACTCATGCAGTACATATTCATTATCTTAATGATTGGCTGAACCATGACTGTTGTTTTCAGCTGTAAAGGTGTCAAGCTTCCTAAAAACTCAATTAAAGCAAGTGAAGTCGCACCTTTATAGACCATGTCTACACTAGGAATTTTATGAAAAAATACCATCCCTGTTGGTACAGCTGAACTAGTGGGAACTTTTTAGTGAAATTCCCTAGTGTTGTCAAGGTTTCCAGGAGATCAAACAACTCTTGCTCAAGGGATTTCAGTTCTCACTCATCTTTTAATTATTATTTTTATTTATTTACTTGTTTAGCACCAGCACCATGGTTAAAGTTGTACAATACATAAAAATAAAGGTAGTCCATGCCCTAAAGCTCTTTCATTCTAAAGACAGACACATGAAATATGCAGAAAAGTCCAAGTGTTGGGAATAATAATTTGGGTTGTGGGGTCTTCTAGCTGTCTAATCACATCCTTCAACATTGTATGTGAGGATATCTGCTTTGCACGTCATTATATAAAACTGAGAGTCTGTTGCAGGAACATTCTTACATTGCCCCTAACTAAATAACCAGGGCTTACTTGATTAAACTAACAGCAAATCAGTGTAAATTAAATACGAGGGAATAATACTCTGCCTTTCACACTTTATAGGCAGCCTGTGGAATCCTCCAATAAGATGTCAGAGAGCCAGATATTGTAGCTGGACTGAAAATAGAACCCAAATAATCTTATGACCAATGTAGTTATTACTCAGAGGATACAAGTAATAAAATTGCATTTTGCTTCAGAGCATCAGCTGATCACCACAGTGGCCTAGAAGGATTCCCCACAATGTACAGCACTGAACAATAGGCTACATTCTTTTTTCTCCCCCCCCCCCCCCCCCCCCCCCCCGGAAGCAACAGTTGGTTACTAACTACATAGCCAGTTGTCTGGTCAGTGTAGATCAGTAGTTCTCAACCAGGGGTATGTGTACGCAGAGGTCTTCCAGGGGGTACATCAACTCATCTAGATACTTGCCTAATTCAGTGGTTCTCAACCTATTTACTATTGTGGGCCGCATATGTGGCCGCATCCAATACTACCTCTCTGGCCCTGAGGATGTCACACAGACCGCAGCTCTGTGCTGGCTAGGCTGCAAGTGGCCCAAGGGCCGCAGGTTGGGAACCACTGTTGTAGATCCTTAGTTAACAAGCTTTTTTAAAGGTTCTGGTGTGTTTGTGGTGGGGGAAAGAAATAATTGCCCCAATTTCTTAGGGCATGTCTACACTACAAGCTTAAGTCAATCTATAGTAGGTCAGCTTACAGCCACTGCAGTAATTACTGTGGTTTTCCATGTCCACACTACCCTCCTGTTGGTGGTGCATATCCTCACCAGGAGTGCTTCCACTGACTTCAGAGGAGCAGTGGGAGGGGCTGAGATCCTGGACTCTCAGCTCCTCTTGGAGCTCCTCACTGGGAGCTCAGCCCAGGCTCTCAGCTCCACTCCTGCTGGGAGCCTGGGTACTGCTGCCGGGCTCCCAGCTCCACACGGAGCTCCATACCAGGAGCACAGCTGGCTCCCCGCTCCCCACCGGGAGCCTGGAGCCTGCGTGACAGTCAGGCTTGGAGCCAGGAGCCTGGATCAGACCCAGGAGCCCAGGGGGGAGGTTGGGGGGAAGCCGGGCTCTAGCTGGAGCCCCCCAGCCGTCCTGGGGTAACAGGCCGAGCTGTGAGGTGGATGCGGGGTTCACAACAGCGAGTTTACCAGCCTTTCTTGTCAGTTTCATAGCTCCAGCACTGAGTTATTAAATTGACAAGAATGAGAGTGAACAGCCAATGTACCGGTATGTAACTCAGCATTTGCACGGACACTGTGTTGCCCTAACTACACCGACATAAACCCTACGCCTCTCTGTGTAGCAGGGCATTTAGGTCGGCGGAAGCAAGGCTGTAGTGTGGACACTGACACAATTAGGTCAACATAAGCTGCCTTACATCGACCTAACTCTGTAGCGTAGACCAGGTGTTAGTTTATCTTCATTAAATGTCATCTTGCTTACAGGGTGTGGCCTTCTCTCCAGCAAACTTTACTCACTGGCATTCCACTGTCAGTGGAGAGGGACTGTAAAATGAAAACAGTACAAAAAAGCAGCAGTCTGAAAAGTTTTATACAGTCATCTTGATCTTATCACCAGCCCTTTCCGCCCAAACCCACCAAACTTTTTACTGAGCTGTCTGTTTGCCTATAAATAGAACAGCAGCTCTCATGCAGAGATGGGCAGCGCTAAACCAGAGGCTCATTCTCTTCCGAGCCGTGTGTGTGTGAGAGAGCAAGAACCGTGTGGGGTTCTCACTGGCCTTTCATGTCTGAGTTATGTAGCGCTGAGGTTTTCTGTAGTTATAGACTAGAGAGTGACATAAACTGCTTCTTAAGGGAGGGGCGAGGTGACCACTCTGTAGGGTATTTTTTCTTTTTTTAAAAAGAGCTTGATTTAAAGGAAGAGATGGAGGAGTGCATGTCTCTTGCAGAGGTGAGTGACGCCTGTGGAGGTGAGGGAGCATCTTGATCAGATTGGGAGCGGGATGTGAGCAGTACAGAAGGTAGAAGGAGTGAGTGGAACAAAGTGGGGATTGTGAGAAAAAGCAGAGATGCTGTTCTGTTACAAACTAACATGTACTTTGACTGCGGGCTGGGGAAGAGTTCAAGCCAGCCAGGAAGCTGCGGGCTGAGCCTGGAAGGGTCAGATTCTGGCTGCTCCCAAAGCAAGTGTGTCTTGGAACAAGGAGCACTGGAAGAAGACCTTGAAATAACCCACTTGATGTGGTCTGGTATCTATTGGCATCCTTTAAGCAGGCCTCCTGCTTGAGTGCTGACACTGGAATTTGTGGGATTTGCTTCCAGGGATCCTTTAGATGATTTGTCTCATTCTCTCCCAGACACCAAACCCAGAGACTGGCATTGTTTGGTATCTGTTTTTCTCCCCCCTTCCCCGCAAGGAATGGAAAAGATTATTCCTTGTTTCTGTCAGAATCCCAAGAATCTCTCCCTCCCACCATCTGTCCACACTTGCATCACCCTAACAACACCTTATGCGCCCCCCCCCCCTACTTCTGACCAAGAAGGACTGCAGAGGACTTTCGGCAAAGTCTGTCAGATGCTGCCCCCTTATCTGTCCATCTTAAGTATTTATATGGCCCCCAATATCTGAGCATCTTCCCATATTTAATGTATTTATCCTCACAACAACCCTGTGAGGCAGGGCAATGCTATTATCCTCTTTTTACAGGTTGGGAACAGCGAGACTAAGTTACTTGCCCAAGGTCACACAGGGAGCTGTGGTGGGGCAGGGAATTAAATCCAGGTCTCAAAAGTCCCAGGCTAACACCACCCTTCCTCCTAAGCATCTAAGGATGGGAGTGATTCTAGCTACTCCCTCTCCCAGGGATGTCCAGTCCCTCTTGCAATGGGGGGTCAGACTAGGGTCACTAACTGAACACAGATTTCCTGCACAGTGCTGCATAGCACCACCTCTAGGCCAGCCCTCTGGTCTTGTTTCTGAGCTTCTCCGCAGTGTACTGAGCTGATGAGCAGCAGCAGCAGCATTCAGACTGCCATGAGATTTTGAATAGTCCTGATCTTTCTAATATTGTGTATTCCTCTGGGATATATCGCCATTGTGACATGTGGAAAATGGATTTCCAGAATGCCTTTCGGCACTCCTTTTTTAGGGAACATGAAGCTGAGAGGGAAGTTAGGACTTTGTCTTTAGTTTTACAATTTTTGATTACTTTTAGTGCTCAAGAAAACATAGATTCTGGTCTTGCTGGCTGGAATGAGGTTAGGCACAGTTAGTGAATCAGTTAGTATCTCAACCAATAGCTGAGTCTGTTAGAGTGGGGCTGTTGAGGGGAAAGAGCACTAGTGGCCAGGCCTGAGTCTTGCGGGTGTACTTGGGCCTACAAGCTAGCATCTCCTGGTTTGTAGATAGTGGAGTATGGGCCTGTGGCAGAGCGCAGTTGTGCTTGCCACATGGAAGTGCTTCAGCGGTACAGGCTGGGATGGGGATTTAGATGGTCTTAGCCGTAGACACACCTCTTCAACCTCAAATAGAGATGATGGGGAGGTATTGATGAGCTCGTTGGCAAGAAACCACTCTTCTCCTCTCCTTCTGGTGTCAGAAGGGCACTATTGAGGAGCACAGTGTCTGGGCCGGACGTATGGAGGAGCCCACTCTTGTCCCACAGGGTTTTCATTGAGAGTATTAAGAGCAGTGTGCTGCCACCCACCCCATTATCACTGTCTAGTTTGAGGTTAGCTTGACCCAGTGCTATGGAGGCATGTACTGAGTCATACTGATGTTTCTTGTACTCAGCACTCTCTTTCCAAGGGCTTTTTGAGAAACTTTGGCTTTGAGTTTGGCAAAGGTCAGTTTGCAGAAAGTATTAAAATCTGCATTTGTTTAAGAAAGCAAGGCCCCACGTTACAGCTTTACACAGCAGATTAAGCACGTTAAAAAGCAAGTTTAGTGCCCTTGTAAGGATTTGTAAAAAAGCATTAAATCCTTGGAACAATTCAAGAGTATTTTCCCACCAGCTCTCCGATGGATTTCACATCGGTGTAGTAGCTTGTCAGCAACTATGCAGTGAGGGTAAGGTTTGTGTCTTAATTGATACTCATCAGTTGACCTGACTCTCTTAGAGCCTGTGTTTCGTTGAGATCCCTAGTATGTTAAATGTGTGTCATTTTCCTAGCCTGCAGTTAGAGAATAACCTGTCAAACAGGGTTACCAAAGCATTTGTTCTTTGTCTCTTAATTGAGTGTTATGCGATGGGACTGTCGCTGACAGATTTGGGTTACTGGGAGCTATGTTTCCCTTGGAGGAGAGGAAAGTGTCCTGGAGCATTGACACCCCACACTATGGCTGTTGCTGTTCTGAAGCACTGACAGCATATATGCACAGCCAGTAAGATAATGTTGAAATCTTTGCGCTAAATTTTTTGCTTTTTTCTATTTTAAAGATAGAAACTGGAGATTATTTTAATGTAGCTCTTGGTATCCAGCATCTTCCCTTTGCTGGAGTAACAGATGTATTTGTTGATGTAAGATGAAATGAATGTGGACTAAATATATCTGTGTAGCCTTCATATGCATAGTATGTGAATGAGTGTATGGGGTGTGTCTATGCTCGTGTGTCATTCTAGCTATGGAGCAATGAAAAAAACCCAGAGCAGTGTGCCTAGAGCGTTTTGGCACTTCAGCCCTGGGAAATGGCAGCCAGCCAGAGAGCACTGAGGCAATGCCAAGAATATCTGAAAAATGCCAAATGCTGAAGCTGTAGACTTTTCCTGCCTTGCTGTTGCTTCTCTCTTCACCCCTGTATGCCTGCAGATTACATCCTGTGCTGTTAAATGCTGATGGCCTCACATGGCAGGAATGGACAGGCCTGGTGTAACCAGGTGTGTGTGTTCATAGTCACTCTAAGATCACAGGGTTCTGATTGGACATGGCTGGAGTGTGACCCCCGTGAGTATGACTGTTATACATTCTGCATCACAATTACATCTGGAGAAGATCACCTGAACAGATCTAGGATCTGTGCCCCTGTGAAATCATAACATCATAGTGTCAGGGCTTGAATGCCACCCCAGGATGTGCTACATTTTCTGTTACAGTCCAAAACATTGATAAAATCACCTGCTCAGTTGAATGAATTTGTGAAGTGTTTCCAGCAGAGGGTGCTAAGAATATTGATATAAATCTGAGTAGTCCTCTTGTGGTGTGTATTGGAGAGGGTTGTATGTAAATAAAATTTCACGCTATATTTTCTTGGCTTCTAGACTGTCATAAAAGAGGGGATGCTGATGAAACAGACCAGCTCATTCCAGCGCTGGAAGAGGCGATATTTCAAACTGCGAGGACGAACGCTCTACTATGCAAAAACTGCGAAGGTGAGCTGCTGAGTGTGCATCTGAGCCAGAGGAAAGGGCAGCTGGGAGGATGGAGGTGTATGGGTGTATGTGAGCAGTGAGCCCTCGATCCGGGAGAGAGCAGCGACCCTTGAGATGTCTGTCCGTAGGCTTTATCACAACAGAAGCCTTCATTTACTCAGCTGCACAGCTTGAAATACCATGCTCCTTTGTGTTTAAAACACAATGAATGTATGGGAATCCAGCAATGATGCTGTGTGTCAGACCTACCTCTCTATCCTCTATAGTTGGGACTGAACTCAAACCCAATAGGAACTGAAGTAGGAGGGAGAAAATGTGGATGAAGGGAAGACCTGGGAAACCTAGAATTTGCCATATCAGCGACTTAGAGCTCTGTGTAAGCTCGAAAGCTTGTCTCTCTTTCTGCGACAGAAGTTGGTCCAATAAAAGATGTTACCTCACCCACCTTGTCACTCACCTTGTCAGTATCTTGACTGACCGTGTCTACTCTTTAGAGCTGTTAATTTTACTCCTTTCATAAGTACTACATTTACAGCAACAACAACATCAACAAAATGTAACTATGCCATGAAAGTGATCCCTGAGCGTTTACTGAGAAGGGAGGCTGGGGCAAATGTGGGCACTGGTGCCTTCATGGAACTGTTCTTGTAAGTCCTATTTCCTACTGTCAGTCCCAGTCCCTTTCAACACAGATCCCTACTGGAGAGTATGGGGCTGACATTTATAATAGGAACCCCACTGGGGATGTTTCTTACACACCTGATTCACTGTTCTGTTTTTTGTTTTGTTTTTTCCTCAGTCGATAATTTTTGATGAGGTTGATCTGACAGATGCCAGTGTGGCAGAATCTAGCACTAAGAATATCAACAACAGCTTCACGGTAGGATTTATCAGACCACTTCCATCCTCCCTCCATTTCTCCCCCTTCTCACTTTCTAAATCTGAAGATTCTGCCTGGTTTGAAAAGCTCTCAGCTCCATTCATGGCCCCCTCCTTGGGGGAAGTCTAACAGTGCTGTTCAGCCATCGTTGAAAGGGCAGCTGTTGTACTAACCAAGCCATAAGAAGATGCTGGACAGTGGTACATGGTTTGGTTTGTGACAGAGAGATTCCATTATTACCTGCTGAGGGTTGCAGTGATTTCTACATTATGATACACACAACTGAATGTTCCTGTTTAATACAAGTGTATGATGAGTGCAACCTTATGGCTAGATTTTTGTGCAGAAAAGTCAAGAAATATAAATGTATGTTCCCCACAGCAATTGTAAGCCATCCCCCTCCATACATGAAATATTTTGGATGACTGGGTATGCTGTTAAATATATGTCTTTAAAGATACGCTCTTGTTAAACACACGTTTATTGGGCCTCTCTAATACTGTTCATTTATATAGCAGGACAGCATAATTCCCTCTGCGGCAGGAATTATGGGTGAAGTTCTGTGGCGTGTGCTTTGCAGGAGGTCAGATTAAATGAATGTAGTGGTCCTTTCTGGCCTTAGAATGTGTGAATCTATACATGTGTCATGGCCAAATTACAAATTGTAGCTATAAACCCCTAGGGAGAGGAGGAAGTAAAAGGGATCCTACGGAGTTCACAAAGAGCTGCATACTGATGTTATAGTGGGAGTAGAGGAAGATAAGAGATAGTTAAGGTAAGGTTGCAGAACTGGGGCTAGTTCTGTGTATGCCTTTGCCAGAGGAGCCTGGCAATAGGTATTAGCCTTATCCCAAGTTGTAGCCCTTTGATCAGATGGATCTGGACAAAGTGGCTATGGCATAAACCCTAGAATCTGGTTAAATTCCAGCGTTTTCTCATAGAATGCATCTTCCAGTCTGGTAGTCAAGGGCTCAGAGATGGCCTTGCTGAGTCTGAGAGTGAGTACCCACACTACTCTCCAGGGTCCAGTGATTTCTATACAGGACAGGGAATCAGGAACCCTTGATTTCTAATCCCGGTACTGACATGTATTCTCCCTGTGGCTCTGGGAAAGCACCAATGCCTGCCTCAGCTTCCCAATCTATAAATCAGAATAATTTTACAGGTAAAAACTCTAGTGAGGAATATTTACAATGTGTACAGTGCTCGGGTAATGCAAGCGTTGTAGAAGTGCTAACATTGTTACTGTATTAGTTGTGGTAATTTGGGAACATCTCTAATTTCTGCCTGGGGCAATGGATGTATTGTGAGGAGGCAGACGGAATCATCATGTTGCTTATACAACTTCCTGCATCTGAGCAAAGCTGTGAAGGAGGAATCACTTCCAGGACAGTGGCACCAGGCCATGCTACTCCCCTGCCTTTCCTAGGGGCTCAGGGAACAGGAGAATTAGCTTGGTTCTCAGGAAACAGCAAATGGTGCTCTGTCTCTCTGGCTCATGTATCATGGCTGCTCAGGTATTCTGTAGGAAAATATCTGGCCTCTGTGGCTTTCTGCCTGTTCTATCTATTGAGATTCATACGTGGGTTTGACTGTGGTCCACCCTGAGCTATAAAAACTACTCTGCTAATCAAAAGGTTGTGTAGTTGTTATACTGTTTGGTCTGCCACATCACTGCAGTCATTTCTTTGGATTCCTCAGAACCCTACAATTTTCTCCAGTTCTGTTTGTGAGTGCTCTCTGATTTCCCTTCTGCGTCTTCCCAGCTCGCTTCCCCTCCCAAATGCAGAGTTTTTTGATCCGTTTTAAAAGTGCACTTAAGAGAGAACTTTTTCCCGGTTTTTCAAAGCAAACAGGTTAACTAACAAGTGTTGGTTTAGATCCGAGATATCAAACATCTAGTGTATTCTAACAAAGGCAGTTGTCCTTGCATTTCATAAGTTCCATTTGTCTTCACTTTAATGGAAAGTTTAATTTCTGACCTGGCAAGACTGGCCCTTCTCTGAGAAAAGCAGCTCCAACATCCAAGCAGTTGTGCTGCTTAATGGGTAAATACTGCACTTCAAGTTCAGACTAGCAGTTGACTTAGTTCAGGAGATGGGCCCAACTCCCAGTTAGTATTGCCTCTGCTCCTAAATCTACTGACCATGTCACCTATCCTTAATACTAAAAAGGTTGCCATCTTCCTGGATTTAGGCAGGGTGACCTGTTTCTTTACACTACATCTGGTCTCCAAGCTGGCCAGAGCTCAGCACCCTACTCTGTCCTCCTGTCTTACAGAGAGTGGTACAGTTAGCGGAACTAAAGAGTGGATCATCTGTGTGAGAGCTGCATGAACAACACTCTTTGATAGGAGGAAGCATGGGAACTAATGAAGGAAATGGCAAGCAGGAAGGAGATCGCAAAAAACACAGGGAAGGAGTGACTGGAGTAGGAGGAGAAGTTAGGGAAGAGGTTGTGAGGAAAGAGGGGACAGAACGCTGGGAGGAAGGGAGACAAAGCAAGGAGTAAAAGAAGCAAGAATGAGAGTGGAAGGAGGGATACCTGGTGTGAAGAGAAGCCACAGGATCAGGAGAGATCAGGCAGTCAGGAGAAGTACCTGAAGATTAAGGGCTTTGTCTATACCAACATTTAATTTACAGCAAGCTGGGATGTGAAACTACCCCCACACTAGCTTGCCACAGACTGTCTGTGTGGACCCTGCTGCAGTGCATTAACAGTTTGCTAATTCACTTTGATCTAGTCATCTTTGAAACGGGATTAGATCAAAGCGAACTAACAAACTGTTAATGCACTGCAGCAGGGTCCACAAGGACAGTTAGTCCATGGCAGGCTAGTCTGGTGTAGATTTACATCCCCGCTCACTGCAAGCTAAATGTTCATATAGACAAGCTCTAAGATAACTAGCACAACAGATCTTGGTTCCATTTTGGAAGGAGAGTGGCTTGATTTGGTTTTAGCCCAAGGAAAAGGTAGTACCCATAAATCAGGGAAATGGGCAGAAGAAGGGAAGATGTTTTTAAATGCTGGAATTGTAAGATGATACGTTTGGGGAGAGGCAACAAGAACAAAGAATGCTTGTGTGAACGGATTTGAATTAGATGAGGCAGAGATGATGATCAGAAACACAATGCAGGTAGGATCACAGTGCTCTGCAGCAGTCCAGGGCCAACATGGTGATCTGTTGCATAAATAAAGGAATAACATTCAGATATAAAGATACTGATAAGTCTTTTATGTAAGACATTGGTAATATCTGGGAGCTGATTTCTTTGCTGTATAGAGGTAGCTAAAAGGGAGAAATAGAGCAAGGAAGGGGTATAATGTGATTTTATTTATTTACTTATCTTATTTAGATTTCTTTAGTGTATGTCTCCTTGGTTTGAACTGGAAATAGGAGTTAGGATGCCTATTGGGAAACACTCTGATCCCAGATTTGGCTGTGGAGCCAAGTGGTGTGATGGGAGCGGTTAACAAATGCTTTTTAAAGGAAAGCCCAGTGCTGAAATAAAAAATTCTATTGTGTATTTCCTGAAGAGTAAAATGTACCTGCCATAACAGAGGATGGACTAGATGGGCCATTGGATCTTTCCAGCCACAAATCCTGTGTCACTTCCAGCCAACAGCTCTGGAACTGATTTTCCAGTTGTTTCTAGCAGACATTCTTCTCTGGGATCTGTCTGGACTTTCACCCAACTTCTGCTTCTAGTGACCTTTATGCAGATTTCAACATCAATTCATCGTCTCAGTTTACTCAGAGCCTAGTGATTCTGCAGGAGAAAGTTCCCAGATGTCAGCTGTGGCAGGCAGGCAGTGTGTGTGTGGAGAGCCTTAGTGGTTTGATCCCCCTGTATTGATACTGTCCTGAAAGCTGCTGTTTGGAGCTGATGCACAGACACAGCACACAACGGGGCTGCCACTAGCCCTCCTCTTGACCCCTCCTCTGCTGTTAAAGTCTGCTTTGTTGAAGAGGTGGAGCTTGAACTCTTGGACGCCTCCATAAACTCCTCTCCACCCCCTCTCCATTGGGACGTACCTCTCAGTTCTGGCATAAGACAGGAAACAGCATATTTTTTATTACACTCAGCGCCTGCCTCCCGGCTTCACTGCCAGCAGAAGCAAATCTGTTCCACCTCCTCCTTAAGCACACAGCTAATCATCTTGTGGAGAGTGGAACAGAGCTCCATGAGAGTGGCTGCAGAGAGGAATAATCCTATTAATTTTATGTCAAACAATGGATCTTGTTTGTTCTGAGATGGAGGAGATATGGTCAGGACCCTGTAATTTAGAAAAGGATTGAATATGGGTCTTCGGCTTTAAGACCAGAAGAGTGAACAGGGTTTGCTGGACTGGGCATCAACAAAGACAGCACCTACTCCTGGACAACCTCCCACCAGGAATTCAGATTCTTTGGAGTAAGTGTACTTCAGGCTCTAAGTGAATTATACTCTCCTCTTCTGTGCTGATGCATATGTAAAAGTTATATAGAACTGGAATGGGTGTGCAAAAGTGAGTAGTTGCCTGTGGTGCAGTTGGAAGTACATCCTGTTTCGTAACTGATGAGTCCCCTGAACCAGGGTCACAGGGAAAGAAGCAGCATGGTAATTCAGGTTAGAGAAATATCTTACTCCAGTGGAGTATTCTCATCTTCTCTCATTGGTATGGAGAAAAGGGATGGGTTGCTGTAGATTTCAGGAAGACGTGTATGGAATTGCTTGCACTCACGAATGAGAGCATGTTGTCATTTCTTGTGAGGGGGAGAGTACATAGGACATTGTCCTTCTCCAGCCATTCCTCTCTGGAAGCATGTGAGATGGTAACAAGAGGCAAATATGGCTATCTTCTTGCTACTTTACACTATCGTCATCAGGCAAGTAAGATGACAGCACCTGCCTGATGAAGTGGTATGGAAATGGATGTTTTCCCTTGAAGGTGAATGTGTCTGCTGTACTGTCCCAGACTAACCTGCACTCTGCCACTGCAGACTAGCTGGTGTTAATGTTTTTGCTGAAGAAGCTTGTCCTTGAATGAAGGACTACTCAGAACTGTTGCAGCTTGCAATCAGGCTGGGAGTCAGCTCCCAGTTTGTTGGCTCATTAGCTGGGTGTCTGTAATGCACTGCTGGAACAAGAGGAATCAGGATCAAAGGTTCCTTGAGCTGGTTTGAAATGTAAGCACCAAGGAAGAACATGTTACTTGTTTTTATCAGGAGAAGAAATATAGGAACTTCTGTTGTAAGCTCTTTGCAGGAAGTCAGACTCAGCCCTCGAGACCAGGGTCAGACGTAACTGTGTCAGGATGGAGCAGAGAATTCCTTGTGGTCTGCAACTTCCCTGGACTCCCCAAGATGTCAGGGTCATGGATAATGTGCTTCTGAGAATAACCAGTCTTGTATGTGGGAGGGGAATCTCCCGCCCCCAATTCCTCAGCACACAGACAAGCTTAGAACAGTATGCTTCAGGGAGTAACCTGGCTCTTCACGGTAATGGGGATGAAGGCACAGAGCAGGGGAGGAGAGTTTCCCCATTCCAATACATACTCCATAACGTACACAGTCACATGCTTCAGGAAGCCACCAAACTTAGTGGGGAGGTTGCCCCCAACCCCACCATTCTGTACACAAACGGTGTGCATCAGGGAAGTAGTGGGCTCTGGGAGGGTGGGCGTTGGAAAGGGACCAGCTGCATAGTCTCACAAACAGGGAGAAATTCCCCCATCTTCTCCCTGTCAAAGTATCTTCTATAAACAGGACAAGATCACAATGCAGTTTGAGTAACCAGGCTCCTGAGTGGATTGTTGTCATTCCCACTCCTGCATGCATACATAATTTAAAAAATTGTACATACTCTGCTGATACATTTAATATCTATAGTAATACTGGTTGCTTTCAGATTTTCCTCTCTATCAGAGTTATAAGAACTGAAAATAAGGCTGCAGACTGGAAATGCTGTCTTCATTTTAACTAACGAGAGTGTCACTGCTTTTTCCTCTCATTCAGTGCAGGCCTGTCCCCAGTTCCTATTATATTTGCTCCAGTTTCTAAATACTCTGTTGCTTTAGTTATTTGCACACCAGTCCTCAGTAAAAAAAAAATTTCTGCTGGAGACAGGCCCTTGGTAAACAGACATTTCTGACTCAGTGCTAGCCTATGAAAAGAATCTTTTAGAAATCCTTTTCCTGTCTAGGATTCCAGGACTTTTAATCTGGTCTCTTGCTGGAACTGGTTGTTAGTCTGCTCACACAGGACATGCAGAAGTAGAGAGAAGCCATCTAAGGGAGGTCTTGTGGGGCATTGCTTCAAATACAGAGAAAAGAGCTGAATGGTCCCTATAAGAAGTTGCACTGCTGAGATTGGTGATTCTTCTTCTTTAGATTACAAGAGCACCCAAAAATGTGCTAGGTATTTCTCAGACAGATGAAGATGCTGTTTGGAAGAGGTGAAATGTGACTCCACATCTCTGACAGAGAGGGGCAGGATAAATAGGGAGTTTTAAACTGAAGGAGAAAGCTTTGAGAATGTTTGTTTGTAAAAGGATTTTATTCCCCTACAAGGAAGTTGATTGGTATGGAATTAGCACCTGTTCCTGCCCTTGTGCCTGAACACTAGCAGCTTTTGTTTTCTACTTTGTTTGCTCTTTGGTAACCTTAGTGCATTATATCCTGTGTTTAATCTACCTTCCTGAGTGAGTTTACAAACTCTCTGCCTATCCCTGAAGAGCAGGAAAAGGCCAGAAGATTCTGAGGGCCACTAGAAGCCATTTCAGAACATGGCAGATGTAATTTTGAACTGGAATTGCAGTAGAAGAAAAGGGCTTCTTGTGCAGATGCACACTCTTGAAGCCATGTCTACAGCCAGGAAAAGGACCTGCTGCTGACAGTTATCAGCAAAGGATCTCCTCTCGTTCCCCCCTCTACTGATGTTCAAAATGGTTTAACGGCTATTGTAGACAGAACAAAACCATCCTGAACACCATGACGCTAAGTGTGGTAAGCCACTCGGTTTGTCATGCTTTCAGTAATTATGCTGAAAACAGTGTACTTCCTTTTGTGCTAGCAGCTAACCTGTTTTCAACACTACTTAAGTGAGGGGCTGTGGGGAGCTATTGCTAACAGTAAGCTGTCAGCAACAGATCATTTTCCTACTGTAGGCAAGGTCTTGTCTTGCTCAGATTTTATTAGCTGCTAGCCGTGACAGGTATTACACCACCAAGACAGCAGCTATAACCATAGGGAGCATTGACTTATTCCTCAGTTCATGATTATTTGCTTCTGGGTGAATGACTTGGAAGCTTTCTCTGAAATGTCTTTAGCTTCCCAATTTCACCTTTATTTCAGAATTGTGTAGTTCAATTTGGGAACATTTTTTCTGGAAGGACTTTGTCCTGTGGAAGTACAAAGGGAAGAAAGGGCCTTTTCCCAGTGCTATATGGAATAAGTGAGTAGGCAGAGATTTTCACCATATGAACTGACTGAGTTTTATACCTGCTGACCAGTAATGAGGACCTTTCAACACACTTCCTTTCTGATGGCGTCCTGGAATCTACCCTTGTCTGTGCTCATTCCGCTGACTGCCAGGAAGAGGAATGCCTCTTGTTTAGGAACAGAGTTTCCAGAGGCATATAGGAATGTGACCCTGGGATGAAAGATGGTCATTTTCCCAGAGAATGCTCTGTCTTGTCAGCTTTCCCACTCCAGCATCAGGGAAGAAGATGAGACATCAAGATGTAGAATAAACAAAAATTAAACTTTGTCTGGGGACATGTTGTGCCAACAAATACTATCAAAGGCAGGGGGCTAGTGCATTTATTGCATGTAGGCCTAACGGATCTGGTATATTTCATAAGAGAAACACATCTAGTTAACTGAATCTAGTCCCAAAAAGTGCAACATAGTGTATTATATTTATCTCTCTGTGGACTGGTCTAGCCTGAAATCTGCCCGTTCAGAGTTAAGTCGAAGAGCTGTGTAGAATCAGAGAAGATTAGGGTTGTGTGAGAGGTCGGACTCAACCCTGCGGCACCTCCTGCTGGTCACTTCAGGCAATCAGCTCAATCCAGCCCGGAGTGCCCTCTGCAGGCCGGTGATCCGCCTTGTCCTCCTACTGGCTCCCGTGTCCCTCCCAGGATCCCGGTGCCCCTTGCTCTGGGTGCTGCCCCCTGGCAGTACCCACACACACTTGGTCTCCCCTCCCAGGGGAACCCCCACCCACTAACCCCACCTCGCCTCAGTCTCAGGCTACTGCCAGTCACCATCAAGCCCCCGCTCCCTGGGGCAGACTGCAGTCTAGGCCACTCATCACAGGCAAGGTTGGGTTTGGACCTGCTGCCTTGGCCTACCTCTGGGCTGCCCTCTGCAACCCCCAGTACCTTTGGCCTAATACTAGGCCGCAGCCTGGGGCTTTCCAGGCTGGAGCTCCCCAGCTCCTCAGCCTTTCCCCAGCCCTGTTCCACTCAGGTACCCTGTCTCTGCTCCCTGCAGCTAGCCCCTTCTCTCTGAGTACAGAGAGAACCTCAGAGCGTCTGGCTCCCAGCTTCTTTATACAGGTCAGCTGGGCTCAGATTGGGGCGTGGCCCAGGTGCAGCTACTTCCCCAATCAGCCCAGTAGCTGCTTCCCTACCCCAGCCTTCTCCCAGGGCTGTTCCAAACTCCTCAGGGCAGGAGCGGGTGTCCACCCCGCTACAGGTTGGAAGAGACCTCAGGAGGTCATCTAGTCCAACTCCCTACTCAAAGCAAGACCAACACCAACTAAATCACCCCAGCCAGGGCTTTGTCAAGTCGGGCCTTAAAAACTCTAAGTCCAGGGTCAAAGTACCAAGGGTGCTGCAGGTTAGGATTCAGGTACCTAGGAAGTGCAGCTCTACAAAAAAAATCTTATTGCTCAGGCTTTAGCAGGTTCTTTAAAATATTAACTTGTCTTTTATCAGATGGAAATGAAAGGTAGTTTCCATAGGTGGAAACTATCCGATTGTCAGGAAAAGCTGTTTTCATTATAAAATAACTACATTTCTTTGTGAAAGTGGTGAGTTCTGTCTGGGATGAAGAATGTTCAGTGTGGCATCTGGAGTTGAGGGGAGAGGTATGGCAGAATTAGGCTGTGAATGCTATTTGGGAATATTCTCAAACATAGGTAGTTTCATAAAGTTCTAATTCACTGAACACTCTTGGAGCGCAGCACTGGATCATCAGGGTTTGGGTGCATTGGTGGAGCTGTGTGAAGGGTGCATTGTAAAGCAGGACAGAGGCGCATTGACAGATGTGTGGAGGAAGCCATGCTTCAATCCCTCATCCTCTGAAGCATGAAAATTCAACAGAATTTACTTCTTGCTTCCCAAAAGAGAGAGTCTTGCCTAAATTGTGTCACGTTGTTATTCCAGCCTGTACGATTGTGATCTCGGCCTCCAAATTCAGTTGTCTAATTGACATTAATGAGATACACTATGACAGTTTGGGGGAGCTGTGTATGTACAGCTTATGAATTCTGGCTGATTTTATGAAATTGCTGTATCATTGAATAGCTCAGAGGATGTGGTGTCAGCCCTGTGCCATCAGGAATGGTGGCATGTTCCAGACCAGGGATAAGCTCCCATTCAGATGGGAGCATGTTAGGACAATCGGATGGACACACCCTAGGTGAAAACAGTTGTCTGCAGCTTCTTTGCAGGGGGCTGGGGTTTGAAGCAGAGGACTTTCCCAAGAAAAGGGAAACAATGAAACTTGTCATTAGTGCTAGCCTTTAAAGACCACAGAGGCTGAGAGAGAGGAACAAAAGGAAGTGTGCTTGTGTAGCACAGGGATCCTTTTTGGACTGCAGGACCAGTCAAGGAAGAAGGAAGCTGGCTGCTGTGGGATAGGGGAGGAGAGCGAGATTCACACACTGCATGATTCAAAGGAGAAGCTGTGGGCAGGAGTGGGGATCCTGGACATCCAAGGTAATGGTGACCGAATCCCAAAGAGTGCTCGAGGGATGAGAAGACTGCCTGAGGCAGGGAAGGGTGTATCGATGTTGTCTTGTTTTATCTGGATCTGTAGATTTCTTGTGCTATCTTGTTGCTATTGGGGTACCCTGGGGGGTATAGAGCAGCTGGACCTTGAGGTCCCATTTCTGTGAAGGAGTGATATAGTCTGTGCCCGGGGAGTGTGCCAAAGAGGCCAGAGAAAGAGACAGTGCAAGGCTCCTATTCAGAACAAGGGAAGCTTAAGAGCGCACAGATCCAATTCTGCAGTCCCCAAACACAGCAGCCTGCTGAGTGTTACCAGAGCTGTGACACACGCTCCTAATCTGAAGTGTAAATTGCTAATGCAAGGCTAAAGTTTATGCTTATGCTCCCTTTTTCATTGCCTGCTCTATGAATTAACATGTTCATTGAAGGAACAGGAGCTGCTTTAGCCATGCTTAGTCCACTTTATACATTGGCTTAGCAGCATGTCAAGCAGAGAATCTGCCATACACCAGGGAACTCCTTATAGTCAGTCCCATCAATACTGTGCATTATGAGCTTTAGCAGCAGCGTGCTTGAAATATGTTAGTGCTGATGAGTTACTGGTCTTGCTGGTAAACATAACTAGCTGTTTTTAGGTATGTCATTATTCACTTCACAACTGTAGCTGCTCCAGGAGCTGGAGCTGATAAGTGGCTGGGCCACTGTAATATTAGAATCATAGACTATTAAGGTTGGAAGAGACCTCAGGAGGTCATCTAGTCCAATCTCTTGCTCAAAGGGGGACCAACACCAACTAAATCATCCCAGCCAGGGCTTTGTCAAGCCGGGCCTTAAAAACCTCTAAGGATGGAGATTCCACCACCTCCCTAGGTAACCCATTCCAGTGCTTCACCACCCTCCTAGTGAAATAGTGTTTCCTAATATCCACCCTAGACCTCCCTATAGCGAGGTGAGACTCACCGGCACGGCGCCTCCTGCTGGTCATCCTGGGAATTAGCTCTTTTCCAGCTCCAGAGTGCCCGCTGCTGGCCGATGTCCCGCTTGCCTCAAGCCCCCTTGTCCCTCCTGGACCCCGGTGCCCCTTCCCTCAGGGTTCTGTCCTCTGCAGTACCCCTGCAGTCTCTGGATCTCCCCTCCCGGGGAACCCTCAACTCTCTATCCCCACCTTGCCTCAGTGGCTACTGCCAGTCATCATCTAGCCCCCGCTCACTGGGGCAGACTGCAGTCTGTAATCCACTCATCACTCGCAAGGGGGGTTTGGACCTGCTGCCTTTGCCTAACCCTGGGCTGCACCTCTGCAACCCCAGTACCTGCTCTGGGCCTTCACCAAGGCCTGCAGCCTGGGGAGTTGCCAGGCTGGAGCTCCCCCGCTCCTTTGCCTGTCCCCAGCCCTGCTCAGCCTCAGGTATCCTGCTCAGCTCCCAGGCAGCCCAGTTCTTCTCTCTCCAGCGAGAGAGAGACTCTCTCAGCACCTGCCTCATAGCCCTTTCATAGGGCCAGCTGTGGCCGTTTCCCCAATCAGCCTACCCTATTGGCTCCCGGGAGCAGCCCTTTCCCAGGGCTGGTTTAACCCCTTCAGGGCTGGAGCGGGGTAACCGCCCCGCTACACTCCCTCACTGCAACTTGAGACCATTGCTCCTTGTTCTATCATCTGCCACCACTGACAACAGCCAAGCACCATCCTTTTTGGAACCCCCTCTTCAGATAGTTGAAGGCTGCTATCAAATCCCCCCTCACTCTTCCCTTCTGCAGACTAAATAACCCCAGTTCTCTCAGCCTCTCCTCATAAGTCATGTGCCCCAGGCCCCGAATCATTTTCGTTGCCCTCCGTTGGACTCTCTCCAATTTGTCCACATCCCTTCTGTAGTGGGGGGGACCAAAACTGGGCACAATACTCCAGGTGTGGCCTCACCAGTGCCGAATAGAGGGGAATAATCACTTCCCTCGGTCTGTTGGCAATGCTCCTACTAATACAGCCCAATATGTCGTTGGCCTTCTTGGTAACAAGGGCACACTACTGACTCATATCCAGCTTCTCATCCACTGTAATCCACAGGTCCTTTTCTGCAGAACTGCTGCTTAGCCAGTCGGTCCGCAGCCTGTAGCAGTGCATGGGATTCTTCCTTCCTAAGTGCAGGACTCTGCACTTGTCCTTGTTGAACCTCATCAGATTTCTTTTGGCCCAATACTCCAATTTCTCTAGGTCACTCTGGACCCTATCCCTACTCTCCAGTGTATCTACCTCTCCCCCCAGCTTAGTGTCATCCGTGAACTTGCTGAGGGTGCAATTCATCCCATCATCCAGATCATTAATAAAGATGTTGAACAAAACCGGCCCCAGGACCAACCCCTGGGGCACTCCGCTTGATAGCGGCTGCCAACTAGACATAGAGCCATTGATCATTACCTGTTGAGCCTGACACTCTAGCCAGCTTTCTATCTACCTTATAGTCCATTCATCCAATCCATACTTCTTTAACTTGCTGGCAAGAATACTGTGGGAGACCCTATCAAAAGCTTTGCTAAAGTCAAGATCAGAGGTGGGCAAACTACGGCCTGCGGGCCACATCCAGCCCACGGGACCATCCTGCCTGGCTGCTGAGCTCCCGGCCGGGGAGGCTAGCCCCCAGTCCCTCCCCTGCAGAGTTATGCTGCCGCGCGGGCAGCACTCTGGGCAGCGGAGCTGTGCACTCCTGCCAAGCAGAGCGGCAGCGTGTCTGGCTCCAGCTGCTCTGCATGCTCTGCTCGGCGTGGTAAGTGGGCCAGGGGCGGGGGGCAGTCAGGGGACAGGGAACAGGGGGCGGTTGAATGGGGTAGAGGTTTGGGGGATGGGGGACGGGGGGGCTGGATAGGCGTGGGGTCCCAGGGGGCAGTTAGGGGCAGGGGGTCCCGGGAGGGGGCAGTTAGGGGACAAGGAGCAGGGGGGGTTGGATGGGTCGGAGGTTCTGAGGGGGGCAGTCAGGGGGCGGGAAGTAGGAGGGGGCGGATAGGGGGCGGAGGCACAGCCTTCCCTACCCGGCCCTCCATCCAGTTTTCCAACCCCAATGTGGCCCTCGGGCCAAAAAGTTTGCCCACCCCTGGTCAAGATATATTACATCCACCGCTTTCCCCATATGCACAGAGCCAGTTATCTCATCATAGAAGGCAATCAGGTTGGTCAGGCATGATTTCCCCTTGGTGAATCCACGTTGACTGTTCCTGATCACCTTCCTCTCCTCCAAGTGCTTCAAAATGGATTCCTTGAGGACCTGCTCCATGATTTTGCTGGGGACTGAAGTGAGGCTGACCGGTGTGTAGTTCCCCTGGATCTCTATCTTCCCTTTTTTAAATATGGGCACGATATTTGCCTTTTTCCAATCATCCGGGACCTATCCACATCCCTTCATTGCATGTCAGGGGTATGTACGGAAGACAGCCTGGCCCACTATACAAAGCAAAGACACTAGCTGCCTTGTGTGCATGGACATTCACCTGAGCTGTGCTATCGCTGATCAAGTGAAGATCTTTACCTGCATCAGCATAGCTTCCTTGTTCGCCTCCTCACTTTTTATATTTTTTCTGGCTGCAGGTTTTCGATCCTCCAAGGCATAAGTAATTCTGCTCTCCCTTTGTACATTAAATCACTGGCTGTTTTGAGTATGTTAGGAGCTCTTGGGGGATTCAGGGTTCATAAATTTGTGTGCAGGGCTGTGTGTTTGAACAGGATGTGAGCAAAAGGAAGCAGCCAAAATTATCAGGTCCTGTCATACACCCACTTTTGGCTACCTTCAACAGTATATCGCACCAGGACAGCTATATTTAGCAGAATCATTTCAAGTTCCTCTATCACTCCTTTTGTGTCTTTTTCCAACCAGCTCTGTGATTGGGCCAGAGTGTTAACTTGTTTTTCTGTCTCATGTGGTCACTGAGCTCACCAGATCCACTCTGATAAAGCAGAATCATACTGTGTTTGGCCAAAGCTGCCACTTCAGCTCTGAGAAGTTTCTGGGCAGCCAGGAAATACTGGGGAAGGACCTGAATGAAGAAGTCAATGGGTAAGGACTCCTTTGAGGGAAGCAAGGTGAGAGAATGAAGATTAGGCTTCACTCTCACTGCTGGGAGGAAGAAGGGAAGTGGCTCAGTATAAGAAAACACAAAAAGGTTGAAATGTAGCAGGATTTCTTTTTACATTTTGGTCTAAGGCAGGGAATCCTTATTGGGTTAGCTTTTTAATGTAGAGGTTCACAGTTGTTCGCTGGGGACTGACATCCAGGGGAGTCCAGTTTGTTTTTTGAATGTGAAATTTGAGATTTTCCTCACTTGGCTCCATCATTTGCTAGCTGTCCTGACTTGAAAAGTCAGTTGAGTTAAACTGGTGATAACTTTGGACAGAGCAGTATCATGGTGACCTAACTGGTATCATCAGCCAGAAGGGAGATGGCAAACCTGGTTGGAGGATGGACTTCTTGGTGAAAAGGTACAGGAGATGATGCTGAGTCCCTGAGAAGTGTTAGGGTAGTGTCAGCATCTAGCCTCAGGGACACTATGGGTATGGGCTCAGAGCTCGAGCCTGAGCCCGAACACCTACACTGCTGTTTTAGTGTCATAGCATGAGCCCAAGTCTGTGCCCAGGTTCTGAGATTTGCTGCTTCTGATTTTAAAACCGAGTGTAGACGTACCCTTTGGCACTGGCTTCAGTCAATGATTTTGAATAGGATGGCTTGAAGAACAGGTTTTCTGTGATGGGATTGAGATGCCTCAGTTGGAAGTGTCTGCAAAGACTCACTGGAGAATCTGTGAATCTTCTTGATTGCCCAGGGGTAGTTGACCGAACCGCCATGATTCCAACAAGCGACACACTTACTGGGGTTTCCATAGACGGTGTGATGACGTTCTCTGTGGTATTGGTAAATTGAGTCCTGCCTGAAGTGAATAAGAGTTTCTCTACCTCCAATATCCTTAAGCCTTTTCTGTCATTCCCATCCATTCTGATGACTCTTCAGAATGGAGCTAATGAATGACGCATTCCTTGCCACTACTGATTAACTCTGATACCATGGTACCTTGGGCCTTAACAGACAATTACTTTATGCACCAGCAGTGTTGTTATAGACCAGGGGTAGGCAACCTATGGCATGCGTGCCAAAGGTGGCACGCGAGCTGATTTTCAGTGGCACTCACACTGCCCGGGTCCTGGCCACTGGTCCAGGGGCTCTGCATTTTAATTTAATTTTAAATGAAGCTTCTTAAACATTTTAAAAACCTTATTTACTTTACATACAACAATAGTTTAGTTATATATTATAGACTTATAGAAAGAGACCTTCTAAAAACGTTAACATGTATTACTGGCACGCGAAACCTTAAATCAGAGTGAATAAATGAAGACTTGGCACCCCACTTCTGAAAGGTTGCCGACCCCTGTTATAGACTGTGTTCTAATGCTAGCTAAGGGAGATGAATCTAGGCGTTCAGTTCCCATTTTAGGGACCAAACCTGAGATTCATATGCCAGAAAGCTCCACAGCACTCAGGGTCTATAAAGCAACTGCATCGGTATTTGGCATTCCCTTTTTAGGAAGAGCAAGCCGGTTTAATTTACATAATAGTTCACATCATGATAAACCTTTGAGCCACTTCAGGGTCTGATTACTCAGAGTTCTGTCAACCCCAAAATAGGCCAAAAAACACAAGGGTTATTAATAATCTCAGGATTCTGTTTGTTTGTTCTGTCTTCTGATATTTTTTTTTAAACTGTCGGGGGAAACAATCCCCTCCCTCATTCAAAGTGAATCAGTCCCTTGTTTTTGTGCTATCCCATTATATGAGAACAAGAGGTCACTGGATGACATTACTGCTTGGTAAATTTAGAACAAATGAAAGGAAATGCTGCTCACATAGTGCGGCATCATCCTGTGGAATTTGCTGTTCCAGGGTGTTAGTCAAAAACTGGAACTGGAACTTAAAAAAATAGTCGGACCATTAACATTTGTAGCCATGTCATCCAAGAGAGGGGTAACCAAATCTCATGGGTCAGTGTGTCAGCTGATCGCTGCCATGGTGAGAAATGAATGTATACGATTCCCTGATTAGAAAGGTGCATTTTTTTTTTTTTTTGGTGGAGGGCCACTGCTGCCTTTTGAAGAATCAGAAATTAGCCACTTCTGGCAGCAGGATATCAGGCTGGATAATCAGCAGTCTGATGCAGAATGGCACATTGTATGTCTTCTCTCTCTCTCTCTCCCCCTCCCCCCTCCATCAGTTCCCATCGCTGATGACATCAAGAATCTCAAGATAAATGTTTCTCTAGAGCTGTTATTAAATTGGGAATTTTGCTGTCTGAAACCTGTTTACAACTTTGTCCTCACTTCTGGGCTTGTAGTTGTGTGCCAGACTTCTAGTTTCAGGTCTGTGATTTCTTGCCTAGCAGAATAAGATGTGATACCTTTAATTAATTAATTAATTAATTATTGTAGCATCTAGAAATCCCAGTCATGGACCAGGACCCCATATTGCTAGGTGCTGTACAAACACAGAACAAAAGACAGTCCCTGCTACAAAGAGCTTACAATCTTTTCACCCATTTTTTGTCTCCTAGCATGTAAACTTCTCTGAACACAAATCTGTCCCAGTGCTGGATTTTGGCATTTTATCATGGCTGCATTATATGGCTTTAGAATCTAACATTCTTCATTGGACCAGTTCTCTGTGGAGATGCAGGAAGTTTGAGACCCCAGAACTGAACCTTTACCAAAAGCAAAAACAACGTGGAGTCGAAAGACTAACAGATTTATTTGGGCATAAGCTTTCGTGGGTAAAAAACCCACTTCTTCAGATGCATGGAGTGAAAATTACAGATACAGGCGTAAATATATATTGGCACATGAAGAGAAGGGAGTTACCTTACAAGTGGAGAACCAATGTTGAAGGCCAATTTAGTCAGGGTGGATGTAGTCCATTCCCAATAATTGATGAGGAGGTGTCAATACCAATAGAGGGGAAATTGCTTTTGTAGTGAGCCAGCCACTCCCAGTCCCTGTTCAAGCCCAAATTGATGGTGTTAAGTTTGCAAATGAATTGTAGCTCAGCAGTTTCTCTTTGAAGTTTGTTTTTGAAGTTTTTTTTGTTGAAGTATGGCTACTTTTAAATCTGTTATTGAGTGTCCAGGAAGATTGAAGTGTTCTCCTATTGGCTTTTGTATGTTACCATTCCTAATGTCTGATTTGTGTCCATTTATTCTTTTACGTAGAGACTGTCCGGTTTGGCCAATGTACATGGCAGGGGGGCATTGCTGGCACATGGTGGCATATATCACATTAGTAGATGTGCAAGTGAATGAGTCTCTGGTGGTGTGGCTGGTGTGGTTGGGTCCTATGATGGTGTCGCTAGAGTAAATATGGGGACGGAGAAGGCAACGGAGTTTGTTACAGGGATTGGTTCCTGGAGTAGTGTTTCTGTGGTGTGGTGTGTAGTTGCTGGTGAGTATTTGCTTCAGGTTGGGGGGCTGTCTGTTACAAAAAGCAGCTTCAATGCTTCTGTCTACTGGGCCAATATTTCAGATTCTTGTTCTTTTAAGAGGATACAAAAAATTGATACTAGGTATTTTGATGATACTGGATAGATTTTATGATTCTAAGGAAAGGAAGGAATAAAAGCAGCAGAATAAGGACAATGGGTTTCAAAAAAAGGTAGGATCCCATGGGAAGAAAATCTAAGGGAAAAAGGAGTACAGGAGAGCTTGCAGTTTCTCAAGGAGACAGTATTAAAGGCAAAACTGTAAACTATCCCGATGCAAAGGAAAGGTAGACGGAATAGTGGGAGGCCAATATGGGACATAAAAGTCAATAATTAGAGGTTCTTCAAATACATTAGGAGCAAGAGAAAAATTAAGGAAAGTGTAGGTCCTCTGTTTAGCCGGAAAGGAGAGGTAATAACGGATACCATCAAGAAGGCTGAGGTGTTTAATGCCTATTTTGCTTTAGTCTTCACTAAGAAGGTTAACGGTGACCAGATACTCAACACAATTAATATTAACAACAAGGGGGGGAGGAACAGGTTAAAGAATATTTAGGTAAGCTAGATGTATTCAAATCAGCAGGGCCTGATAAAGTTCATCCTAGGTTACATAAGGAACTAGCTGAATCACTCATAGAACTTTTAGCAGTTATCTTTGAGAACTTCTTATAGAGGAGGGTGACGTCCCAGAGGAATATACTTGGCTTATGTAGTCTTGAGAAAAGAAGATTGAGGTGGACCTGATAAGTCTTCAAATACATTAAGGGCTGTTATAATGAGGACGGTGATTAGTTGTTTTCCACGTCCACCTCAGAAGGTAGGACAAGAAGTAATCTGTAGCAAGAGAGATTTAGGTTAGATATTGGGAAAGCTATCTAACTGTAAGGGTAGTTAAGCTCTGGAATAGGCTTCCAGGGGAGGTTGTGAAATTCCCATCACTGGAGGATTTTAAGAACAAGTTGGACAAACACCTGTCAGGGATGGTTTAGGTTTACTTGGTCTTGCCTCAGAGCAGGGGCCTGGACTTGATGACCTCTCAAGGTCCCTTCCAGCCTGACATTTCTGTGATTTTACTTCTTTTTCTTTTTTTTATTTAAAAAAGGAAAGAAACGTCAAAGTATTGCACTTCTCCAGTATGGGTGACTATACAAGTCATGTCCTTACTTTCCACTCGTTTGAAAGGATGTTCATGGCAGTAAGGCTGCAAGTTTAATGTATGTAGAGTCAATATTTCATTACTTTTACAGTGGCCCCAGAAGTGTGCAGGGTGTTTTACAGAATAAACAGGAAATAAGGTCCCTGCCCTGAAATCTGGCAGTTGCAAAGTGAGAGAGGGACATTTTAGGATGTCTGTATCTTCTGCAGCTGTGGTGGAGAGTACCCGCTCAGCTACTCTTGTGTCCATGCTCAGCATTGCATATTTTATATGTGTGATCTTTTATAAACTCCACATTGCTTCTAACAGCAGTCTGGAAGTGACGTCCAGTATTTCTGTAGTCTTAGGGCTTGACTACACTTGCAAGTTAGAGTGCGTTAAAGCAGCCCTGGGCGCTCTAACTCCCGATGTGTCCACACTGGCAAGGCATGTAGAGTGCCTGGACTCTGCAGCTGGAGCGCTCCTGGTAATTCACCTCCATGAGAAGCATAAAGCTTGCTGCGCCCCGGCTGAAATGCCCGGGCGTCAGTGTGAACGAGGTGTTGCATTACTGCACTGTGGTTGACCTGCAGAAACGTCCCATAATCCACTGAAGTCAAGTGTCAAGTATCAGAGGGGTAGCCATGTTAGTCTGAATCTGTAAAAAGCAACAGAGGGTCCTGTGACACCTTTAAGACTAACAGAAGTATTGGGAGCATAAGCTTTCGTGGGTAAGAACCTCACTTCTTCAGATGCGTGGCCACTCTTGTCATTGTTTTGGAGTTGGCTGCAGGAATGCGGATATGTCCTTTCAAAACTCCGAGACAAAGCAACCATTACTGTGGAATGCTGCTTGCTGTGAGTGTGAGAGAGAGAGAGAGGGAGGGGAAGGGGGTCTGCTGCTGTCTGAACTTACAAGACAGCATGCTGACACACACTCTGCCCCCCAAAAACCCACTCTCTCTCCCCCCACACACAACACACTCCCTGTCACTCTCCACCCCACCTCCCCCATTTGAAAAGCACGTTGCAGCCACTTGCACGCTGGGATAGCTACCACAATGCACTGCTTTTTGTGGCATTGCAAGAGCTGCTAATGTGGCCATGCCAGTGCATTTGCAGCTGACAGTGTAAACACAGGGCAACGTTTTCCCTGCTGCCGTCTCCGAAGGCTGGTTTAACTCCCAGCGCTCTACATTTGCAAGTCTAGCCATGCCCTTAGGGTGTGTCGTCACAGCACAGTTAGCTCAAGTTGTAACTCATTTGTTACCTCTAACTTGACTACCATCCACATCCAAAACTGTCTGCTCAGGGGTTCTCAAACTGGGGGTCAGGACCCCTCAGGGGGTCATGAGGTTATTACATGGGGGGGTCGCGAGCTGTCAGCCTCCACCCCAAACCCCGCTTTGCCTCCAGCATTTATAATGGTGTTAAATATATAAAAATGTGTTTTTAGTTTATAAGGGGGGTCACACTCAGAGGCTTGCTATGTGAAAGAGGTCACCAGTACAAAAGTTTGAGAACCACTGGTCTAGCTCGATGGAAGTGGTGTTTTAGGCTCAAGCTAACTAGCCTGTAAGGAATGGGGGGGGAGGAGGTAGGTGCAGAGGCAGATTTTGGGTTTGTGGGGCCATAGGCCAGAGCAAGTGGGGGGCCCTCCCTATCCCTTCCACCTGCAGTCCCCCCCTGCGGCCATCCCCACTGGCACTCCTTGCCTTGCCTTGCCCTGCTCTGCCCTGCCCTGTCCACCTGGTGCTCCTGCTGGGGAGCGGGGGGAAACCCTGTGCCCCGACCCTGCTCCCAGGCAGGAGTGCCAAGTGGGTTGGGACATGGGAGCGCCTGTTTTTCTGGGGGCCCCCCATTGGCTGGGGCTCCTGGGCATGGGCCCAGTCGGCCCAGTGGCTAATCTGCCACTGGGTAGGTGGGCTGTAACTTCAGCTAGTAATGCAGTGAGGATGCCACAACTCAAGTTACAACTCCCCAGCAGTTAGTCAAATCACCGTGTAACTTGAATGTTGTTTTGAAATGTGGTTGCTGTCAGTCAGGCTTGGCTAGCTGAAGTGCACCACAGCGCTGTGAAGAGACACTCTCAAAAAGGTTTGAAGAATTTCTCTTGACTGTTACCTACCTATGGCAGGGTTCACTGTGGAGAATGGCTCCAGTTGAGGGCAAGAATGAAGGCTCCATTGGCTTTCCATTCTAGAGTCATCCTTAACTGACGGGCAATTGAAAGAAAACAAGGAGCCATGGAAGGATTTGTCTTTAAAAATTTGTGAATAGGTATGATGCTTGATTCTGCTTATTACTTACCTGCTGTGTAGGTCAGGCCATTTGGGGTCTGTCTATACTGCAGCTGGGAGCAAGCCTCCCAGCCCGGGTAGAGAGACTCCTGCTAGCAGTGTGGACCTTGCAGCTCAGGCTGCAGCTTGGGTTCTCAGCCCATCTGACCCCCTTGGCTTGAGAGCCTGAACTGCAGCCCAAGCCACAGTAGCCACGCTGCCATGCTCCCCGCTGCAGTGTAGTGCCCTGGGTTTAAGATGGAGTATTGCATGCTGTGTCCCTACCGCAAGAGGCCTCTCCTTATTTTAAAGGTGCATTCTGCCCCATTTGGTTTGAATTAAATGTGGCCCAACTGTACCTTGTGAGTTACTGATGCCACTTTTGTTTGGGCAAAGTCTGGGTAGGGCTAGGTGTATGCTGCACTCTAAAAAAAAGGGGTGTATTTTCTGAAGAGCTTGAAAAGAAAATAATGTTTCTAGGTGAATATTCGTTTGCCAACAGTTACATATGCATTTTCCAGTGTTTGATCTACTATTGCGATAATTAATGTATGGCATAAAGAGGAAGTTTAATTTTAAACTGGAATTTGGCTGTAGAAAACTGATAGGTTGACAGGCATGTTTATTGTTTTTCAATTCATCTCATGAGCCATAATGGAAGAAATAGCCTCCATATTCCACTCACTTCCTATCTTGAATCAGAAATATTTAGGAAAGATCTATTTTCCCATTAATATTGATTAGAGAGAGATTTACATTCCATCAAAATAGGAAATGGGTCATAAAGAAAAAGGGAGAAGAGTGAAATAAGTAGAGTAGAGAGGGGGGAAATGCCAAGAATTAAAAAGAGAGAGAGCGGGAGGAAAGAAATCAGTGAAATCTAAAGGGCAGAGAAGATTGCTTTAATATGGGAGGAGAAATATTTGTGTTTCCTCTAGCTCTTAATCTGCTTAATTTTGGGAGGAAATCCTTTTGCCCCATTTGAAAACATGTCTGGAGTTCTCCTTACAGGCAAATTAACCCTGGTTCTCAATTATATCTAGTTGTATTCCTATCCAGGCTCCATGTTATTTAATTGTTTAATTTCACAGCACCAAAAAAATTAACATTTTTTATATGCACGTTTGAAAAAATTGAGCCACTCTTGGTCAGTCTTTATTGAAATCACCAGCCCTGGCCTGAGCCCCCTTAAGGGTTTCTTCTGGACCAGGTCTTGTTAACCATTCCACTCTCTCAACAAGACAGTTCTTGCGGAAATTAAATCTAAGATTTCACATTCTCTATACAGATGGTCCGTGCTTAAATGTGACTGTTATTTCTTCCTCCAGTAATGATTTTATTCATTTGCAGGGATATACAGTACACCTCTACCCCGATCTAACACTGTCCTCGGGAGCCAAAAAATTGTACCGCGTTATAGGTGAAACCCCGTTATATCGAACTTGCTTTGATCCGCCGAGGTGCGCCCCCCCGCCCCCCCGGAGCACTGCTTTACCGCGTTATATCCGAATTCGTGTTATATCGGGTCACGTTATATCGGGGTAGAGGTATATTACATTTTTCAGAATATGACTTTGTCTAGAAGATTTTACTATTAAACCTGGATAAAGCAGCAGCAAATGTGCTAGATTCACTGAACTTTTCCAGCTAAATCTTCTTTCTCGCCCATGCTGCTTTAGACACAGATGCTATTGTTAGAAGTCTCTAGGGCAGATTTTAGGGCTATATTGAATTACAGTTTTTTAGGTTTGTTACGGAGCAATGTTAAAGTTGAGAGTAGCCCACAATTATCAGCCTGTTTTTGGCATGCACGCATACCTTATCTTAACCCAAACAAAACCATTCTGTCAGGTGTAATTTTAGAATTTTTATGGAAAGTTTGAGGTAAATCAAATCAGGCTTTCTGGAGATAAGAGGGTTAAACAATATGATGATCTCAATTATGGAATATTTTCCTAATTTTTAAACTTATTTTCACTTGTCCCAACTCCAAAATGGAGTGATTAATCTATAATCTGTTGTTTTTAGCAAGAATTTACATTTGGGAGTGCTGTTGTCAGAATGATTATTAAGAACAGTTTCTGCGTACATTATGAGCATTGCAGAGTTTTGTGACAAAGTGGGGATTTCCCCTTGTTATGTTATATGTGAGCTATGCGAGTCTTACTGTTGAGCCTATGTGAGTTTTACTGTTTTGCATGAATACTGTGTGTGTCTCAGTTTCCCTGTGTGCTACACCAATACCTAGGTGGTGGGAATAAGGATGTGTGACTTTGGCTGAGACCCTCTGGGGCAGGTGAGGCTGCTCCTGCTGTCTGCATGTATGCTATGGCAGGTGCCCTTCGTAACCTGCCCAGGAGGGGGATGCAACCAGGTGACGATCAGGTGACTCTTTTCCCTGGGAAGCGAGACAAAGACCAGGAGGAGGAGCAACGGGGCGGGGGGTGTCGGAGGTCGGATTGCTGGTAGCTGGGCAATCTGCTTGGGGAACTGAAAGAGGGGAAGTCCAGGGCATCTGGCCTGGGACTCCCCAAGATGGACGTGGCTGAAAGTCACTGATTTCTGTGCTAGCAAGCTGTGTTCTACGCTTTGTTCCTGTCAACTAATAAACCCTTCTGTTCTACATTCTGGCTGAGAGTCACTGCTGACTGTGGAGTTGGGGTGCAGGGCCCTCTGGTTTCCCCAGGAGTCCTGCCTGAGCGGACTCGCTGCAGGAGGCACACGGTGTGGAAGGGGATGCTGAATGTTCTGAGGTCAGATCCAGGAAGGTCGAAGCTGTGTAAGCTTCTTGCCCTGGTGACAGAATGCTCAGAGAGAGGAGGCATGCTACACCAGAGTCCTGACTGACTTCATATGAAGTAGTTCCAGAGCTTTGGCCTGGTGACTCCGTGACAAGTTTATAAACTCCATGTGGCCGCTAAGCAGGTGGCCATGATGGAGGAAGCAGCAGGAGAGAAACCCCATGGAGTGGAGGGCCTGGAACAGTTTATCAATAAGAGTCAGACAGTCAGGTTGTTTTGCAACTTTCACAGTCACTCGTGATGAAAGTGTGCATTGTTGTAGGATAGGATCATATCCTGGTTTTGAGGTTTTTAAGTAATTGAGAGTTACAGCCTTAACTCCAGTGTACCACATATTTTGCATAGGAATGTTAACTGGTAGAAGTTGGCATGTTACCATGTAAACAAAATAAAATAGAAATTGGTTTAATATTGTTCAAATTAATATGAAAAATTCCATCAAATGTTTATTTTTAAAAAAACCTCATGCAATATCCATGCAGTTAATATGTTGACATTGCTGTTGTATGATTGATTTCTGTATTGTGCTGTTCTTTGGATGACTCTCCAGTGCTTTTCTCAAACTCTAGTTATTAATGAGTTCAGAAGTCAGAGTAGGAACAAAAAACTCTTCAGCTCTGTAAACCCTACGGAAAGAGAGCGTTGGCCTCAGAGGCAAGCAATACCATTAAAGTGTCATTGCTCTTTGCTCAGAGATATACAGCTGATTGCTGAGGCTGTCCTCAGAAGTAGTTTAATTTCATGTGATAAAGGTTGTTCTTATTCCATGTTCCCTGCTCTCTGTTCTTCCTGGCAGCCCTGGGACTCACCGTAGTGATTTTCTCTGTCCTGTCAGGTTATCACCCCGTGTCGGAAACTCATCCTCTGTGCAGATAACAGAAAAGAGATGGAAGATTGGATTGCAGCACTGAAGACTATACAGAACCGTGAGCATTTTGAGGTAATAGAAGAACTCTCTTATTTACCAGCTGCGTTTTGTGCAGTTCCTCCCACATAGCATCTGTTTACGGGCTTGACCCAGTGCCCATTAATGGGAGTCCTTTCATTGACTTCAGTGGGCATTGGATCAGATCTTATATACGAAACCTCCAAACTGCTGCCTGTGCACAACTCCCTCTTACAGTGACTTTTGTACTCTGTACACTCCCCTCTTGGTGAGTGTTAGAACACTTACCACAGGATAGGTAGGTATAGAAACATACCTCGCACCCCTTGTCTTCAAATGCTTGGTGTCAGCCTACCACCATTGCCCTGACTTGTCACACCTGCTCAGGATTCAGCCTCTTGCAACTGCAGTGTATCCAGGTGCTTGGTCTGTAGCAACCAAACTCCTTGTCCTGCTATGTGCTTAGCCTGCCTAGTGTGTTAACTGCACAAAGCCTGCCCTCTCCCTACCCCCCAGGAAAGATTGTGCTATTTTTGCCTTTTCTGTTATGTTTGAGTTTCTCTCTTAGGAAAACTCTCAACCTCCACCTTAGGGTTTACTGTACTGTATTTATTTTAAGTCTACACAGTACAGTATGGACCATTTCTCAGGGATGCATAACTGGTACGCCTGCTCACATGCTCGGCCAACGTACTGCAACGTGTGCCGGGAGGCATTATCTGGGGTCACGTCGCATGGACTCTCATGTGAAGGTAAAAGCACTTTATTGTCTCTCACTCAGGGCTTATTGCCATGGTGACTCACTAGTGTATTCCAAAGATCATTTAAAACAATGGATCTGTTGTTCACTGTCTACAGAATGGGCCAGAAGAAAAGTGACACCAAACACTCAGAAAGCTACAGAGTATGTAAGAATGGAACTCTTATGGGCTTGATCCTACATTCCTTTTGCTCTCAGATTCCTGTTGGCTTTCTGGGGAATTTGCTGGGTGCATAACGAATACAGGATCTGGTCCTTAGAGGGCTGTAGGAAGATGACAGTGTGTGTAGTTTTAATGCTTGTTCTTATGTTGTTGGATCTGGCAGTGGTGTGGTGAAGCACTTATTTTTGATCTGCCAAGATCATTACTATAGAATATTAGAATTTTCCAAATCCGAAGTGTGAAAGTATCCGTTTTTGAAGAATCAAATTGCAAGTGTATTTTTTATTATTCATAGCAGCAAGTGCATATAAGTGTTTGAATCTCAGGAGGTTAATCTTGCTCACCTTTGGCATAGGAGACATTCACAGCTTCTCGCGGCTCATACTTCTAGCGTGGAGAAGGTTACACCCATGATGTATAAAGGGGTGCAGGCATATTTTACTGTACATATCATGTCATATTTAATAAGGGGATAATTAACCCTTGTACAATCCAATGGTGAAAATGAGGAGCAAGAGTTAGCAGTTAGAGCAAAATAGAGGTTTTTAACCAACTCAGTGCATTAAGCTTTGATAGTTTTGCCATTGCTAACGAGGCAGAGGGTGCTCTCTTTCGGAGCAGACATTTGAAGCTCTGTGTTTCACTGCTCAGTCAGCCTTTATGCTCATACTGTATGTGTTCAGTGGCAGGATTAATTTATTTTTCTTCCTCTTTAGTATGCAAGTTTAAAGCTCACAAACGGTGTGCTGTCCGGGCAACCAACAACTGCAAATGGACGACACTGGCGTCTATTGGGAAGGATATCATTGAAGATGAAGATGGGGTATGTATTGGCCTAGACCATGTCCCCTCTGGGTTGGAATATCTGGAACTGTGGAGTCTACTTTGCATTTGTCCCTCCACACATGCTGCTTTTGAGAGATCAGGGTGGAATGACTAGAAGCAGTTGAAGCCTTCTTTCCCCAAGTCCTGATGTGGAAAAGTTAGACGGAACTGCATGGCCCGAGGCTATAAAAAAAAAAATACTGGCTGGCAAATACTCTGTACAATTAGCTGTCCTGTGGAAATAACCGACTTTGTCTTTAAATGCAAATGGTATGTAAAGCCACTTGGTGTCAGAAAGTGATGTTCTTTATGAAAGAGCCTTCCGTTATTACTCATGTGTTATATTGATAGGATTCCATGATGGCCAGAGACATAACTGTAGAGTTATGGACCATCAGAACATGGTGCTTTGAGGTTGAGTAGTTAAGGGTGTGGTTCCCTATGTCTCAGTCTTGGGAAAGGAAGGATGGTCCAGTGGTTAGGGCACTAGCCTAGGACTTGGGAGACCTGGATTAAAGTTCCTGCTCTGCCACAGACTTCCTTTGTGACCTTGGGCAAGTCACTTAGCCTATCTGTGCCTCAGTTCCATGTAAGTACTTAAGATCAATAAATAGGTGTTTCCTAGAGATTGGCCTTGCTGGCCTTAAGCATCACATCTGTGTGTGTCTCATTGCTACACCATGTCTTATATTCTTAGAGTTGTAGTCTGGAATCTCACAGTGTTCCCTCTGTGCTTGGTTTGCAGATTTCAATGCCACACCAGTGGCTGGAAGGAAACCTCCCCGTGAGTGCCAAATGCATGGTGTGCGATAAAACATGTGGCAGCGTTCTGCGCTTACAAGACTGGCGCTGTCTCTGGTGCAAAGCCATGGTAAGCTGAGTGAATGTGGTATACCTCTGTGATAGTGTCAGCTCCTCACTGCTCGGTGTACACATGGCTGTGTGCTCTGTTACTGCTGTTTGTGTGAAGCGACAGTTGAGGCCAAGCTCTCATTCAAATGTATCCATGTTCTTCTTTATGTCATAGGTGGCCTGCAAAGGGTAAGAAGTAAGGCTTGTGCCTAGATGCTTCACTGGGATGTGAATATATAAGGCCTGAAAAGCTTTTTCACACCAAAAATACTCTGGATTTTTTTCTGCCTGTGTGTTCCCTTAGAAATACCTGGATTGTCATGTCTATTCATCGTCCTTTTACCAGAGGTCTTTGATGAAAGAATCTAAAGTGTATAGGGTATGTCCTTGGCCCTTAGCTGCAGTGGGTGGAGATGATGAATCTTTAACAAACCACTGTTTAGAGCTGAGTAGGTATTAACAGAAACAAACAACAAAGCAGGGAGTTTTAAACCACTTCAATAAAAACCATTTCCCCTCCCAATTCAACAGGTTTCACTTGCTTAATATCTATGACATCATAAATCCTGCTAGTTTTCCAGTTGGCTATAGGGGTATTAAGGGGGAAAAGCAGTACATGAATTTCTCATGTTAAAAATAAACAACAACAGAAATTAAAAACAAGATAACCCTTATGCCGGGCCTTCTCCATACATCAGAAAGGAGCAAAAAGGTCACTAGCCTAATTTCTGTTTACCTATGCAGGGCACTTTATCACCCTCCTTTCTTTCTTATCTTACCCCACACCATGTCAGTTGCACCCACACTGTGTATTTACCCTACTGCCTCCCTTCTCTCTGCTTTTCCATTCTCTGTGTTCCCTCTTCCACTGCTCCTTTTTCTTTCCCAACTTTTCATTTTATTCCTACTTTCTGTGTCTCCACTTGGGCCAAAATGTTGAAAACTGGGTACCTGAAATGAGATTTAGGCACCTAACTGAGTGGCCTGATTTCCAAAAATGTTGAGCACCCAGCTGTTCCCACTGAGGTGGGTGAAGTTATACCAGGGATTAACTTGGCCCTGTGGGTCCCAACCTTGTTATCATGTGCTCTGAGTGCCAAGTGCCCATCTCGAAAGGAAAGGCAGCGTGTATAAACAGGAAGGGCTGAGGAAAGCTAACAGAAGAGATGAATGAACTGTGAACCCAGTTTGCTGCATGGGGTGTATCTATACTGCAGCTAGGAGCGATCTGCCTAGCCCAGGTAGACAGACTCTCATTAGCAGAGCTCGAGCTGGCATGCTAAAAATAGCACTGTGGACATTGCGCTCCTGCAGAGACTTGGACTAGCCAAAAGAGCTTAAACCCAAGGGATCAGTGTGCTTGAAAGCCCAAGCTGCAACATCCGCAGTGCTAATTTTAGCACACTAGCTCAAGCCCTGCTAGCATGAGTTTTGCTCTCAGTTGCAGGGTAGACATTCCCTTGGGTTTGTCTACTCGGGAAAGTTAAGACAATTAACTAAAGGTGTGAAGTTAATGTGCATAAGTGAAAATGCTTTAAACCTGTGTTTAATGTAGCTTATGAATTAAGGCAACTTTACTTCTGAATGAGTGTCCACATGGTTTTCATGCACTTCAATTTATGTACATTAACTTCACACTTGTAGTTAAGTTGCCTAAATCCTCAAGTAGACAAGCCTTTAGACCGCTTTCTTTAAAATATTTTTGGTCACTTCATACTGTTGATTCCCATTTCTTTGGATGCCCCCCCTATTTTCTGGCTGTTCAAGTCCTGTTTTCAAAGTGGGATGGGTTTCTGCATTGTGGAACAGGACCAAGAAGGATCTGGCTGAATACAGTTTTATTATTTCAGGTACACACAACCTGTAAAGACTTGTTGCCAACTAAGTGCCCCCTCGGCCTCTGTAAAGTATCTGTCATCCCTCCCACGGCTCTGAACAGCATTGATTCAGATGGTAAGTATCCACTAATATCTTCCCCTCTCTCTTTCAGTTACAGGCCTTTCAACTAGATATTTTTACCCCAAGGCCCTGAACTGAATTCTGCTAAAATTTCAAGTAAAACCCAAACTGGAGGTTTTGGCTGAAGCATGAGAATGAATAATCTTATCAGCATTGAGTTCCTTGGGCTGTTTATTTTGATATTACATTTAGTTTATTTGCTATTGCCCCCAAAGTTTGCTGCAGCTGTTGTTGTTCATACTGCAAAATGCAATTTTGGGAGGTGGGGAAGCTGGCAATTCAAGCATCTGGCTAGAAGAACTGCAACATTTGACCTCATGATTGGTGGAAGGTGGTTCGTGCTGGATTCAGTGCTGTGTCCATTTGGCATTTACTCTGCGTATGTCAGCACCTCAGAGAAAGAATTAACTTCTTCATCCCTGTGCTTGGAGAACATTACTGCTAGGTGTGAGGTTGTTTCTTTCTTTGCCCCTCCCCGAGTGCAGCTTCACCTTTTCTGTGTTCCTTCTTCCCATTCAGGGTTCTGGAAAGCCACTTGCCCCCCGTCCTGCACAAGCCCCTTGCTGGTCTTTGTCAACTCAAAAAGTGGAGACAACCAGGGTGTAAAATTCCTAAGAAGATTCAAACAGCTGCTGAATCCGGCACAGGTCTTTGATCTTATGAATGGAGGACCTCACCTTGGGTAGGGAAATATTCTCTGGATGAGCAGATTCCTTGTAAATATCAAAGAAATAGCAATGATTGACTCTTTGATTTAAAATCTCTCTCTCTCTCTTTCCCCCCCCCCCCCCCCCCCCCCCCCAAAAATCTAGCAAGGATACTACTCCTCAGAGATAACTGTATATATGCAGAGTGTGGAGGGGCTTTCCCTAGCTGTTAATTGAGTTACTGATCAGCCAAAACCAGATCTTAATGTTGAAATGTGTAATTTCCATTCTCCAATAACTGCAAAACAGCTGAAGGATTTCCCTGAGATTCCAGAAGCTCCCCTCTGGGATGAGACCAAGCATGGAAAGCTTCAGCCCCAAAAAGCAAGTTATGTGAAGACAGGCTTCTAAGAGCCATCCTGATCTAACTATTACTGTTGCATTTGCTATGATGAGAAACAGGATATTGTAGATGGTACTTGGATGCTGTCAAAGTGAGCTGTATAGAAATAGCTGCAAATAAAAATGACATCCATGGAATAAACTTTGACCTCCACCCTGACCACTAAGTCATTGCTCCTGGGCTGTTTCTAACATCTCGAGCCTCGTTCACATGGGAGAATGCCTTTTTAAAGAAAAAAAGCCCATCACACGGTGTTTCCTTTTCTATTCCCCCAATATGGCTTTAGTAAAAGCAGGATTTTCAAACCATACTGAGTTGGGATCCGAGATCAGGCAGCATCCACTCCTGAACCATGACCATTTTAAAATCTAATAGCTTGTGGACTATTGTAGCTACCATAGACATTTTGTTCACCTTAGCAGGATGCAAGATAGTGGACCTGAAAACTGAAGCACTCTGATTGATGGAAAAGTTATATTAGATCATTTTTAGAGGGTTATAAAATTAAATAGTACTAGTTATTTCCTCTCTCTGCCTGTATGGTTGGATTTGTGGTACTAAGGCACATGTTTTCAAAGGGGAGGGATATGAAATACAGTATCAAATAATTTTATCAAATTTTTAAAATTGCTTTTTTGTAGAAAAAGAAAGTGGCAATAACAAAATAAATGATGGTGTGGTATACTGTTCACTGAGTAATTTCAAACTCACGCCAATCAAACTGTGCACCACAAAATGCCATCATCTATGACAGCTTTTTCTCAATGCTGTGGTGATTGCTTACAGTAATATGATTTTTCTGTAGTGCTGTAGCAAATTTATTTAGTACAGGCAATACCCTTGGATGCTTTACAGTAAGAACCACAGACAGCTTTTTAAAAAGGTTGATTTTTAGGCCTAATATTCTGAACAGTGTCCATACTAGCCCAGATGAATGGGAAAGTTACACTTTTCTCGGTGGTGAGTTGTTTTCCTGGTTGCAAAGCAGACAAGGCAGCAGAGCAATGATTTGCAGAGTACCTTTGTGACAGAATTGTGAGGTTTAATCTCCTGTTCCTGAACACGTGCATGTACTGAATCCCCATTCTTGCAGTCTTTCTTTAATTGGCATGGCTCTGAATATGGAGGCACTGAATTCAGAACAATCCAAGCCATAACAAATAACCTAACTGTATGCAGAACACCAAAAATCTGCAGACAGGTATTAATTCAGCAGATTATCAGCTGCCAAATATTTGTTTCCTCTACTGTTGAGAGTAAAGTAGGCTGATGCAGAAGTGGAGTGCCCTGGTATAGATTCTCCATTCTATACAGTGAATAGATATGAACATTGCACATAGCTGTATTTATACTTCCTTTTTACAATGAAGAATTCAAATTCACCCGAAGTCTAGCAGTGACTTGTGTTCATTGAAAAAACAGCCTAGTCAAAGCTACCCTGCAAAGTTCGTAACCCAGATTGAAATAGCTAATCACTCCTGTTTCTTTAGTAGCACATTATTCTTCCCATCTGTTTTTTTTTTTCTTCCCTCCTGTAGTTTACGTTTATTCCAGAAATTTGACACTTTCCGGATTCTGGTTTGTGGTGGGGATGGAAGTGTTGGATGGGTTCTGTCCGAAATTGACAGCCTCAATCTTCACAAACAGGTACCTGCCCACAGGGCTTGTCCATGTGTAAGAATGAAGAACAGACAACCACGGGTGAAGAGGACTCTGATCAGACAGAAATACAGTTGTGCCAGGAGTGAAGCAACTAAAAGCTTCCCATAGCCGGTGCTCCTGCAGTAACTTCTGCTGAATGGGGCCGGGCACTACACTTAACAGTGACACCCCTCACTGTCAGGGCTTCTACACAGTTCCCTCCTGTGACAGCCAGGTATTGGAGTAGCTCTGAGCATTCGCTCGGTCTGTGCTCCTACACCATTCCCTACATAGATTTCTCCCGGGAGAGAGCTGGGCCTAGCTCCCAAAAGGCCAGCGCTCCTACTCCAGTCCCTCTAATAATTCTAGGAGAGGGTGAGAGTCCCTTTGGTATCAGAGTCCAGGAATAGCTAAATACTTTCCCAAAGGGAGTGTTCTGTGTGCTGTGTTAATTCTGGAGATTTTCTCCTGGCGATCCCTGTGCCATTCCGTTAGGAAAGGCAACATCACCACCTGGTGTAAAATGAGAATTTTGAGCTCTGCCCAGCTGTTGAAAGGTTTTCTTTGTAGTGGATAGGTCAGGAGTATCATTGGAATCTACTCCTCTCTCGATTCACAGCTTTTTCTGGTTGTGGTCAGTCCTAGCTGGCGTCCTCTTTATCTTATGACTAGTTTTCTTTCAGGGATTGATCTAGGTTGGGAATCAGTGAGGTTCTTCTCAGTGTTATTTTTGGATGGATGGGGCTTGCGTTTTCTCTTTTGGATATCCATATTGGTCTTCTTTTCTCCTGGTGCAGTGCCAGCTGGGAGTGCTTCCCCTGGGTACAGGAAATGACCTTGCCCGGGTGCTAGGCTGGGGATCTGCATGTGATGACGACACCCAGCTACCACAGATCCTGGAGAAGCTGGAGAGGGCCAGTACCAAAATGCTGGACAGGTGAGTGTCAGCCCAACCACAACATCCACATCTCTGACTCAAGTTCTACCACCGAGTGTGTGCTAAGCTCTGTTCTGAGACATCAGCCTGCCAGGACAGTCATACTGTTCCTGACTCTTATTTGCCTGAATTACTGACTAGTTTCACCAATGGTTCCCCATTATACTCAGTTATCAGGGCAAAGCATTCTTACATTGCTTATTACCCCTGCAGAATAATCGCACCAAGGAGATATTGTGCAATCTAGAAGTGATTAGTAACACCTGGCAGGAGAGAGGCAGAGGTCTCCCCTTACTGCCCAGAGTTACACATGCATCAGTGATGATTGTAAAATGAGTTTGGTGGTTTCAACCTAGTCCCAAACCACTACACAGTTTGGTATGGATGATCAGAGGAGATCTAAGGCTGCAATAAACTCATAGTAATTAGATATGGCAAGGATGTTATGTCATTTTGTACATCCGCTTCCCTATCCTGCAGTATAGTCTTGAGCATTATGTCATGTCTAGAAGTTGGGTAGTGGAGTTGGATAGCATAGTGAAATTGAAATGGTCCACAATCTCTGTACTCCAGAAATCTTCTCAGTGTAACTTGGCTGCATTACAGTCTGTGATTTTGCCATCAGGTGTTCACTCAGGATTTGAAATAGCTATTTCATGTCTGAATCAAAAAGTAAAACTGAAAGCTGAAGTGGACATCTGTACTGCTAGTGTTTATTTCTAGATCAAGCTGACACTTAAAAAATATATCTGCAGCAGCCTTTGAGAGTTGCGCCATGGAAATTCTCATAGCAAAACCTGCAGGTTTTTTCTGTTAGAGAAGGTGGGGGTAGCGAATAGGGAATACTAAGGACGTGGGGATGGAAAGGGATGTTTGTTTGGAGGGTATCACTCCTTCCCTTTCCCCAGTTCAAACCCCTTTACAAAGTGACATGCTGTGACACTAAGCACCCCTGTATGTGACACATGCATCTATAGGAATGCGGTCTTTTTTTTATCCTGAATGCGCATGTGCATAGCCTTTCATTCAGGTCATATAAAGAGCCCTTTCATTCTGTCTTAGTCCACGGTTGTTTGTATTTCTCATGGCGAGAAGGCCATCAGCTTGGTAGTAATAGTTGCAATGGTTTCATTTCAATAGGTGGAGCATCATGGTGTATGAAACCAAACTCCCTCGTCAGTCATCGACTTCCACAGTCACTGAAGATTTCAGTGAGGATTCTGAGGTACTTAGCCAGCTGCAAAGGGCTGAAGACTGGGAGGGGATTCAGCAGCGGATGGGCTCAAACCAGACAAGGGAGCGGGCTATGGAGAAGAGAATTTAAATGAAGTGGGCATGGGCTCTACATCAGAGGGGTGACCTGCTGTAGAGAAGGATGGGAATTGGGCTGCCGAAAGCAATAGACTCTTAAGGAGGCATGATAGGAGATAGGTTGCTGCAGAAATGGGGACGCTTCCGTATTAGGCAAGTGAAGTGCTGTAGAGGAAGACAGGTTGGGTTGGAAGTTATATTGGCTTTTCCGTACACTACCATACAAGCTGGCATGCTATAGGAGCTGCTGAAAACTGCACAACGTTCTCAGAATCATAAAAAACAGTGTTTTCTATTCCCAAGTGGATAGTCCTGAGCCCCAACTCTGTACCACATTGACAAGCTGGTAGAAGTTCGTTTCCTGATCAGATAGTCACGCCAGACCAGTAACTGTGATCTGTACCGTAGAGCTCTCAGAGGAAACCCAAAGAAAGTCGAGTGAATAGAAATCATGGTCCTGCACCTTAGAGTGCACTATGGGAAGCCCAAGTGTAACACAGCATATGGGAACCCTGGCCATGGGCCTAGGTGCACGATGGGAACAATAATCTAACGGCTTGTTTCTGGCTCTCTCCAGGTGCAGAAGATTCTCTTCTATGAAGACTCTGTGGCTGCTCATTTGTCCAAAATCTTGACTTCTGACCAACACTCTGTGGTCATCTCCTCAGCCAAGTGAGTATGTCCAGGAGAGCCCATTGCAGGGGATCAAGGGGGAAAAGTCACCCTGAGAATGGTGAGCAAACCTGTGAATGACTGTCTTGCCTGCCTCCTTTGCCTAGGGTGCTTTGTGAGACAGTGAAGGATTTTGTGGCTCGAGTAGGGAAGGCCTACGAGAAAGCGACGGAAAGCTCAGAGGAGTCGGAGGTCATGGCCAGGAAGGTATGTTGGGAAAAGAGCACTTCAAATGTAGAAAGCTATGGGAGAAAACCACTCTGCTGTCAGAGAGACCCAGCTGGCGCACATACAGCAGCAATCCAACAGGCAGGGGGCTACCCAGTTCCACTGGTATGATCGTGCACAAACCTTCTGCTTTAACCTGCAGTGCTCTGTCCTGAAGGAGAAGCTGGACTCCCTTTTGAAGACATTAAATGATGAATCTCAAGCCTCTTCGTCTCTGTCAAACCCACCTCCCACCATTGCAGAGGAGACAGAAGATGGTGATGGATCTGGCAGTGCTTGTGATTCTTCTAGTGACCACTCCATGGGATCATCATGCACTGCCCGTCCCCAGATATTCCGGCCTAGAGAACAGCTAATGTTGAGAGCCAACAGCCTGAAAAAAGCCATTCGTCAGATTATAGAACATGCAGAAAAAGGTAAGAGGTGCGGGATCCTGCCTGCAGTTCATTGTCTGCTCTTGGGACATGTACATTGCCTTTACTCCAGGGAGGAGCAGGATTCATGATTTAACCACAACATTCCTGATCTGTATGACAATCTTCCAGTAAGCCTGTATGCATTTTTCCCCATACAAAGAAGGGTTCCTACAGGATTGACCTTCCACCCCTAGGCCACCAGTTAGAAAATCTTTGCCATCATATGGCTGTTCAGTGCTATTCTCAGTCTGGCCCCAGTTAAAGGGCCCACATCAAAGGCATATAGTAAGAGTCCTAGCCTCTCCATCTTCATATCGCACTGTAGGACCCACCTCTTCAGTAAAGCATTCCCTAAAGAATCAGAACAGAACCAAACCTGGCAGCTGGGCACCTCCTCCGTCTCTTCGGACTTAGCATTTCCCCCTCTGGTGGTGGTGGTGGGGACTGGGGTAAATCAGCACCGCCTGGACAGCGTTTGTCTTTCCCCTCAGGGTTTATTTATTAGTATTGCCAAGGCAGGCCTCAGGGCAGGCCCAAGGAGCGCTTCTCCACTGAATAAAAGAAACAAATTCACAACACAAAATAAAAGGGGGATACCTTTCCCTGCCCCCTCTCTGCGGGTTGGGGTGTTGTCCTGTTGTTGGCCCCAGGATGCCAGTCCTTCTAAACAGGCAGTCAGGTTGGTTGTTTTCCCCCATGGGGGGAGAGCAGCCTTTCTCCCTGCTGCCACTGGCCCAGCAGCAGCTTGTTTCCCCCTCCGTCACCCCCCAGAGGTTTTGAAAAGTTGCAGGCAGCCCTTAATTGGATCCATGTGTCCCTAGTTGACCTGAGGTAACCTCTATTCAGCTTGTAGGGAAGGGCCTTTATCATTCATGGGCTAATATACCTGCCTTCCATCGTTCTCTTACAGCTGTCCAGGCTGACTTGGTCACACAGCACACTCCAAGGTAGAAGGCAACAATTAAACCAAAGAATAGAATGGCAAATTGGCTGGCCTGCTGTTTTCTGCAACCCATGTACAATGTGTAAATACTCCCAGGGGAGGTGCTTTAGAAATACTTTAGATAGATTGGATCCAAAACCTAACATCGTGGTTGGCTTTTAATTGGCACCTGGACTGACTATTTCATACTCATTAGGCCCACTGTGTGCTCACTGGCTCTTTGTGGCCCAGCGCCAGCGGAACACGCCAGCTGCCATGCCTGTGACCCATTCCCCTCTCCCTGCCTCCCCTCAGCTCCAAATTCCAGTCCCTTCAAAAGTGTCAAGCAGGAAATCCCGGTTGAACTGAGAAGGAAGTATGTATTGGTGTATTACAGAAGGGAGAGAAAAGCGTAAAAGTCAGAGATTTAAAGTCTCTGCACACCTAAATGAGTACAACCGTAAGCAACCTTAAACTTGGCACTAAGCCTGAAGTTGCAAATCATTGAAATATTACCTGGATTTACAACTGTAATAGTCTGGGTGTTCACTGTCCTTTGTCAGAGAAACAAGAACTGATGCGGAGAGGTTGTGTCTGGGAAAGAACAAGCCCGTTAGTTCCATCCAGAGGAGGTTTTGATTTCTCCGAGTAATACATAAGCATTTGACTTCACCATCCCTTGAACAAACAAGTTCCGTTGCGTTTTGTGAACATATTTGATTAAGTCCTCTGTGCCGCTTTGTTTCCAAAAACACACATTTAATTCCTTCCTTCCTTTTTATTGGTTTATGCCCAAGCCCTCTCTTTTCTCCACATGATACCAATGTTGGTGGTCACTTCAAATGGCCTATTTTATTGTCACGGTCTGGGCTGAGCAAACAGAAATCTGACATGCACATCAGTTAGCATCTTTCTGTTTGGCTAGCAATTCCGAGGAACTCATGCAAATAAAGGCAGGTCCTTTATTTGTAGCATAGCTCAAATGAGAAATAGGTCCTTAGGTAGTATAAATACAGTTATGGCAAGCATTAAAGTTGGGCAAATTTTTTCACAGTCCATCAAAGCTCTCTTGATGGTGGTCTCAGCAGAGAGACCAAGAAATGAGTGGGCCTGGAGACTGAAGTACCCTCACCCCAACAGCTGAGTCCTCCAAGTCAGAGCTGACTCATGTTAAACTGTGTGGGAAAGTCTGCATTGTCACTGCCATTCATTGATAGATGAATTGAGCACCGTCAGAGCCCTCATCCTACTGTCATTTAAGTCAGAGAGAGATTTGTCATTAACATCAATGGGAGCTGAATCAGGCTCATAATTTGGTATCTTTCATGAAAACTAACGTGGTTTTTTTTAAGCAAGGAGTTCTGTGGATCGCCCCATTCAAGACCCTGGGGCAACTCTGGATTAGTTCTGGTGTGGGAATATAATTTTGGGGCAGTATTGTATTTCCTTGCTGTTTGCCTTCCCTCTGTACTCTCATGACAGAGCTGTAAGACACATGTCTGATTTCTCTCTCTGTCCAGCTGTTGATGAGCAGAATGCCCAGACACAGGAGCAGGAGGACTTCATCCTGGGGCTTTCCACCTCTGAGGAGGGAAAGGAGCTGAGGAACGAGGATAAAACCTCCCTGCAGCCATTGCACAGTGGCAACTATGGAGTTCCCAAAGGGAGGAGTCATCGGAAAGGTACTAGTCGCTGTCAGGCAGCCCAGGTTCCTGCATTTGGACAAGCACTAGGGTTCCCTTTTCCATAGGTGCTTTAGGATATTTCTGTGCCCATCCCTTCTTGGAACCTGTTTTCCTCCTGTGTGAGGTTGGCGATAGTTCTGTAACCTCAGCTCAGACACTTCACATCTTCTCCATGCTCAAATCCCTTTGCCAAACAGTCTCCTTCCTGCTCAAAGAGGAACCCCTCTCAGATTTTTGAGGGTTTGTTCATGATCTTAGTGTGCAATTTGTAAGACCCAAGAGATTCATTAGCCTTATGCTGACAGCAGCAGCCAGTCTTCTCAGTGCTGTCAGCTTGCCGTGCTCTCAGGTGTCGTCCACTCCACTCCCCCTCTGACATTTTCTTATTGGACCCCGGCCTTCCTGCACAGATACTAGAGCAAGGAACCAGCTTGTAATCACTGTTAAGTGAGAAAATCGTAAGAGAGCCCTATTCTCTCCAAATACATTCAGAACTGAACTGGGTCTGTGGACTAGGCCAATACCCATCATCTGTTTTCTTCTTCAACTGAAGCCAGACCTCTCTCATCTCCATTCCTAGTATTAGTTCAAGGTATTTGTGTGCCTCACTGCTGGTACCAAGTGTTTGTGTGTCTCTCTGTTGCACTTGGGCCAAACCTTTTTGTCTCTTCATGAGTCTGGTTCTGTCTCTTTGCGTAACTGTGCTTTGTATTGTCTGGAATGTGTTGACGTTGAGTGACTGGTAATTTTACCTTCTGTCCCCTGTTCCTTACTGCTTGTGCAGTGCTGGTGTGTGCTTGTTTGAGCAATACATAGTGTTTGTCAATTCCAGTGTTTTGTGTTGTATTTTGTAGTGTCCAAATCTCCTTGTGAAAGGCTAATAAACAAAGGAAGTTTGTCGCTGGGCAGCTCTGCATCTCTTCCTCCCCAGACAGGAAACCGGGACAACCTGCCAATGCTCAACACAAAGATCGTCTACCCAAGTGAGTGTCTCACCCACCTCTTCCCATTCAGGCAGCCTGCTGAGCTGGGGTGACAACAGCATAGCTTCAGCTCTCCAGCTAAGGGCATGAAATGTTTGTCTGATATCCGTTCTCGCAGATAAACCCTTGCCAGAGCCAAGTTAGAGAGTAATCTGTTTGCAGGTAACTTTCCAACGGGCTTGAATAGTGAAGATGTTGGGAAAAGATTAGAATGACCCCCAGCTGAGACCGAGACACAGATTTAATGGCTGCAGTGCAGAGACAGGATTTAGGTCTTGATGATTGCACAAAGGTGTAAGCTTAACAGTAGGTTGTTGCAATGGTAAATAAGTGTAAAATTCTCAATACAGTCCTGGAGTCTGAGTTCAAGAGAAGCCCGAGAGTGAAGGGTGGTCCTTCCAAGTCAAGGCCGAAGTCACTGGCAGTACTTTCAGTCTCCCTTGTTCCCATCTCAGAGATCCTGCAGCTGTTTCTATCCCTTGGTGTTCTTAGCAGGTCACTCACTGATAACTTTAACACCACAAATCCTGACTTGCTTGTTTACATTGGTTTGTTCTTGTCCAGAAAGAGTTGGGGTCACTTTCTCCCTGACTAAACCTGGCACGTCTTCATTGATAGCTGATAATGTGGGAGCAAGAAGCAGCAGCTCCTGAAGAGTGGTGTGCAGCCTTGAACCCCACTTCTGTCCCCTCAGTCTAGTCAGGCAGAGACCCAGCTGCACTCCTTGCCCCAGCAGCAGGAGAGAGCTATTGCAGTAAGATCGCTTCTGTCCCCTCTTTCCCAGGCACGGACCCTACCACGCCCAAACCAGCAGAGAGACTTATGCACTCCCTTCCCACCTCCTTTACAGCTTGATTGCTGACTGCATCTTGCTGGAGGGTAGAAGAATGCTCTGGAGCCCTCCTTGGTGCTGGGGGCTGTACAAATGGAGACACATGGACTTTTTACTTTGCCTTTTTCCTTTAAAAAAAGAAAAGGCAAAGGTGGATTCCCCACCATAAAGGGGTGTGTGTGTGATCTCCTTTTTCCAGAAAGAGCCAAAAATGATGACAGCCCTTTTCTGGCACATTGTAATGTTTTGATCCCAAGTAGAAGAATTAACACCTATGTTTGGACCCAGTGCTGGTTAGGGTTGAGCCCTGAGACTAGTACTTGTCATATGTCTGATTTTATTGTTTTTCCAGTGGGGGGTATATGTCTCTCACCCCAGCCCTCTTGGCTCTGGGAGTAAATAGCAGTTCTTTGCCCAGTGTTAACATGCCTTGGCCTCCATATTTAATAAACTCCATGATATGCCCTACATACTATTCCCTCTTTATTTTCTCCCCCAGATATTCGTGCTGGTATGTCTGGTTCTCTGCCTGGGAGTTCGGTCATCAGCCGATTGTTGATCAATGCAGATCCCTTTAACTCTGAGCCAGAAAACCTGTGAGTATGCAGAGGAGCTAGACAGGAATGAATGGTTCCAGATGAACCTCAGCGTCAGTAAATTGTGGGGAGGGAAGAGGGTTGGTTTTGAGAGTTAATTGGGGATGTAGGCGGCGCCGGGATGAAGAGATGTGTAAATCAGCCGTCCCATGCTGGATGTCAGTTATCAAGGTGTATGGGCATGAGGAGTCAATGCAGAAGATATGGGGCTTCTAGTGAGAGAATCTAACCAAGGCCAGTCTCCTCCCAGGACTGTGGATGTGAGGGAGTGTCTCCCTCTCCCAGTTAGTGTGATATGGGCAAGGTCCAGTTAGCTGTTCAGCAAGCTAGACCTGAATTCTCCAATAAGGCCCCTTAGATTCTGCAGGAATCTGTAAATTCTGCAGCAGCTTCATGAAAATGCAAAAATGACACATTTTTCACTGACTGAGCTGTGAAAGTGACAAATGCAATCCCCCTGTGGTGTTTGTCCCCAGAGTAAATCACATTCATTTGCCTGTGTCCCTAAATTTTCAATTGGTGTGCTGCAGATTGGTGTATTGGCTATGTCTGACGAAGCTGTACAGGGGGAAAACTGGACGGTTTGGCTGTGGGCTGACGGGATGTTTGGGCCTTTTGGTGTCCAGAAAGGGAGTGGGAAAGGAGTTGGAATTGTGAGATAAACCCATGTTTTGGATGTTTCCACTCAAATCTTTAGCAGTAAAATAGCTAAATATTGACATTTCAATCATCATCATTATGTTTCACCCCATTGAGCTGAGCAGTTGACCACACTGAGTTATTGTTTCAGGCTCTCTGCTGAGTCAGGCAGCTATCACCTTGTCAGTTACACTTTGTCCACACTTGTGAGATTTTCTTCACAGCCATAAGGGCTAGAAATGTAACATCTTCAAAATGAAATTGTAGAGTCTTGAGCACAGTTCTGTGGCACAGGAGTGAATTCAACTGCAGATTCTGTGGCCAGGGATTGGCAGAATCCACAGGACCTTGGACCCCTACACAGTGTGTCCAGACTGCTCTTTATGAAGTTTCTTATGGGGTAGTTGAATCAGCTCTCACTAGACTACAGAAGATCCTGCTGGTCTCCTCCTCTTCTTTCAACCATCTGTGTGTCAGGAGATGTGGGATGGCTGAGAGGGGTGTAAGAGATATGGGTCACTTTAACAAAAATTGTTTTCTTTAACTTGACAGAGAGTGTTACACAGAGAAGTGTGTCATGAATAATTATTTTGGAATTGGATTGGATGCAAAGATCTCTCTGGACTTCAACAACAAACGTGATGAGCACCCAGAGAAGTGCAGGTAGGTCAGTTCTTTGGGAGGCAGATTTTGGTCTTTTCGGTCTATAGTGATTGCATCAGAAGTGATTACAGTTTATAATCTACTATGGCACCTTGAAGCTGGTCATCTGAAACCAGCATGAGTAGTTTCACCTTGATTACTTCCTAATTCAAGACATTGTAGATCACATGGGAGATCCAGGTAGCTAGCTCTGATATGGATTGGATGCAGTGGTTCAGGCATTTACTTCATTACCTCACTAGCAGCCTTTCTCATATGGCTGCTTTTTAGCTACGAAAGAATTGTGTCCCAACTCCAAATGCCATGGAACTCCATTCTAAACCCGCACCCTGCCCTATAAATCGGGCTTATAGTTCTATGGTCTTCAGGATACCTGTATAGAAACAGGGTCCTTCAAACAACCTGCGGTTAATAGGTTTTCTCTGTCCTGAGCAATGTTCAGCAACACCCTCAGCTCAGTGATGTGTGTGACTGGTTGCATCTCCCTTTTGGGAGCATCTGCACATATTTCTGACAGCTCATGTTAGTGGATCATCCCTAATTCCTGTTTCATTTTTTTCAAGGGCAGCCTCTTTTCAGAATACAAGGGATGGCAATTTCCAGTTCTTGTTTCTTCTGAAAGAGGAGGACTCTTGTTTTTAGGGGATTGGGAGGTATCATTGAAATAATCTTTTCTTGCAATCAGACAGTAAATGACAGTGCCTCATGCTGACTGGTGCATCTCTTGTTTCTTTGTTTGCCCCTCTAAGAAGTCGTACTAAAAACATGATGTGGTATGGAGTGCTCGGGACCAAGGAGCTACTACACAGAACATACAAGAACTTGGAGCAAAAAGTCTTGCTGGAGGTGAGAAAGAAAATGCCCTTACGTGGTTAAATCTCTCCTTCTCCCATCCCAGTCAATTTTAAATTTTTCGCTTCTGATTTGGCACATTTATTTTAGCATCATTTATCAGTCTTTAACTGAACACTTGAAGCCCTTCCAGCATCTCCATCAGTCACCTTGAATCTGACCCAACCTGTTGATTCCAGAGGAACATTTCCATTTTCAGTCCTTGGGGTTCCCCAGCCCAACCCCGCTGCACTATTAGCATATGTCAATCCTCAGCCTGATGAAAGTAGCCTCTGCTGATACTAGGAAGATATTCCCATTCTCCACACATGGAATCTGTGCTTGTGATAGGAATTACATCGTTTTAGAAAACGTTGACTAACACAACGTTAGTAAGTAAAGACTTAGCCCTCAGCATAGACAAGGGTTTTTGTGTTTAACATTGTATCTCCTGTAAACACCATTGTCCTTATCTACTCTGGTTGTCTAACGTATTAGTTAACACATATTCTACGGGGGTCAGATTGGGGAAGAAAATGGTGATATTCTTCCAGGCTTCCCCCACAACATTAGCTCCATCCATGAGTTGTCAAAATGCGACACCACTCACAGCAAATTGTACAGATGTTCAAAGTGAGATCACAGTGCCATTGGCTCCACTAGGCTCTCTCAGCTGGACCTGCCCCCCTCGCTTGGGGCTTAAATGTGCCCATGAGCTCTGCTACATTTCTAAGGCATGGCTCATGCTTGACTGGGGGAAAAGAGGGGTGGTGACACCTGCTTGTGTCACCAGAATGAAACAGCACTCACGGGAAATTGTGCACCTCCCTCTTCTTTCTTACATGAGGAATGAAGTAATTAATGTTGCCATTTAAACTGTCATCAATAGGCATCAAGAGTTAACATCTCAGTGACATGAATAGGGCTCTTCATTACCCCAAGAGCTATTATTCCTCTCTGCATCAAATACTCTTGGCTCACATTTTTGAGTGCGTTTTTGCCACCATACCAGCTGGAGACTTGCTTTCTCTTTTTAAATAAAAGCTGAGATTCTGGAAAGCAAGCCAGTCACTCAGAGAAGTGCCGGGACAGCATATGGGCATGTACCAGCTGTTTGAGCCCTGATATTATAACATGATATAATTTCCTGGTGTAGACAAGGCCAGTAGTCCTGGGAATTCATCCAGTTATGCAGGCAGTGTGCTTCAGTGCCAGCCCAGTGAGTGTGCCCTCAACAGTATCTGGACAATGTTCTATTCTCTTCAGCAGTCTGCCTAGTGATGACTGAGTAATCTGGAGAGGCTTTAAAATTGCTGCCTGCTAACATCAGCACAGCTATAAATGTGACATTATCTTCTGTTCTGTGCAGTGTGATGGGCGTCCGATCCCTTTGCCCAGTCTTCAGGGGATCGCTGTACTCAACATTCCCAGCTATGCTGGAGGCACTAACTTCTGGGGAGGCACCAAAGAAGATGATGTGAGTATTCCTTGAAGGTGGCAAATGGGAACATGACAAATTTCTTCAGTATTTACTGTTGAATGCACCAGTAGCACCTGAGACCTGACGACTGGAACAAGCGCATGTCTGGCTGAGGTTTCTCTGTGAAATGTGTGGCTACCCAAAAGTCAAACTTCAGCAACTTGTCAGCTACAGGGGTTCAGACTAGAGTTAGATCCTATTCCAATCCTTCTGATTTTCATGAAGCGCGATAGATGAGCTCTGGGATGCCCCCCTGTTCCTCTCCGCTCAAAAGGCCTGCTCTAAAGCCCATTTAAGCTAAGGGCAGTGTTTCCATAAACTTCAGTGGGCTTTGCGTGAGGCTCCAAAATTTTGACCTCAAATAATGGAGATAATCAAGTCCCATAAGAAGAATGTTGTGTAGAGGCTTATGTGTCATCACTGTGCAGGAATGATCCTTTAACTGCTTTTGGAAGCCCATTGGGAATACGGTGGCTACTTTTTCTCCTTCCTGGATCACTTCAAAATCCACCTTGTAGCGTCATTGTTAATTATATAGTGAATAAACAGCAAAAGAGAGAGCCACAAACCTCCATCCATGGGAGGGAAGGAAGCTCTTCTAAAACAGAGAAATATGGGAATTGAATTCTCACTCCCCTTGTGTTTGCTTAGACATTTACAGCCCCCTCCTTTGATGACAAGATCTTGGAGGTGGTAGCCGTGTTTGGTAGCATGCAGATGGCAGTGTCACGAGTGATTAATCTACAGCATCACCGGATTGCACAGGTATCTGTTGCTTTTGTGAGCTTCTTGGCCAACCTTATGCCTCCCTCACCCAGAACACTTGGTTTGAAGGCTGCGATGTGTTTCTGCTTGCTGTCAGTCCCAACAGGGCAGAGAATGCAAAGCCTGTGGCTCTTAGGCTCCCCTAGTCCTGATGTGGGGGCCTGCAGGAATCAGGGCTAGTAGCTTCAGATGGTTTTGAGCATGGAGTGGTTTTCCACTGTTCGCTGTGATCTAGATAGGTTGTGGCAGTTGAAACACTGACTAGCACAGCAATCCATTAGATAACCCAAGGCATGATGCACCGGAGGCCAGGGCACCAAGGGAGTTTGCCCTGCACAGGAAGAACTGAATCAGGTGGTCCAGCCCCACCAGCAGCAATTAGAACAAGGCTGTCAGACATAGGGAAACATTTTGAGAGGAAATGTATACAACACATCTTGTCTTTTGGGACCTATTTAATGCATTTATTAACTTTTATTTTGGGACCTGTTTAATGCATTTATTTCTCGCAGTGCCGGACAGTGAAGATAGCAATCCTGGGAGATGAGGGAGTGCCTGTACAAGTGGATGGAGAAGCCTGGATTCAACCCCCTGGTTATATTTGGATTGTTCATAAAAACAGGGCACAGACACTAACTAGAGACAGGGTAAGAGTAACCCTGCTGTACAGTACATGTACAAGAGAGACATCCTTTAACACCATATATACCCCAGAGAGGAATGCAATAACCTGACAGACTGTAGAGAGAGACATACATATCAGGTGTGCAATGTATACTTTTATATATATATATATATATATACACCCATATACACTGTTAAAAGAATATTGGTAACTTTGCAAAATCAAGCATTCAGAGAACAGGAAATGCTAGAATTAAGGTTGTCCATGCCACCTTACCTTGGCCCCCTTGCGTGTATGCATACTGTCTTTAATGACATGATCACATACTATTTCTTCCGCAGGATCCCTGCCTCATTCTGTGCACTGGATGGATGAGACTCAATTAATGAAGAGCTATTCAGTGTTTTGTTTTCTCTTCATTGTTCAGTGTGTGGCTCCAGGCCTTATTGGCCAGGAGAAACGAGGTCCTACACTCAACTGAACGGCATTTCTCTGTCTGTAACATGATAATATTTGAACGCTGCACCCAATCAATTTCAAAATTTGAGGGAATGTTCTAGGCATCATTGTCCAGAACCCCAGTGATTTGGAGGAAACCTGGAAGGAGGAAATGTGGACACACGGAGCCACTGGCATCTGGTTAGCAGACTCAGCAGTTTCAGCCAGATTTGACATTGACTATAGACCATTGAGGCCAGCCATTGACACCTTCCAGCATAACAACACTCCTCATGTGAGCTCTGCCCATCCTCTCAATAGGGGTTAACATTTTGACCTCCTGAATGTCTTCTATCCCTGACAAAAAGAAAAGATATAAGAATGGGTGAATGTGGAGGCACATAGAGGCCCTAGGCTGTGGGGAGAATGGGGGACCCTAGTATGGGGGAAGAGGCAATGGCAGGGGCAAACAGAACCCCTGGCTGGGAGGAGAATGGGGGACCCCATGGTATGGGGGGGGACACGGAGCCCATGACATGGTGGGGAAGGGTGTGTTGGGAGAACCGGGGAATGACGGAACACAAAACCAATGGGATGGGGGAAGGAGGAATGGGTTGCACAGAGCCCCTGGCATGGGAAGACAATGGGGGACAATGGTAAGGGGAAAGGGGACAGTGAAGAAATGGAAGGCACACAGAACTCCTGGCAGGGGTGGAATGGGGGGCAATTAGAGCCCCAGGCGGGGGCCGGGGGGGGGGGGTGGACGGGGGCGGGGGGGGGGGGGGGGGGGGGAGAATGGGAGATTATGGTATGGGGGAGGGGAACATAAGAGACACACAAAGCCCCTGGCATACGGGGGAAAGAACGGTTGCAGAGAGTCCCTTAAATAGAGGGAGAGGGGAGAGTGGCACATGGGGAGCCTCTGGGGGGAGTGAAGGGGCACCTGGAGTCCCTGGTGTCTGTGATGAGCTTAGCCTACAGCAGCAACAAAGTGGATGACCCTCTAGTTCACTGCACACTACTAAGAGAGTAGTGCTAATTTCCTCGTGGGCTTTTCTATGGTGCGCATCACTTGAGTGCTCACAAACATTAATCATTCTATCTTCACAGCACCTCCTCAAGGTGAGAGGGTCTCATCCCTGTTTTACAGCTGGGAGCACAGGCATGGAGAGAGTACGGTCAAAAGTGTCCACTCATTTTGGGTGCCCAATTTGAGACACCTAGGGCCTGATTTTTCTTCAGACTGCTTAGCATTTGTAGCACTTTCTATGCTCAAACTGAAGCCTGTTCCCACTGGCTTCAGTTGCAGCTCTGAGTGCTCAACCCTTCTGCAAAGCAGACTCCAGGGTACCAAGTTGGCCACTCAGAAAATGAGAAACACAGTTAGTGATCATCTGTGAAAAGTTTTGTTTCAGTGAGTTGCCCAGCATCAGCTAAGAACTCCGTGGCAAAGACGGGCCTTAACTGTGAGACTGTCCTTTCTCTTCCTGCAGTCCCCTGTTTCATTCTGTACACATCTTCCAACTTCTGCAACAAATCTAGGGGGCCTACAGACAAGTCTACTTTTCTACACAACCCTTCGTCATCCCCAGAGCAGGCCCATCCTGTGCACTGAATGAAGCAGAGCAATGGTCCTGTGGAAAATTAGTATATGATCATGTAATTAAAGGCTGTATCATGATGCATATACACAAGGGAGGGCAAACTAAGGTGGCACAGGCAACCTTAATTCTGGCATTTCCTAACTTTTGAGTGCTTGACTTTTCATGTTCTTTTAACGTAGTTTTGTGTGTGTAATTTCCTGGTTTTTTAAAAAAAGCAAACTGGAAAACAGTTCTAGTATTTGACACCTACATGGGTCACCAGCGGGGTTGGAAATTTCAGATTCATCACCTAGATCTCTGCTATTTGAGCTAACAGAGTAACTGATAGCAATAGTAGGTTGTCATCCTCTACAGGGACCAGCACTAGAGGGGAATGGACAGACACTTTGGTAGTGGGTTTCACAGATCTTAGTTGACAGCAGAGAAACAGTGAGACTTAACCTTGGGTTCCATTCCAGGCTCTGGATGGGAGTGTGCTCTAGTGGGCCCTGACTCTTCTGTCCATTCCCTGAGCTTGATCCCTTCTGCTCCATTCCCTCCAACCTGTCCCAGACCTGTCTCTTCCCCAGTCCCAGCCTTCACCCTAACCCCTCTCAATACCCTACCCCCTGAGATCATGTTCTAGCCCCACATTTTTAGCCTCCTTTTCCATGCTGCCTTGCCAGCAAGGGTGGGGTCACTCCCTGCTCTCCATTATGATACCTGGCCCCAGGGAAAGCCTGCTCAGCCCCAAGTTGGAGTATGCCCAGTGTGGATGGAATCTTCAAGGACTTCACCTGTCAAGCTCTAGCAAGTTTCTACTGAGCATGTGCGAACTACAGTTTTTCAAAGGCTTATAACTTGGCCAGATCTGTGTGGAATTTCATGGGGAAAGCAAAATGACTGTTCTCGACATAAAGGCCACTCCCTGCCAAATTTCAAGTCCCTGCTCCAAAGCATGGGGATGCTAAAGCTTCTCCAAGAAAAGGTGACCACAATTTTTTGACATGGCCGAAACAATGCATTTTTCCCTAAACTCATTCTCAGGAACGTCTGAACTGTTTGGACTGAAATTTTCCAACACAGAAAAAAAGTAATGAGCCTGAGTCAAACGTCCAGCATGGTAAATTTCAGCCCAAATGTTTGTCACAGTTGTAAGTAACTGAGAACAGGAGGGCCTTATAACAGGGAGTGTCAATCGGCGGTGCTGCCAGCCCTGCCTGTAATACAGGCGCACACAGGGTTGAAATGCTTTCTCTGGGAGATTTGCAAGGTAGTTTTGAGTGCATTTTCCTTGTTTGTAGGCATTTGAGAGCACCCTAAAGTCCTGGGAAGATAAACAGAAGTGTGAGTTGCCCCGGCCCTCCTCTTTCTCCCTGCACCCAGAGATCATGTCTGAAGAAGAGTCCACCCAGATTAACCAGTTTGGTCAAGCGGCAGGAGCTCTGATTCATAGGTGAGACCCGCTTCTCTTTTCCTGGAGCTCACAGTCCTACTATATGCATCCGAAGAAGTGGGTTGTAGCCCACGAAAGCTTATGCTCTAATAAATTTGTTAGTCTCTAAGGTGCCACAAGTACTCCTGTTCTTTTTGCGGATACAGACTAACACGGCTGCTACTCTGAAACCAGTCCTACTATGGCATCTTGTTCCTCTGGGCTCATGAGGCCCCCTCCTGGCTTCTGAGTGTGGTGCTTGTTGTCACATTCCCTTTCCTTCCAAAGCTGTCTGTCTTGTCTGATCACCTGCAGTGCTCATCTGTATCCCTGGGAATAGCCTAGAGCAATGTATAACTTCATCTGCTCATTGCTCTACCGCAGCTGCATTAGAATTTAAATCTACAAAGTGAAGTTTTTTCAGTCACTGTGGACCAAATTCACTCCTGGCACAAGCAAGCACAGCTCCCTTTGTTGCTCCTTTCAGGGTGAGGTTAATTTTATATTTTTAAAGAACATGGGGGCTTAGGTTCATCTGTTGTTCTAGCCCTAGATGTTGCCAGTGAATTCGTCAGAAATGAAACAGCTGCTTCTCAGGGAAGAAGCCAGACTTGCTGGGAACCTTTAACCCAGATCCACAGCAGAGATTGGTGAAAGAGGACTTTCACACCAATATACACACTTGCACTCTTTTCGCAGGTGCCCTGCTCACTGATACTAGCATTTAGGAGAAACTGCACAGAGCGGAACACCACCGAAGTCTTCTGTGAACTACCATGTACATAGCTGCTGCTAAAATCACAGCCTACATGTAGTATAGGGCCATATTTTAAACTCTAGCCCTAAGTTGTGCTTTGCAAAAAAGAATGTGCACATGTGGAGTTTTGTGCACATGCCCTGCATTTGTGTAAGTAATTGCATGTGTGTATTCATTTTCAGGCACAATTTAGTGCTAAAGTGTATAAATTAGTGTATTCTTTCAAAAATCCCTTTAGACATACAAGTACAGGTATTGCAATCAGCTCAGCTGTCTTAGGGCTGTGCTTCCTTGCTTGTGGTCTGGTAAAACATGCCAGGGTTAGACTTGTGCTACTTTTCATAAGATCATATAAAAGGGATGCCTCACTTGCCTTGCCCTATCCATGGCAGATCACCTGGACGGGAACTGATCTGCCAGAGGTCAGATCACCTACACGAACACTGCCATGCTGCTATGTCCATAGCCTCAGCACCCAGAATGGCATTGGAATAGAAAAGAATGAGGATCAGCTGACATGGTCTATGTTTCTCTCCCCAGCATTCGGGAAATAGCCCAGTCCTATCAAGACATGGAACAGGAACTTGCTCATGCAGTCAATGCCAGCTCCAAATCTATGGACAAAGTATATGCCAAATCCAAATCGACAGAGGTACTTCTAAGCAGTTTGTTTCTTAAGCTTTGCCGCAATTTTGTTACTGTTTTCTGCTTGGTTCTTGTTCGCTTCTCTGAGACTCCTTTCCCTCTAGCCATTTGACTGCTGTGTTTTCTGGCCCTTACACATGTTTGTTGTTGCCACAGGGTCTGAACTGCAGCCTTGTTGTAGAGATGGTGAATAACGTTAAAGCCCTGCATAGTGAGACAGAGCTTCTGCTGGCTGGCAAGATGGCACTGGTAAGGAGGGCTAAACAGGAGGGAAGGGCTTGGAGGTAGTTTCCCTCAGTCCGTTTACTTCCTCTGTTCTTTTACTGTGGCCATGGCACAAAGACAAAATCTTGCTGGCCCCTGGACTCCTTTGGCTTTGTAACAAGTCAGTGCAAACTTTACCAGTGGGATTTAAACAAATTGTGCCGTCCATTGCCTCCATGGTTTGGTAACGTTACACATTATACGACAAGATCAGGCTGGTTAGCTCTGAGTTCTGGTTCCTTGAGAGGGAGGAAGCTTAATATTGTCTAGAAAGGAATGTCTTGATATGTGGTTTCTTTAAAAATATCTTGAAGGAGATAACATACTCTGCATTCCAGCCTATGGTTCTGAATGCTGTTTGCCTTTGGTTCTGTCTCTGATGCAGCAGCTGGATCCTCCACAGAAGGAGCAGCTCCTAGCAGCGCTGACAGACATGGACCTTCAGCTGAGGAAGTTAGCAGACATCCCTTGGCTATGGCAACTCATGGAGCCCAGTGATGATGAGGTAATAACTCTCAAATGCAGGAGCAAAACAGTTTCCCTAGGTGCTGTCCTCGTTAGTTAGCTCTGCTCATCTTGCTTCAGTGACTTCCTGTGAGTGGGTCACAGTGTGAGACAGAATCAGTTCAGAAGAAAACTCCATGGAGTTGACATGGTCCCTGGGTTGACATGGAACTGACCATTTTTCTTCCCCCTCCTGACCATGAGACTGGAAGCTCTTTCCTCTCCACAAGGGCTGTGAGCTGCACTAGATGCTAGGTTCATTCAGTTGGTATGGATTTGAGACATAAGTTTCATTGATTTCCCTGTGTGTTTCTGCAGAACCAGATGCTGGATTATTCCAAACGCAGCCGCAGTGGCAAATTTCGGCTGGTGACCAAGTTTAAAAAGGAGAAAAACAACAAGAATAAGGAGACTCGTAGCAGCATGGGACTGCCTGGTACCAACTGGCTGTGTATTTACTCTGTGTGCCCCTGCATCTTGTGTTTGTGCACACACACTCTGCCCCTCCTCTGCCTGTGTCTCCATTTTGTGTCTTTCTCTCTCTTTCCTCTGTTTTCCCTTTCATGTACTTTTACTCACACATTACACTCACATTCTGTTTAGTGTTTCTTTTTCACTTAGCAAAGTAGTTTTTTTGCTGTGCTCTCTCTCTGAACCGTAACACCCTGCACTGAGCGGATATTCCCAAAGACAAACTGATGGCACCCTCCGAAGAGGTCTACCAAGACTTGGACTGTTTTCTGGAATGTTTTGGGAGGGCTGTGGGAGTGGACTTAGGCTTTTAGAAATCAAAATGACTGTGGGGCCCAAATCCGCATAACTCCAATCCTCCCACTGCTGATGCTCCCTGATGTGGTTAATGATGTTTCTTTCATTGATTCGCCCCTAGGGTTTAATCAAGTCTCATGTCTAATTGGCTGGGGATCCTGCATCACCACTGGTGCACCCTGAGCTCTAATCCTATTGGTCAGTATGATAAAAACTGGCGCATGAAATCAACAAATTGACTGGTATCAGGACACTTTCTCTCCAATTGGGTTAGTTGATTTTTGGTTTATATTCTACCTATGAAGACTCTCTGCCACTAAAATTTGGGAGTACTACTTGTTCTGTGGGATCATGGATACTGTCCTCTCCCATGGAATTGTGGGTCCTGTCACTCTTTCCTCCATGACATCTTTCTCCACTGGGATTGTGGGGACTTTTCTTTCTCTTATTTAGAGACTAATCTGGAAGCTGGGGGTCACTCTGTGTTCATTGCCAGTCCTCCCTCCCGCGTCAGAGGGAGATTTTACCATATTGTCTATAAAACATTTGATGAGCCATGAATGTAAAGAGACCTATGTAATGTAAGTGCCAGTATGTACTGTTTACTCTAAAACAGTGGTTCCCAAACTGGGGTTCGTGAACCCCTGGGGGTTCCCAAAATATTACAGGGAGTTCTTGGGCAAAAATTCCCTAATGGTGGACAGAGCTGTCCCTAGGGATCCTGGGCAGCACGGGGCCAGCAGCACGGAGCCCTGCGGACTTCCAAGAGCTAAGCAGAGCAAAGCAAGCATATCTATCACACTGAGGAGATTTAAATTTCAACACTCCTTATACGAAATAGAAAGGGAGGTGGATATATTTTGCTGTTTTTAAAATTAAATAGGCAGCTAGGATTGTTTTTAAAATTATTATGAAGAACAAGTTTAAGCTTTGTTGTAACGTGCGTTCTTTGCCTGGACTGCTCAAGACCTAAATGTTTGTGTAGGAGGAACTCTTTGAGTTGGCTTCTTAAATACCTTCATGCTGTTTCACATCTGATACTCCTTGATGAAACATAGGAGCCTTGTCTTATAACAGGCTTAATCAAAGTGATACAAGCGAAGAAAGTGAGATCTTGGAAGAGTATTGCCGTTTTATTAATGTCATAAAATTACTGTAATGATAAATAAGAATTAATAATAAATAGTGTGTAATAAGCATGTCATAAAAACAAATTTTATATTTCCAAGATCACTGCTTTTATTATTTATGCTCAGGCAAGGGAGAAAATCCCGGGAAATATTCATTTTTAGGAGGGGGTTCGCAAGACTTGATATTTTAGTGAAAGGGGTTCGTGGGTTGTTAAAGTTTGGGAACCACTGCTCTAAAAGAACAATAGAAAATTAACCTGGGCCTCATTCTCTCCTAAACATTTTGCATGGCTCTGTTTTGTTTTTTAAATGGAGGGAAATTGAGTTTCTTATTAGACATGGTGGTAAAGTTTCAGTCCCAGCAAGGCAGTGACTGGACATGGACATAAACAGACTCCCGTGGTTCATTACATCTAGTCTCTTTTTAAGAGAATGGCTCTGATTTTAATCTGACCTCCTTCTTTGTTTGAGATTGTAGATCCTGTTGTCAGTCCTCCTCTCCCTCATTTGGGGTTGTGGTCCTGCTTGACGTTCTCCCTTGACTTTCCTTTTGGTTTTGGATACTGTCGGTGTTCTTTCTCACTCTCTCTTTCCTCTGGGCTTCTGGGTACTCAATGCACTCCTGCTTTTCCATCTCCGACAGTTCACCTCTGGGGAACGGAGGAGGTTGCGGCCTGGCTTGAGCATCTCAGTCTTTGTGAGTATAAGGATATCTTCATCCGGCATGACGTCCGGGGCTCTGAGCTCCTGCATCTCGAACGGAGGGACCTCAAGGTACTTTCATGATCAGCTCATCAGAAATAGCCAGCTGCATCTGCATGGCCTTCTGTGCTGAATGTGCTTGGAAATGGCCTGCATCCCGTCCGTTCCTCGTGGCTTTGGCTAGATGAATGGGTTCATCATGGCTTCATTTTACTCTCTTCTCAGGTCACCTAATTAAAATGTATAGTAGGAAGCTAGCATAAATAGTCAGCCATTAGCCCATAGGCCAACAGTCCAGCTCTTTCCCAGTTTCCTGAAGTTGTGGTCCAATCCAACACCCAAACTAGTCGTTGTTGTTAAGAATCTCTTTATTTTGGAGCACTGTGGAAAAGGAGGATTTCAATATTCAGCTCACTCCCACCCCTTTACAGAATGAGTCATGATTTGGACTAGTTGGAGTTGAGTGTGTGGCTGTATTTGAGGGCCTGCAGATCATTGCATTTGCTTTTAAAAAGAAACAACCACAGTCTTAGATGAGACAGTTGGACAGAGACTTGTAGCCAGTCATATCCTTAGAGAAGAGAAAACAGTACTGCAGACCCACTCTGCAATACTTCACAGCGCTCCTCCCATCATCAGGAGAAGCTTTTTCTGGGAAGGGAAGTTATGAAGATCTGTGACTGATTTTGTGACTTGCATGTGATACAAGAGTATTTGTGGCCCATGAGTTGTGTGTGATATAAATGAATGTCCATAGGATTTTAATTTGTGACTTGCCTTATGTTCTGTGTGTACAGTGGTTAATGTGATATACGAGTGATAATATGACTCCTGTGCATGATCTCTAACTATTTTCTGTGATTTCTGTGCATGGTATCTGAGTGTTCCCATAGTTATTCTGTGTGATCCTGCCTAGTTGTGTTCTTTACCCATGTGTTTTGTGGCTGGCTGCTGACTTAGTTCCCTGGGATATATATAGTCCTTTCTACACATGGTTTGATCTCCTGGCTAGTCATGTACTTTGCATCTGCGGCTAGCCACATGGTTTGCAGTTGTAGCTAGTCACTGCTTTGTTCCAGTTCTGTGATTGTTGGTTACTTTGTCTTACTCTGGTAAGCATTCGATGCTTGGTTTAAGCATTCATATGACTGTTAGGTTTGTAATCTTTCTATATGGTTTCCTTCTGTTTTTCGTGATCGGCTGATTAGTTCGTAACTGTTGATTGGCTGTCTAGCTTTTTTTTCTGTGATCTAAGATGTGCTTTCCTCTTTTCTTCCAGGACCTGGGAGTGACCAAAGTGGGTCATATGAAGAGGATATTACACGGGATCAAGGAGCTGAGCCGGAATACTCTTGTCAGCGAGGTTTAGCCTCTGTTTTCACAGCCTGTGTCTACCATTCCCCCTAACTTCTGCACAGCATTCACCTCCCAGAGCAGCTATGCTCAAAACTGTCACTGTTCAGAGTTCATATCAGCCAGTCATGGTGCTACCTTTTTTCATGTGTGGTACAGTTGCATCCAGCAAGAGGCACCTTATCTGCTGAGGGGGGTGGAGCCTCCCAGAAGAGAACTCATCAGCCATTTGAAGAACTCTGTCCTTAGACATGGAAAGTCTTAGTTCTGGTGACAATGCAGGACAACTGACAATTGCAACACAGCTACCTTTAGTGTGTGATTTCATCATATTGGAATTATTCAGGGCAAAAGATGTATTGGCCAGTCATAGTCTTTTCAGATCTGAGACTTTCCCACTGGTCTGTATGTGACAGCTGTATCTGATATTGCTCAAATGGGGCGACACTTGTCCTTTTGGCCTATTGTAGCCCCCTTCTGGATACATCCTTCAGTTGCATGTGATCTGCAAGAGAAGCTCAAAGCCAGTGCAAGTCTGCCCTTGCAGTGATTCTCTCTGTGTCACTTATGCCTTGCAACAAACAATGCATGTGGTTACAGCCTTTTGCACCAGCCTACAGTCTCACCCTCGGCCTGTGTCTGTCCTCCTTCAGCCAATGATGGTGGTGCAGCCAAATTCAGAGCCATTGCAGTTAGGTGAAAATTCCAGCCAGTCACAGAGGACATTCTCTGGCTAGCCCCTTATCGCTTGACAATAGAGCAAAAATTGTACAGGCAATTCGCTTATGAAATCACCCATTCAGTATTCATCTTTAGGAGACTGGGGGGAAGAACCACTCATGGCAGGAGGGGTAAATTAGCCAAATGGGATACAGAAACAATTCGACCCACCTTGTTAGGGGAACAGCATGTCAGGCACCAGATTGGAGCCGGTTAGGAACGGCTTCTTTTCAGGTCAGTGCCACTTCCATAGCTACAAGTGAATGGATACTAACAATAGACCTGTGGCTTTAATTTATATACAAGGGCAGAAAACACTCCCCTCTCTTGAAGGATATAAAGCTATCATTGAAACTTGCATCTTTTCCCCTATTTAAGTCTTTGTGCTGCTTTTCCCCCTCCTGTCTCTCTCAAGCTGCCTTGTTCCCTCACAACAGTGCTGGTGGATGCCAAAGGAAACAGGGTCACTTACTCTTCATGGCATTGTACCTGCTACTAAGAGAGCATGTGCCTTGGAACATTGAGGGATTTTGTAGAAGCATCTGGAGTTAGTGTTACATGGCAGAGGAGCATCATGTTGAAAAGTGATGCCCCTTTGGCAACTAGCCTCTGATGCCAGCATGTGGAAGATGGGAAAATCAGCACGTCTGAATCAGAGGTCATAGACTGCTTCCGGATTCCTGTTCTATTGATTAACCTCCGTCAAGTGACTGGTGAAGCCCAAAGCCCAGCAGACCTAGTTCAGTTGGTGTGATTATCATTGGGGAGGGGGCTTGCTGGCAGTTAGCACCAAAAAGCTGGAAAGAGGGGAGGACTTTTTCGTTACATCTTTTGTATGTTTTTTTTTTTTTAAATGAGTGGCACTTGGCTGACCCTGCCCATAGGCAGGGAAATGAGCACATACACAGTGGCACACAATTTAATTTCTGAGGGCAACTTTTCTTTCCTGTTCTTCATAAGGCTTTTGTTAAAACTGCCTTAGCTCTGCATAGTTAACTGAATCTGCAGTGTCAGACATGATGTTTTCTGTGATGGGAAACTATGAGCCAATTTCATCCCTAGTGCCAACTCCTTTGAATTCAAGAGAATTACCCCAAGGGTTATTTGGGCCTTGAGTGTACGGTCTTGTTTTCTCTCCAGTTCATGTCTCCCTACACATCTCCTTTTCGAACAGAGGACATCAGGGTTTGCTTATGCTTGATTCCCATAGCAAAACACCTGATATAAGCCATTGTAAGGAGGGAGCAGAGAGAGGAAATTTTGCAACTCTGCTCCCAGAGCTTCTCCCTCCTTACTTTTCACTAGCATCCCTTTCCACGGTGATTTTTTTTATTATTAGTACAAAGGCCTCTTGCTGCATTGGATCCCCTAGTGTATTGAACAAGTAAGAATCATAATTCTCTTACAGCTGCTTTCATTTGCTTGTTTGGACACTGATCAAGGCCTGTGTGAGTGTTAGGAAAACCCACTGGTAAGCGAAGCTGTAGGACATAATGAAGAGTATTGCTGCACATTTTCATTCTTACTGATGATAACCAAGTAGCGCCCGCTTCATGGTATCTTCAAGAGTGTGTGTGTTGGTAGCAGTGTATACACAGGTAGGAGAACACGTCAGGAAGAGAAGTACCATGTGATAATTCTGGTGGAAGATGCAGCAAGAAAAGAGAGGATTTCTCTCTTTTTGCTCAGATTGTGAAAGAACCACAATTCTTGCTGATTATGCTTCTTTAAGACATCTCATGGTTAGAGGAACAATGTGTGCTTACCATGCTTGCATTACTTAGTCCTGGATGGATTCAGTTCTTGTCTCAATAGGAACAGTTCCTCTGTATTTTTTTTTTTTCCCTAATCAGACTGATGATGAGATCCTAGCATGTCCCCTCCTGTTCAAACATACTCCTTAGAACTACAACTTATCCTAGGAGGACTGAAGGTCACTGGTACATCTGCTTTTGGCAATGTTTCCATTTTGTCAAGGAGTTAAACTCTGCACTCTTTATTTCCCTCTGTGTATCCCAATATATTTCTTTTCATTGGTGAATTTTCTGAATACGCTTATAGCAGTGTCACTCTCCATTGCATTAGCTATCCTCCAGCAGCATCCCATGGGAATGGAGACACATGTTCTGCCTCCTTTTAAGAGTTAGAGAATGGGATCTTACATTTAACCTGAGTGCCTTTGGCTGTGCATGAGGTACATATCTAAAGAGAGGGTGTACCTCAGTGCCACTGGGAGTAATGCCATCATTCTATAGCTCAGGCTCTGGGCCTAAAATGGGAGCACTGGTGTCAAGCATCACTGAAAGATGTCTCCATGCACTGGGTGGTCAGACTGAGGTTCTAGCTTACCTATTTAGAGTTGTCCCTCTGGTATCTGATAAGCTTTTCTGTAGGAGAGAAAATGGCTTGGACAACTCAGGAAAACCAAACTGAAAAAAAATCTCACTGCTACTTTGCCAAAAACAAAACTCTCCTGCCCTGTCAAGCAAAACACCCACTTGGGAGAAGTTAGAATTTCATTGGTCTCTTGTACAAGTTCAGTCTTTTAATTAAAATGTTACTAGTGTCAAGGCTTCAGGTCACCTTCTGCCTCACCACTCCACTCCCCTGACAATGATTTGGGAGGGGAAGAGCAGTGTTTTACTGTGGCAAATTGGGCATGTGATTTCTGTTACCAATAATGGAAGTTCAGTGCCTCGTTTAGCAGGCATTGCAGTGGAAATTTACTCATTGGTGGCAGATTCTGCCCTGTCACCCTATTCAGCCCCATTCAATTCTTGCGATTGCAGTAAGAGTTAGAACAAGATTTGCCCACTAGCTGATCAAGACTGTCCTAGTGTGGGCCTCCTGGGGAAGGAAAGGGTTTTTATTTATAACACGGTCTTACCTGTTTTGCTGGAGTTCCTTTACAGTGCTTAGACTATAAGCATTTGACCAAGAGCAGCATGTGCCAGGTGTTCAGTGTAGGTGAAGTGTGTTATTTATTCTGTTTAGTTCTAGTGGAGACTTGTACTCTGTCAGACCATGAAGACTTGGTCAGTATACATTTCACTAGAGAGATCCCATCTCTAGGAAAGCGCCTCTGCAGCTAGGAATCTCACAGACTGTACAGAGCCGCTTAGTCCCAGAATTTCTTGGACTGCTCCTGACTTCTATTCAAAGCTTCTTTTGTTATTTTAGTATTATTTAAAGATGCATATATGAGCTGTGTGATAAAGTGAAAGACTGTTTACACAAAAAAATTTTGTATCTTCAGAAACGTGTGTACTGTAAAAAAGAAAGATGAAAAATAATATTGTTTATAAGGCTGTCAGCAGTAATCGCATGTCCGTCTCGCTGCCCACCAAGTGTTGTTCCTCAGGGGTGTCCACACCATTCCTGTGATCCTGTCAAAAGTATAGGGAAGCACCTCGATCCCTGTACAGTCTTGGAAAGAAGGTTTTGTGCCTTAAGAATGGGATCTGCTCCCCTCCTATTTATTATCGTAATTTATACAGTGATTGCCATGGAAACGCCTCTTGTATTTTATGTACATAGTTTGCTGTTGATTGTTGTAAATAAGTTGTTCTTGTATATAAAGCAAACCTGTTTCTGATCTTCCAGAAAATAATTCCTCTGTTATTATCTTCATCATGCAAGTGGGCTACAAAGTCCACTTATTGCTCTTTCCCAACAAGAAGCTCTGCTTTTGGACAATGATTTTATCCTGAATAGCATCAAAAGCTCAGAGGCTTCAAAGCTGCTTCTGAGGTGGGTTGGGGGTTATCAAGGAAGTGAAGAGATCATAGCTCTGATTGGTGTACATTAATTTATAGCTGTTCCTCATCACATTAGCTTAATCAATGTGTGCAGGAGGAAGTATTTATTTGAACTTTATTAGACAAGTTTCTATAGCAGGAAGTGTAAAGAGGAAAAAAATATTTCAAATTCCTTGGTTCTAACACTGCAAATGCTACTGCATAGTTTCTGTGGGTATAAGACCCACTGCTAGAATGGGCATAGACCCCTTGGGGATTTGAGAGGCATTTAGGTCCCTTTTCCCTTTCAAGTGCCAGCTGTATTTTTTAGTGACGAAGAGAAATTCCAACACCTTCCTAAACATGAGAGGTTATTCCCCTCCTGTGATCTAGTATAGCTCTGCATCAATTTTTTTGAACTCTGAGCTGCTGTTGTAACTTATCTCTAGCTTGATCATGCAGGCTCCTGGATCATCAGCTTGTTGCGGACACAGTTTCTAGACTCAGGAGATAAGTGAAAATGTATTTATAAAGCAATAAACATACTTTTTTCCCAGGAAATGTAGAAATTCAGTTGCAATCAAAAGTACACAATGAATCTGTAAACTTCAAACCTAAAAGTTTAGAGGGATTTGAGTGAGCAATGCCATAGGCCATGCTCTAACTCCATTCTCCTTCCAACTGTGTAATCAGATAATGATCAATGTGTTTGTAAGACTAAGAACCTTGCAACAAGTTATTCCTGACCTTAGGGCACAGTTCTTACAGTGTAACAACATTTCAAAGTAAGTGGAAACTCAGTAATATTTGTTTGAATAAATTATGAATATTTTCAGATGGAAAATAGAGCTTCACATGCAAGAATTACAGAGTGAAAGTTGCTGGAGCCCTTCCACTGAAAAGGAGAATTTTTAATGTATCAGGGATGTTAGAAATCCTAGCAGTTGTGTAGGCCTGATGCTAGATAGAAATGGTTCACCACCACATTATGTTGTATTCTATAAACTAGCCCCCAAAGTCTTAACAACAGGGAAGAAAATGCAGATTTTAATTTAAATATGCACCCACTTACCCCCAGGTCAGAATAACATCCTAAGAGCCATTCTCTTCTGTGGAATTGCACCACTTACCCCAGGTCTGAGTCTAGGTCACTGTGCAGTAAATAGTGCTATAGAAAGAACTATCGAAGAAGACAGACACCAGCAGGGACGAACCAGATGAGTTACCACTTAGATAGACCATTAAGACAAACACATTTTTAGGTTAGTTCATCTCTTACTTTGGATTGCAGAAGCCTCATATCCAAATCTCTGCCATATACAGCTGTAGTCACATCGGGGATAATGGGTCACTTTCAGCACTGCTCGGACTCCACTGATGTGGCTGAACATGGCCCAGCGGATCTCTTCACTGTGAACTGGGGAAGACCCTTAATGTGCTGAAGCAACAATGGGTTTTCTGTCATTCAAGCATCTCTACACACCTCTCCTCATCCCACACACCTTCTTTCTCACTTGGTGGGGAGAGGGGAAGCCCCGGAGACCCTTCTTCACCCTGCAGTGCTGGCAGCATTGGAAGCAGACTGGTTTAGGGGGCACCAGAAGCAGGGCCGGCTCTGGCTTTTTTGCCGCCCCAGGCAAAAAAGCCTCCGGCCGCCCTCACCCCCGCCCCCCCAGCGCGGCAGGGGAGGGCGCGGGGGGGAGGGTGGCCGGAGCCCCGGGGGGAGGGCGGTGAGCCCGGCCAGGGCTCCGATCTCCCCGGTGGCCAGAGCGCCCGGAGGAGGGCGGCGAGCCCGGCCAGGGCTCCGCTCTCCCCGGTGGCCAGAGCGCCCGGAGGAGGGTGGAGTGCCTGGCCGGGGCTCTGCTCTCCCTGGCGGCGAGCCTGGCCGTGGCCCCGCTCTCCCTGGCGGCCGGAGACGGAGCGCTGCGCCGCCCCCCTCCAGGTGCCGCCCCAAGCACAAGCCTGGTGGGCTGGTGCCTGGAGCCGGCCCTGACCAGAAGTGACTGAGGGAAGGGAAGTGATTCCCCACCTCCTAGCACTGAGAAGGCTGCTCTTCTATGAGAAAGGCATTTGCAGTGGGCAGTGTCTGCTGGCATATTGCGTAGCCCCGCACCCACGTCTTAGGGGGAGCTCCAGTAGAAAGGCTTGAGGCCTTCATTCCTGAGTGGGCAGATGGAGGCAGTGCTGATAACCGGGTGGTTACATTAGTGAGTTGGCATGGTGTATTTTCCCCATTGTAATTATACATTACATTTCTCTAGTAGCTTCCAGTGGAGGAGTTCAAAAGATTTACAAACTTCCCAAGCAGCCTGCAAGGTAGGTAACTATTACTATCCCCACAGTGAGTAGACAGATGGAGACATTTATACATGGGTGTGAGTGGGTGCGCTACTCACCACTGGACAGCACCTCCTCGCTGTTCTGGGGATTAGCTCTGCGAGGCCAACACCCCTTCTGTTGATTGCACCCCATATCTCTGTCTCTCCCAGTCTGCAGCCCCTCTCTTACCCCAGGAGCTGTTGCTGCCTCTTTGAGACTCGGTCCTCTGGCCAGGTCACTAAGCAGTTCCCCCTTCCAGGGTACCCAAGCACTTCCGCACCAACTGTCTCAGGCAGCCTTCTCCAGCACTGCCCTGATGGTCCAGTGGCCAGCAGGGGAACCCCAGGCCCACCCACTACTCCAGGTTCCAATCCAGGGACCCTATATCTGGCAACTGTGGTCTGCTTTCCCTGTTGCTCCTTCCCTGGACTACTTACAGCTTCTAGTCCCTGTTCCCCCCAGGTGTACCATCTCAAACCGCCCTCCTCCCAGGAGTGACTGCAGACTACATCTCTGCAGCCCTTTCCTGGTGCCAGCTTCCTAGCTTTATAAACCCAGCCCAACTCCTCTTTCAGCTCAACTTCATCAGCCAGTTAGACCATAGCACATCCTGGCATTCCTCCAGGTGCAGCCTATAGGTTAATTGGCCTAATTTACCCTGTCAGTCCTTGTGTGGCATGGGCACTCCATCACAATGGGGGAAAAGACTCAGCAGGGAACCTGTATTGGCTGACTCAGGACATACTGCACAACCCAGCATTTTCCTCAAGTGGCAGGAAGAGGGAGAGGGGGTGGTTTGTCAGGGGAGTCTGGTGGTAGTTTTTAACAGTGGGTCCATATAATGGATGACCAGTCTTGTGAGGGGAGGAGTCAGGTTGGAGTGGATAGCTAAGTGTTGGTGGTGTGGCTATTAGTCTCTTACTTCTGTGCATTTGTTAATATCTATGAGCAGCTACAGCCTTGGATGGGTGTTTTGTAGAACAAATATCCATGAATCAACTGAGTGCTAGGCTGGGACTGAAGTGTCATATGACCAATTTACTCCCTGCACAGCATCTAAATTCTCCTCTCCTGGTAAGAACATGAGAGCTAGGATCAAGCCATGACGAGCTGGAGTTCTCAGCCACAAGCGAATGAACGATTTCTGCCCTGCCTCCCTACTAGGTACATTCTCTGAAGGGGCAGCCGTAGGATCCTGTGGACACACCTCTCTGCTCCCATATGAGCTGTACCAGCACTTGGCTTGTAAAAGTAACCTGTGAGGGGAAAGGTGTTTGTGCGTTTTGCTTGATCATGGGTAAAGAAGCCCTAAGGGTTGTGGGGTTTGTTGTATATTGCAAATTCAGGTCTTGTTTATGAGTACTGGACTGGGACTCAGGAGAGCTGGGTTCTACTCTTGCTTTGCCTCTGGCCTGCTGGGTGACTTTAGGCAATTACTTTGCCTCAGTTTCCCCATCTGTAAAATGGGGATACTGATATTGACATCTCTTGTAAAACACTTTGAGATATGCTGATGGAAAGTGCTAAATAAGAACGAGCCATTATTATTATTACCCTGTATCTCCTAAGACTAGATGACTAGAACACAGGATACCAAGAAGGATCATGCAAGTGAAACCTGATTAATTGAGGGGGAAAGGGATTCTTAGACTGTTGAACATTTTTTATTTAACTCAAGTACCTGAGAAACACTGGACAGAAAAGATGTCTTTGGTAAAGATTCAGCACCCTACCCCTCCCGTAAAGGACTGAGAGAGCTCTTGAGCCACATTTTGAGAACTCTCAGGAGTCCTCCAGAAAAACCAGGGAAGACCAGACTTGATATTCTTAGTGCAAAAGCACAGAAAGAAAAGGAAGTGTAAAGGAAAATAAACCTTTCAGCTCTCTTTATCCAACAGAAAGAAGCAACAGAGCCCAAACCCATCATTTGCCTTTGCAGATCAGCTTCGTGAGGGGATGGCTTTGAGCTGAGAAATCTTATGATCCATAATCCTTTTCACTTGACAGGATTGTTTTCCTCTGTGATGTCTATTTCTAATGCCTTTATCTATTTGTAATATCCTCTGAATGTGATCTCTCGCTACAGTATTATTTAATTTTTGCTGTGGATCCTGTTTCCTGTCAGTCTGCCAAAGATCCTTATCTTTATTCCCCTTTATCTTCCTCTCATCCTCAGAGTTCAAACTTTAGTTAACCATCCTTCTGATCAAGAGAGACCAGAAAGTAGTCCCTTAGGAGCCCACCTGTATCATTTCTTATGACTCAAGCCCAGGCCCGTCCCTAGCCATTTGGGTGCCCTACGCAGCCCCCCCATGGGGGGGGCTGTGTGGGGCCCCAGGCCTCCCCCCCCCCAGGGTCTGGGAGGCAGGAGCTGTGGGGGGCCACTTTTGGGGGCCCCACAGGCCCAGAGTGGCCCAGGGGATTAGCGGGGGGCTGGGAGCAGCCCGCTCTGCTTCCCTTGCCCCGGCCCCAGCCATGTCGCTCAGGGGAGGGGACTTGGGGGAAGGGATCCCCCCCACACTCACTGGCAGCGGCGGGAAGCGGAGCAGCCCGGCCCCAGCCCACTTTACTCTGCCAGCTCCCAGCCGCGGCGCTCCGCTTCCTGCTGCCGGTGACACCCGGGGGCGGTCCTTTTCCCAACCCGAGCGACATGGCTGGGGCAAGGGAAGCAGAACAGGCTGGGGCCGCGTTGCTCCACTTCCCCCCGCCGGTGAGTGCTGGGGGCGATCCTTTCCCCGCACTCACCGGCGGCAGGAAGCGGACCGCTGCGGAGTGGAGCAGGCTGGGGCCAGGTTGCTGCACTTCCCACCACTGCCAGTGAGTGCGGGGTCGCTGGGGGAAGAGGTGGAATGGGGGCGGGCTGCCGGGGGCAGAGCCGGGGGGAGGGTAAGAGGCAGGGTAGAGGGAGCTGTCCTGGGCCCCACACACACCGTAGGGACGGCCTTGCCCCTTGCAGTGGGCGCAACCTGTGAGGAGGCCGGCCGAGGGATAGGGCTGGTCGCTGGGGCTGGTGCTGCTGCGTATGCAGCACGCAGCTGCCTAGGGCACCATGAAATTTGGGGCAATTTGGTGCCCCAAATTTCGTGGTGCTCTACACAGCTACGGATGCTGCGTATGCCTAAGGACAGCCCTGCTCAAGCCATTCTCTGTCTGGCCCTTGGGCTTGAGCAATGTTGCCAACTCATCAGGATTTTATCGCAGATCATTAAATATTTGGTGTTTTTTCGTAAATCTCCAGCTCCTGGGGTCATGTGATTACCAATCAAATGCAGGTTTCCTACATGGTAACACAGAGTACTGTCTATAGGCAATTAGTCCAGCTCCATGTAATATATTACTGTTTGCTGAGTGAACAAACCTGATACAGTAGTTAAAATAATACAATAGTATAATTTATAAGCCCCTGTTTTCATTTGCTCTAACTTTCTGGACATTCCCCCACCCCAAATCCTCCATGTTTAGTCTCAGCTGAAAGTTGTTTTTTTTTTAATGGAAGCTTTGAAGAAAAACTTTGCTGGGACAGTTGAAAAAATAACTTTTTCAACTTTTTAACTGCCACAGTGTTTTTCACACAACTCCAAAAATGGCTGACCCTTGAACCGTGAACCTTGGCATGCAAAGAGTGTTTGTTCTGGAGACTGCCCATGACCAGGTTCAGAAAAAGTGGGTGAATAAGAGTTATAAGCCATTGAAAAATCACTTCTGAGCATATTCAGTGGCCATCAAATGAATTTATTTTGGTGGGACCCAGTGAAGCCCCACCTCTTTCTGACATGGCAATGACATGGTCTCTGATCACAGACGCAGTAGGATGGGCTGCTGTGGGGACAATTAGCATGGACAGTCCCACTCAGCATGCTGCAGACCCCTAGAAAAGCTGCCTTAAGGTGACCTGCAAAGGGTGGGGATGGGGGGAATTGGTTTGTATCCTCTTTTGGGTCGCTGGGATTCACCGTACTCCCGGTTTGGCTGGTGTTACTGTTTCACAAGGTCTGCAGCTGTAATGGACTCCTGCAATCCAGACTGCACCTGACTTTCTAATGTAAAGCAGAAAAAAAATCTTACTATCCCTCATTCCCCTCCTCCTCCCCCCAAAATCAAACCAACCAACCAAAACCCTCCAGGTTTCCAAAAAACGAACCCTTTCAGGTCACCTTTATACATTAGAAAGAAGAAAAAAAGTGCAAGTAACTGCTACTTATTAATCCACCAGTCACCACTAAGGATGGCTTCCAGCCGCACCATGTGATTAAAACTCAGTTACTTTGCATCATTCCAGCACTTTCAAAGGAGAGTATGGTGGCTGTGCACCCAGCTCCCACTGAAATTAAGTGAGATGTGGGCCTCTAACCTTCTTTGAAAAATCCCACCCGAAGTGTTCCCCCCACTTCCCAGGTCATGCTTTGCATAACCATTTAAGCAGGCTGTCTTCTGGCTTTGCGCTATCAATGGACAGGATATAGTCAAAATTCAAACAGGAGAAATACTGAATTTAACATCATAAACCCAGATACCAAAAAGACAGTCAGTTGGAGAGGTGTCCACACTAAATAAGTTGTGTTAAAATAAAAAGGGCTATTTTCCAACTATCAGATTAATTAAATGCAAAACCAAAAAACCCTACAGTCATGCAATAGTACATGTAGTTTATGCAGCTGGCATGTATTTTTTTAAGGTAATACAGCTACCTTGATTTTTACCATGCTTCTCTCTTCCAACAAAAACGCACCTAACCTCTGGGTAATGTAGTCCAACAGGTACTTGATATACTGTTATTTTTTGTTTGTATTATTGTAACACTTAGAAGCACCAGTCATGGACCGGAACCCATTGTGCCAGATGAGGCACAAATGAACAAAAAGACAGTCAAGTATTAGAACTGTCACTACAAGGAGGGCCCAAAATGTTTTCAATGCTGATCCAGCACCCATTGAAATTAATCAGTACACCTCTACCCCGATATAATGCTGTCCTTGGGAGCCAAAAAATCTTACTGCGTTATAGGTGAAACCGCGTTATATCGAACTTGCTTTGATCCGCCGGAGCGCACAGCCCCTCCTCCCCGCACCCCGGAGCACTGCTTTATCGCGTTATATCCGAATTTGTGTTATTTCAGGTCGTGTTATATCAGGGTAGAGGTGTATTTCCACTGACTGCAGGGAAGTCAGATCAGGCAATTGCACGTGTTACTGTGTCCCATTAGGGACAGCAGAAATTTTGAAAAATCAGGGAATGCAAAGGTTAAGGTTCCAGAAGCAGGGTTAACTCAGCCCCTTGCCGGGTATGTGTTGTCCTTCTTGGTTTTGTGCAGCTATTGTTTGATGTTAAATGTATCCCATAAAATGGAAATTACTACCAAACAGTGTAGGCTTCCTTTAATGCCTCTAATGGTACTAACCATCCTGGCTATCTTAGCACCTTCTTTCTTGAGTCCTATGCTGACTAGACTTGCCACCTGACCAGGTTTTCCCAGGGTTGTCCCCTTTTGGAGGTAGCTGTCCCAGGCAATCTGTAAGGGTGGTCAGTACACACTGCCACCTGTCCAGTGTTATCGGCTCAGGCTCATCCCAGATGTCCCAGGTTTCTGCATCTCAGAGGTGGCACCCTGGTTTTAGGTAGAGAAGGGCTCAGCTGAAAACTTTGGCCCCCTATTCTGCAGTCAGATCTACACAGATGGACCCTTAAACCTGCCTGGAGTCCCAGTGAAGTCAGTGTAGCTCTGCCCAGGTGCAAGAGCCTTCTGCATGGATCCAGTTGCAGGGCCAGGGCCTTTGTATCCTGATCTGAATCACCCCAAATACCAGGAGGATGTTTAGAGTTGGGATTTGGGATCAGACCCACCCACTCCAATCTTAGGGATTCCTCCATCCCTTCTTAAGTCAGCAGAGTCTGCTTTCCCTTTGGTGATCCAGGGGACTGGAAGCTCCTCCCCCACTGTAGCCATCAGCCCCTTCCTCCCCACTTTTGAACCACAGCTGAACATGGACCGTTTTCAGAGGATTTTATTATTACGGCTACTGGTGCGACCACATTTGGAATTGTTTCGCTTCCCTTTTTTCATACTTAGGATCTCTCCACTGTTTTATAATACAGATTTTATTGGAATGATAAAATAGGACAGCGGGACAAACATGTAGAGTTACATGCAGTTTTCAGGGTTCCAGAGGGAAGATCAATCTCTCAAATTACCCAACCTAAATCAGAATAAAAATTAATATTTTTGGTCCTCCTGAAAGGAGGACCTTTAAAAAAACAAAAAACGGGGGTGAAGGGTGTATTATTGTGGTTCTGATTGTGTGTATGTGTATTTTGTAATATATTTATTATGGAATTATAGAAAAGATCTCCCTCCTGATCACATCAGTGAGGGTGAAGTGGGGAGGATGATGTGTTATTTAATTACAGAATGGGAGTTCCTGGAAGGGGGGGGGTGCTGGCACGGGAATCTAAGCATTCAGAGCTCTTCCTCCCAGGATGGCAAAAGCGCATGTTATGGCACTCTAGTGACCCCATGTGGCTGTAAGGAATCGGCGCTAGCCTCCTCAGCTCAAAAGGTGGTCCCATTGCAGGGTGGGGACTGTCCAGGCGAGAAGAAAGTGGGAGAATACTAACACACTTGCCCCCATGTAGAATAATACCAGGAATAGGACCCACCCAGTGTGGAGAAGGCAGTGGATCCTTATCTGCAGGCTTTAGGATTCACCAAGAAGAAGGTTTCTCAGTTCTGCCATGGTTGCATTTACCACCATCCGCTTCAAGTGGATCTTACCTGTTAGTGGCAAAAAATAAAGCAACAGGAAGCCCAGACATGAACAGCTCAGACCCCCAGAGGGGCCGTTTTACTCGTGCTCCTTGGAGCAGAGAATTGTCCCAGGAGCTGTACCCTGTTTGTTGACTGACCGAAAGTAAGGCCCTCGTGGGATGAGTAAATATTTGAAGTTAGGGATTAACTAGCCTCCACCAGTGCTCATGGCAGAAGAGTAGAGAGCTGTGATTCAAACTGGTCGGTCAGTAAGTGCTTCCAAAGTATTATACCCTGTTCGATTTAAGAGGGAGGCTTGTTTGGCAAATCCTGAATCTGGGGAGGGAAGAGGAGAGAGAGGACGTATGTGGGGAGGCTGATGATGGAACAAAGGGAACTAGCGGAACCGTTAGGATGGACTTTAACGATCCACTGCTTTTGGTTTGCACTCCAGCTGAGGAGCAAGTTAGCCTTTCAGATGGGCTCCGGCTGCCTGGAAAACAAAGGAGGGAACAATCTGACCCGCTGCCTAGCTAGAAATTCCTCCGTCTCGGGGAGTGCATTGGGCCCTGCCAGGGCGTGCGCTTTCATTCCTCCCTTTTAATCCCCTAGGTGTGCCGTTCTGCACTATGTGGAGGCTCTGTACTCTGTGTGTGTTGGTGGCTGCCTGCTCTGTGCACCATGGACACGGGGCTTCAGGTAAGTTCCACTCTGAGTTTCTCCCTGTGCTAGTCTCCTTTGGTGCTATCCTGGTGCAGCTACCATTGTGGTATCCATGGGGGAGAGCACTGTTGCAGACAGGCCACTGCATTGCTGCCATCCTGTCTAATCCTGCCCAGAGCAGGCTGAGATGACGTGGCAGTTAAAACCCTGAGTCCAGCATATGCTGCTCTCCCCACCACTGGCTGTCGTGGAGCTACCCCAGGGACAGTGCAGCGGCCCAGTGATTGGTAATGCTGACAGAACAACTATCCTAGTGCAAGGAGTCCTCACAGGGTCAGATAAGGCTCATCCTGATGATAAAGTAATGTCCTTCTGTGAGGGAACCCTGTCGGATTTCAGCCAGAGCCCTACTTCAGACTGTTCCCAACCAGAAACCTAACACTTCACACAGAGAGGACACCCCATGTAGAGAAACCAGTGTATGGCCCATGGAAAGCCATGTGAGAACATGGAGGAGTCATGCCTGCTGCCTCTGTAATACAAGTATAGGGTATGTCTACACAGCAACTAAATATGCATGACTGGCCCAGGCCAACTGATTGGGGTTCATGGCTTGAGCTGCGGGGCTGTTTCATTGCTCCAGGACCCTGTGAGGTGGGAGGGGACTCCAGCCCAAGCCTGGAAGTCTAAACAGCAATGAAACAGCCCTGCAGCCCAACCCCCACGAGTCTGAATCAGCTGGCACAGGCCAGCCGCTGGTTTTTCTCTGCTTTGTAGCCATACCCATGTTGACCAGTGTGTCTTCACTTCCTGGCAGGTTAGTAAGCACAGCCCCACTCCTTCCCCACGTACTATGCCAGACACACCCACCCAGCAATACATGGCTGCTCAGACCCTACTGGGAGGCCCCATGTCAATCAAGCCCCTACCTCCGCTGCATCTCCCAGACTCCTGCAAAAGAAAGTGCTAAGATCCCTTTTCTGTTCTATCACACATATGTACAAGCCTACCACCCACCTGCCTGCTTAACTTCCCAGGCCTCTCCATTACCCAGCTCTCTCCCCATGTGTCCCACATGCCTTGTGACCCTGACTGTCTGAGAGGAGGTGGGAGGGATGGCTTGGCCTCACGGTCTGGTAGTATTTCCTGCCTCTGAAACCAGGCTTAAAGCACTCCTATCTCAGCTTCTTACTAGAGAAACAAGGCTGGGGGAGGTAATATCTGTTATTGGACCTTTGGTTGGTGAGGGAGAGAAGCTTTCGAGCTACACAGAGCTCTTCTTCATGCTGTTGTCTTCAGGACCCGAAGAAGAGCTCTGTGTAGCTCGAAAGCGTGTCTCTTTCACCATCAGAAGTTGGTCCAATAAAAGATATTAACTCACCTGCCTTGTCTCTCTACTATCCTGAGACCAGCACAGCGACCACAACATTCAGTCAGCTTCTTACTGTGAGGCAAATACAAAAAAGAATTGTTTAGTTCAAACAAGCAAGCAAACCGACTGCAACACAACATCAAATAGGAATAGACCCCAGGCCTCTTGCCTCCTGGAGACCCTCCAGCCAAAGGAAGCTGTGCTTCTTGCAATATGCTCCAGGCCACCAGAGTCAGTTGGACAGTGCTCCGGCATGGTGTCTGCAATGGGTGGGTGCAGCCCTGTGCCTCACAGCACATTCGCAGCAATTTGTGCAGGAGTGAACTCTCTTAAAACATCCACTGGAACAAGCCAAACCTGTGAACAGGTGAAAATGGAGGGGTACCAGCCCCAAGAAGCTGTGCCAGGCATTGTGGGAAAGGTGCAACAGGCTGAAGGCCCTGCAATACTTGTAAGGCAGTACTGTGCATTGACATGGGGCAGAACTATACCCAAAACAGACTAATTAGTGTGACTCCACAGCACTTGCTAATTTCACCATGCAATCCCAGTGGTTCCATTACCAATGATTCAGTTCTCTAATGGAAATGGAGCCTCTGTGTCTCAAACCCAGACACACCACGGGCCTGTCCTTCAGTCTGCTGCCCACCTGAACGTGTTCTCTGAGAAGTACCAAACCAGGGCCAATGTTCTCAGGAAACTTCATGGATTCTATGTCCCTCTGGCTTTTTGGGTGTCCAGGTTCAGACCTTCTGTGCCTGACATTTAGAGGTGCTTCTGTGGTCTTGGGCACCTCTAAAAATCAGGCAGAAGGTGCCTTAAGCTGGAGATAATAAATAAGTGAATATCTCTGAAAGGGGCTGCAAACTAAGATTCGGTGCCATGCATGAGCCCCATGTTGGTTCTCCTCTCTCGGCTTCAAGTATTTTACAGCAGCAAAGATGCAAACCAAATCCTGAAAATCCAGAAGCGGGCAAACTCTTTTCTGGAGGAGCTCAAGCCAGGCTCTGTGGAGCGAGAATGTAATGAGGAGCAGTGTGACTTGGAGGAGGCCCATGAGATATTTGAAACCAGGGAAGCAACTGTAAGTCGTTCCCCTAAAGCTGGACGTGAGAATGAATTAACCAGTGAAATGTTGATTTTGGGAATGTATTCACGTCAGGAGCATAATGAGAGCTTCCCTTAAATATCCCTCCTCTCTCTTAGGGCCAGAGCCCCTGCTTGTGTGAATGTGCAGCACTCCACTGATGTCAATGGAGCTGTGTCGGTTTACACCAGCAGAGGATCTGGCCCTTAGTCTCTATTTATTCCTCGCGGTTCTGGTTGTAAAAACCAAAGCCAGCCCTGTCTCTCCTGTGTGTGCTGGTAGGTCTCCCCTGGCCACTGTAGCCTTTTCCTGTCTGCCTCCTGCCCCAGCTCTCCCACAGCCAGCCTGTCCTAAAACCATCTTCCTCTCCCCTGCCAGCCCGAGCCTCGGAGCCACTTTGCCCCTGCTTGACTCCCTCCATTGGCTTCTTGACTATTACCACAGCACATTCAGGCTCCTTCTCCTCCCCTAGGAGGCCTCTGGAATCTTGCCCCACTGACATCTCGCTGTCACTTCCCTTTGAACTTTTCCTCTTTGCCCATTCCCAGCTTCTACAGTCATCTGGCAGCCTCTGCCAGGCGCCATCCCCTCTCTCCTCTTTCAAATCCCTTCTGACAGCCCCCTTTTATTTAAATCACTTTCTCCTTCCATGTGCTCCTCTTTCCTGCACTATTCACCTCATCCAGGGTTCAGCGTATTGTCTTTCTACTATGGTAAACTCTCTGGGGCAGAGACTGCCTCTGGCCATGTGAATGCCTGGCAGCGAGCACGGTGAGGCCCACATCTCAGTGTGCTGGTGAGCTTTATTGGCAATAACACAAGGGAGACTGTATGGTAACAACATGTGGCCATTACCAAAGTGGGTGGGATTCGAGCCAATCACCTAGAAGAAAAGGCTTCACTGTCGTCTGTCTTTTTACCTGGCTGGGCACTGCTTGTAATTGTACACCAGAAATACAGGGGACTTACCCAGTCAGCGGTTGCCTACTGACAGCAAAGAAGCTGATGCAGATTGAGGGGAGGTAAGGGGCACAGCTGGGCCCATCACTGAGGCAGCTGGGTCCTCCCAGACCCACCAGGATCAACCCCTCTGGATCAGCAGAATCAAGCACACACTCAGGACCAGCCAGCACCAATGTCCCTGAGCTCTCAGCAGTATGTAAGATGTGTGTGCTGTGTTGGGGGATTGGCTGCTGTTGGGGGAGGGGGTCTGGGAAAAAGGCTGGTTGGGATTGGTGTGGTACAGTGTACTGGGCTGGCGAGTGGTTGGGGGCAGGTGGGGAGGTGTGATGAATGGAGGAGCGGGATCTGCACGAGGGAAATGGTATGACCTGTGTTTGCAGCATCACATCCTAGCCTGCCACCCAGCCAGGTAATTGAGTCTTATTACTGCTGTATCAAAGGGGAGGATACTACAACTATTAGCTGGAGACCTGAACGCCGCTGCCCCAAGGCAGAGAGACAGTTAAAGTTCATTCATTTGAACAGTCTGCTTCCAGCCCTAACCCTGTTTTTATTTCTACACAGCTAAACTTTTGGACTAAGTATGTTGGTAAGTAAGGAAAAGTTTCCGATTCCACTCCCCCTCCCTCCCACAGCGGGACCTCTGCATCCTTGCTGCCATGTACTGTATATTAATTCTCTGTACGTTATTCGTTCCAACTTTTACGCATTTGCAAAGTCTGTGTTCTCATGTCACAGTGTGTTTCCCCAGCTACTACATGGACTGTAGGGGCAGATTCCAAACACTTCTATGCCTGTTTCCATAGCCTCTCCTAGAGCCAAGCCGCTGGTCAAAGTTGATGGGGGATCATTCCTAATCCCGGTGATTACTGTAGACCTCCCTGGTGCACACAAAGGATGAACTCCACCATTGCTCTCTAGTTCTAAGAAAACCAAGCCATGCCCCACTGCATTCAGTGCCTGCGTGCCCTCCTTCCTGCCCTCAGCACACACGCCCTACAGCTGTAACTCAGAACCCATCACATTGTCCTTGTGCCTTGGAGAACATCTAGAGCGACACATACAACAGGCAAAAAAAGCACCATAAAGATATCGAGCTCAAAACACCCAGTTGCTGAGCTGATGTGGGGTGGTTGGGACTGAAGAGGTCAGATGTAGGGTTCATGATCTGGGTTTCCTTGCATGTGTATTTCAGATGGAGATCAGTGTTTATCCAATCCTTGTTTCAATGGGACCTGTCTGGACAATATTGGACGATTTAACTGTATTTGTAACCAAGGCTGGGAGGGACGCCTGTGCCAACATGGTAACGCTGGCTTCAATCCACCATTTTAATATTAGAAATAAAACTGGGGGGAAGGGGAGGAAGTACCTCTGCCTGTATAGGGAAACCAACACTTATGTCATTGCAGAACCTGTCTGCTTCTGATGCTGTTTTTCTCTATTTCATGGCCTGCCAGTGGATTGTTTGTTTTCTAAAATAGCATAAAGCTGATCTGTAATCATGGGAGAGGTCTAAGTCTCTCGCCAATGAAAATATTCCTGTAAAACAGGGTCTGCCACAACTGCTAAAGCTGTCAGCAAAACAAGAAAGGATGGATTTTATTTGCAAGATAGTGAAAAAACATCACAATCCAATACAGAGATGAGCGAATTCTGAGCTGAACTCTTTTAAAAGAGCTATTTTTCTTCCCCGGCAAACTGCTGACCAGTGTATGCAGTAGACTCATGCTCAATGGCAAGGAAGAGAATTATGAGACCTTCAGTCTACTACTTCCTGGCACACTCCTTGGTATCATGCCACTGGCCTCTCCCTCAGCACTCCCAGTGGCTAGCCCCATTTTCAATCTGCCACTCAAACACCACAAAGTCAGAAGCAGAAGCTGGAATCCCAAATCCATCAACTGCTGTTCCCTCAAATCAAGGCACAGGACAATTCCCTCTCACAGTGCATCTATTCCAATTTCAAAGGGGAACGTCAAGTCCCGCTCAGACCTTACCATCAGGTGACTCCTAGACCTTCTAACCTTGCATGTCTTTTCCCCTCCCCTGTTTCCCAGAGGCTAACTACACCAACTGCTCCACTTACAATGGGGGATGTGAACATTTCTGTCATGAGGATCCGAAGCAGAGCCAGCGCCGCTATTGCAGCTGTGCCTCAGGGTATCAGCTGATGGACGACCATTCCAAGTGCGAGCCCGTTGGTAAGAAGGAAGGGTGGGGTGGGAGGACACCCAAAATTCCAATTTTATACAGTGTTCTTCAAACAAGAGAACAGGGGACACACTTCTTTTCTGAAATGTGAGAACCATATGCAACACGGTTTCTAATAGTTCCAATGCATCTATCCCATGCAGAGTGATTTTCTGCTTGGGATTTTTCCACTTCTTCGAGTGATGGTCCCTATTGTATTCCACCAAGGGTTATACACATGCACCATGTGTCCAGAGCCAGAGATTTGGAAAGTAGTAGTGTCCATTGGTCCACGCATGCACCCTTGCTCTGCCTCGTGGTTTCGTCGGAGGTGATAAAGGGCGGGATGTACCGTCCATGCCCTCAGTTCCTTCTCACCGCTGCATGGTCCGAGTCACAGCCTCTCCTGTTCTCTCATCTCTTGTGATGCGCTTTCTAAAACACAGAAAAAAGACTCTTTTTTACTTCTATATGCTTAGTATTCTTGTTGTTTTGCAGTAGATTAGTGATAGTTTTCAGGATTTGGGGATGCCGTTTTAAAGGTCTCCCACTTCCCCCCCACCCTGCCCAGCACCCAGGTCTGGGTACTGGATTACGTTGAAGATACCAGGGTTCAAGATCTGCTCCTCCTGCCCTCGCTCATTCTCAGTCAGTGATGAGCACCAATGCTGCCTTTACTGCTTGAGAGAAGCCCACATTGCATCCAGGTGCAGTGTCTGCCTCTCCTTCCCAAACCGTATTCGGGAAGGTCGGGCTCTCCACCTCAAGAAGCACTTTGTGGAAGTCACGATGAGGCCACAGTCGGATCCAGACTGGGGAACTCCCCCATACATCAGCCTGAGCAGTTGAGGAGCACACCTCCTACCGCAGAGACCCAGTCTGGTTCCGTTGGTACCAGTGCTGTGGTCCCCATGCCGGGACCTAGTCATGAGGCAAAGAAGTATGTGCATAAGCATGGCAGTAAATCTTCCTCCACGCCCAGGAAGGACACTGCCCCATCCACAAGTTCCAGCCACAGAAAACGGCATGTTCCAAATCTCACAAGAATAACAAGAAGTTGCACAGAATGCTAGTCCTGTCCACAAAGCCATGTACCCCTTCCAGATCGGCACCGCTGAAGTCAAAGGAACCTTCAGTTCAAAGGCAGTCCTCTGTTCTGGCTCCAGTTCTGACTGCGGAGCACATACCGTTGATGCCCGAGATGCTTGAGTTGGCCCCTGAGCCTCATGAACTCTTGGCTTTGGAGGAAGTGACGTTTCCACATCTTCAGGTTCAGTCGCCACCTAAGGGGGTGGGCTGTCCTACCTTGGACTTACCTCCTTTGGGCTGTGTTCCCACCCACTTCCCTACAGTTCCGCGATTCGAACCAGGCTCTGACTTTTCGGCATCGGAGGACTCAGACAAAGCGCATAGTCCGCCCCTCCCGTACCAATGTTTCTGACGACTCAGTGGCAGTGTCCTTCCTATCCCCAGCAAAGAAGTCCATTGGTACACCACTCCTTGGGGCCCTCCACAACAACCATCAAATCTGCCTTGTTGGCCATACTGGGGGTCCCAGCCCCAGTACCTACCTTCAGAACCTTCCCACTCAGCTTGAAAGGAGTCCCCCATCTCGCCTGTTCAACCATCATTGAGCAGGTGCTCAGAACTCCAATACTGGGAGGAAGAACCGCTTAGTCCAACTCCGACAGTACCACCAGAACCGGAGCAGTTCCCTTCCTCGTCCCTGGATGCCACAGTGTCTTCAGCTCCCTCCTTGTCCCCAGACTATCATCAGTTCCAGGACCTGTTACACAAGATGGCTGAACACCTCTACATCCCGCTGGAGGAAATACAGGACAAACAGCACCAGCTGCTTGACATCTTGCATGCTTCAGTACCGACCAGAGTAACTGGCCATTCTGCAACCAGCCCAGACTATCTGGCACACTCCAGCCACTTGTGCACTCACCCCCAAGGGGGCAAAGAAGAGGTACTATGTACCTGTGAAGAGGTCTGAGTTTCTGTTCTCTCACCTCCCACCCAATTCCCTCGTCATACAGGTGGCAACAACACCCATGCTCTACCCTGGCAGACAAAGAGGACAAGTGACTGGATCGTCTGGATCACAATGTCTTCTCGTCTGCCAGCCTACAATTTGGAATCTCAAATTACTTGGATCTATTCACTAAATATTATTTCCTTACTACGGCAAGTTGGTGGATTTTGCAGACAAGCTTCCTCCAGACTATCTTACAGGAGGGGAAACTGGTCATGAAGATGACACTTCAGGCTGCAGTGGATGTGGCAAACACTTCTTCATGCACGATGGCTATGGGGATCGTCATGTGAAGGGCGTGGTGGCTACTTCATCAGATTTCCCAGGGGAAGTCCAGCACACCATGGAGGACCTCCCTTTCGATGAGTCTCATCTCTTCAATGAGAAGACTGACGATTCCCCTCTACTCCCTAAAGGACTCCAGAGCCACTCTACAATCGCTGGGTATCTACACACCAGCACCCAAGCGCAAGTTCTACCACTTACCACCGACACAACGATTCAGAGCTTCTCAATCCTTCCATCAGCGGCCTAGTGAGCCTCCTCACTACTGACAGAGATTCCAACAGCCCCGTCCTCTCAGTTCATCGTCACAGCCTTCAGCATCTCATACTCAGTCTTTGCAGAATTGATATTTCTGAGTGCATCTGGTGACCCACCAACCAACTTGCCTCTTGCCTTACACCCAGCCTGCCCCCTTTGTGGGGCATCTAGCACTCTTCTCAACAGCATGGAGTTTGATAATAATGGACAAGTGGGTCCTGGATGTCATTCAACATGGTTATACGATTGAGTTCATGACGCTGCCTCACCTCAGTGATCACTCTTATGACAGTATCCTCACCCTAGAAGTGGACTCCCTACTCCAAAGGGAGTGATAAAACCTGTTCCTGTGACCTATTAGGGCACAAGGTTCTATTCCTTCTAGTTCCCAAGAAGAAGGGTGATCGGTGGAGACCGATCTTAGATCTCCGTCGTCTCAACCACTTCATACGCAAGCTAAAATTTCGTATGGTCACCCTAGCAGCCATCATACCTTCGCTAGAAAAAGACGTGGTTTATGGCTCTCGATATGCAGGATGCTTACTTTCATGTAGATAGCCATCCTACCCACAAACATTTCTTGAGATTCACAGCAGGCCCTCAATAGTTCCAATACAGGGTTCTACCATTCAGACTCACCACTGCTCCACAGGCTTTCACTGAAGTTTTCTCTATGGTGGTGGCCCACCGTAAGCATCAAGTGGTTGTTATGTTACCTTATCTCAAAAACTGGCAGATAGCAGTGTGATCCAAAGGAGGGCTCGAGCCTTGACCTCCATACTGCTCAGACACCTCTCCTCCCTGTGGGTGAATGTAAACATAGAAAAATAGATTTTGGATCCTACACAGGCTATAGAATTCATTGGGGCCTGCATCAATGCAGTCTTGGCACATGCCTACCTACTGGAGGAAAGGTTCCAGACCCTACAAGAACTGATTACCAAGGTGATCTCTGGTCCTGCTGTTCCATCCAGGACTTACCTTTCCCTTCTTGGTGGCCTGCATGTACATTACTGCCTTCTCTCGTCTTCACTTTCACTGCCTGCAGCTATGGCTCCAGAAGGCCTATACTCCCATGCACCATACCATGGACTTCCTACTGACAGTTCCCCGAGGTTCTTTCCTGCCTCCAGTGGTGGAAGGACCCTGGTCAGGTCTGCACCGGGATACCCTTCCTCCTGTTCTCCCCAAGCACGACGATCATCACAGGCACGCACTCATTGGATGGGGCGCCCACATGGGTGAGCACATGATACAGGGGACTTGGAGTGCTCGGGAATCCAGGATGCACATTAACATCCTGGAACTTCGGGCAATGCGGAGAGCATGTTGCACATATCTCCCATCCATTCACTCCCATCACGTTCTCATCATGTCAGACAACACCATGTCAGACAACACCACCGCCCTTTACTACATCAAGAAACAAGAGGGCACGAGGTCGTCAGCAGTCTGTGCAGAAGCTGTTCGTCTTCGGGATTGGTGTGTTCAGGGCTGGCTTTAGGGCGATTCACCCGATTCCCCCGAATCGGGCCCCACCCCCCTAAGAGGGCCCCTCAACGTCCCTACGGACCCTCCGCCGCCGTGCTGCTGAAGGAACCGGCAGCCAATTGAGTTGCCGCCAAAGTCCTGCTGCTGTCTTCAGCAGCAGCTCTTTCTAATCGGGCCCCGCAGTGCCTAAAGCCGGCCCTGGGTGTGTTACCCACGAGACGCTGTTGTCGGCAGCATATCTTTCCAGGTCTCAGAACGTAATTGCAGACTCTCTCAGGAAGAAATTCATGGCTGACCACGAATGGGAGCACCATGACACCATGGCCACAGACATTTTCAACTACTGGGGGACTCTGACCAGGGACCTCTTCACCTCCCACACCAACAGCAAATGCACTGGAGGGCCAGGGGGGGCCTCGGCACCCTTTACCAAGACGATCCCCTAGTCATCCACTGGTTGGACCAGGTCAATTATGCCTTTCCTCCCCTACTGCTCCTGCTGCATGTCCTACACAAGATCCAACAGGAGAGAGCAACGGTCATTCTGATTGCCTCATTCTGGCCTCACCAGTTTTGGTTTCTCCTCCTTCACATGTCAGCGCGTCCCCCATTTCCACTGCCAGTTTTCCCGGGACTCTTCACACAACATGGCAGCAGGATCAGGCATCCCAATCCGCAGACAGTTCACCTACGAGCTTGGTTTTTCGATGGGCATTTTCGCTAGAGTGAGAATGTTTGTCTGCAATACAAGACATCCTCTCGTGTAGCAGAAAAGAGTCCATGAGGTGGTCCTATAGAGCCAAGTGGAAGCATTTCACCTCATGGGCCCAGCAGAGCGGTCTTTCCCCTGAGAATGTAGGCATCCCTCTTCTTCTGGACTACCTCCTGTCCCTGAAGGCATCAGGACTCACTCTCAACTCCATCAAGGTGCATGTAGCCCAGGGGTGGCCAATCTGTGGCTATGGAGCCACATAACTCTTCAGAAGTTAATATGCGGCTCCTTGTATAGGTACCGACTCTGGGGCTGGAGCTATAGGCACCAACTTCCCAATGTGCCAGGGGGTGCTCACTGCTCAACCCCTGGCTCTCCCACAGGCCCTTCCCCCACTCCACCCCTTCCCGCCCCTTCCCCTGAGCCTGCAGTGCCCTTGCTCCTCTCCCCCGAGCCTCCTGCATGCCACGAAACAGCTGATTGGGAGGTGCGGGGAGGGAGGGGGAGGCACTGATTGGCGGGGCTGCTGGTGGGTGGGAGGTGCTGGGAGTGGGGTGGGGGAGCTGATGGGGGGCTGCTGACGTATTACTGTGGCTCTTTGGCAATGTACATTGGTAAATTCTGGCTCCTTCTCAGGCTCAGGTTGGCCACCCCTGATGTAGCCGCTTTCGATGCCCGCCACCCCCGTGTCTTTATCACCTCAGACAAAACCAAGTCTCCCTTGACTACCAGGATTTGGAAGGGCCTCCTCCAGACTTATCCACCCATTCACCCCATTGCTCCTTCAACCTTGTCCTCTGGGTGTTGAAGAAATCACCTTTTGAATCTATGGCTTCCTGCTCCCTGTCACTGCTTTCCATGAAGGTTGCCTTTCTGGTAGCTATTACTTCCACAAGAAGGGTAGTCGAACTGGGGGCCATGATGGACTCTCCCTTTACCACGTTCCATAAGGAACCTCGGAAACCTCGCAGGTTTCCCTGCAGTTGCATTCCAAATTTCTGCCAAAGGTTGTATCCTGCTTTCATCTCAACCATCCCATACATTTACCTGCTTTCTTCCCGAAGCCTCACACCTCAACGGAGGAACGGCACCTTCACTCCCTCGACATTCGCAGAGCCCTGGCCTTCTACTTGCAGAGGATAAGATCATTCAGGACATCCCCATGACTGTGTATTGCTCTAACAGAAGGGACTAAGAGGCAAGCGATTTCTACTCTGAGGATCTCTAAGTGGGTTTTGGGATGCATTACGCTCTGCTATCCATTATTGGGACTGTCTCCACCCCTTGGGGTATGAGCCCATTCCACAAGAGTGCAAGCATCGACTATGGCCGCGCTTCATGACGTACCACTTACAGACATATGTGGGGGGGGGCCCTGTGGAGTTTGGTACGTATCTTCTCTTCCCATTATGCCTTAGTGTGAGACTGTGATGGATGCCTCGTTCGGCATGCCTGTTCTCCATTCCACGGTTCCATCATCTTCCTCCACTGTCCTCCTAACTAGGTACTGCTTGTTAATCACCCTCAGTGGAATACAATAGAGACCATCACTTGAAGAAGAGGAGGAGGTTACTTACCTGTAACTGGAGTTCTTCGAGATGTGTAGTCCCTATCTGTATTTCAACCCCATCCACCTTCCCCACTGCTGCGGATCTGTTCAATTTGCGGTGGAGAAGGAACTGAGGGCCCAGTCAGTTTGTCTCGCCCTTTATCACCTCAGACAAAACCATAAGGTGGAGCAAGGGCACGTGCATGGACCAATGGATACTACAGCTTTCAAAATCTCTGGCTTCAGACACATGGCGCATGTGTATAATCCTCAGTGGTACACAGCTAGGGACCACACATCTTGAAGAACCTCCAGTTACAGGTAAATAACCTCCTTTTATTGGAATTAGAAATCAATCATGTATCTCTGTGTTAGGAACTCCTCACATAGTCAAACTCCTCCAGAGGATCAGGGAATTTCCCCCAGAGTGAAACAATGAGGGAATGCAGAGAAGCCATTGCGAGCATCTCACAGAAGTAAGGAGACAGGGTGAGGGTTTTTTGGAACAGTAGTGAGTTGGAGAGTTTCTTGTTTAATAAGCTGACAGTGATTGTGTTGACCACTTAAAACTGTAGAGGGAGTGGAGATTAAGGATAATCTAGGCATGGCACAATATCTAAACGAATATTTTGCATCGGTCTTTAATGAGGCTAATGAAGGGCTTAGGAATAATGGCAGCGTGACGGATGGGAATAAAGGAGGGGGGGTTGACATTACCGTATCCGAGGTAGAAGCCAAACTCGAACAGATTAACGGGACTAAATCGGGCCGACCGGATGATCTTCATCCGAGAATATTAAAGGAACTGGCGCGAGAAATTGCAAACCCGTTAGCGATAATTTTTAATGAATCTGTAAACTCGGGGGTGGTACCATTTGACTGGAGAATAGCTAATGTGGTTCCTATTTTCAAGAAGGGGAAAAAAAGTGACCCAGGTAACTACAGGCCTGTTAGTTTAACATCTGTAATATGCAAGGTCTTGGAAAAAATTTTGAAGGAGAAAGTAGTTAAGGACCTTGAGATCAATGGCAATTGGGACAAATTACAACATGGTTTTACGAAAGGTAGATCGTGCCAAACCAACCTGATCTCCTTCTTTGAGAAAGTAACAGATTTTTTAGATAAAGGAAATGCGGTGGATCTAATATACCTTGATTTCAGTAAAGCGTTTGATACGGTACTGCATGAGGAATTATTGGTTAAATTGGAAAAGATGGGGGTCGATATGAAAATCCAGAGGTGGATAAAGAACTGGTTAAAGGGGAGACTGCAGCGGGTCGTACTGAAAGGTGAACTGTCAGGTTGGAGGGAGGTTACCAGTGGAGTTCCTCAAGGTTCGGTTTTGGGTCCGATTTTATTTAATCTATTTATTACTGACCTCGGAACCAAATGTAGGAGTGGGCTGATAAAGTTTGCGGATGACACAAAGTTGGGAGGTATTGCCAATTCGGAGAAGGATCGGGATATCCTGCAGGGAGATTTGGATGACCTTGTAAACTGGAGTAATAGTAATAGGATGAAATTTAATAGTGAGAAGTGTAAGGTTATGCATTTAGGGATGACTAACAATAATTTTAGTTATAAGCTGGAGACGCATCAGTTGGAAGTAACGGAAGAGGAGAAGGACCTCGGAGTCCTAGTTGATCGCAAGATGACTATGAGTCGGCAATGTGACATGGCCATGAAAAAAGCTAATGCGGTCTTGGGATGCATTAGGCGAGGTATTTCTAGTAGGGATAAGGAGGTGCTGGTTCCGTTGTACAAGGCACTGGTGAGACCTCATTTGGAGTACTGTTTGCAGTTCTGGTCTCCCATGTTTAAAAAGGATGAATTCAAACTGGAACGGGTACAGAGAAGGGCCACTAGGATGATCTGAGGAATGGAAAACCTGTCGTATGAAAGGAGACTCAAGGAGCTCGGTTTGTTTACCTTAACCAAAAGAAGGCTGAGGGGGGATATAATTGTTCTCTTTAAATATATCAGAGGGATAAATACCAGGGAGGGAGAAGAATTATTTCAGCTCAGTACTAATGTGGACACGAGAACAAATGGATATAAACTGGCCGTCGGGAAGTTTAGGCTTGAAATTAGACGAAGGTTTCTAACCATCAGAGGGGTGAAGTTCTGGAACAGCCTTCCGAAGGAAATAGTGGGGGCGAAAGACCTCTCTGGCTTTAAGATTAAGCTTGATAAGTTTATGGAGGGGATGGTTTGATGGGATAACGTGATTTTAGTCAATAGGTCAATAACGTGCCATCGCTGGTAATTAGTAACAATGGTCAATGATGGGATATTAAAAGTTACTACAGAGAACTTTTTCCGGAGGGTCTGGCTGGAGAATCTTGCCCGCATGCTCGGGGTTCAGCTGATCGGCATATTTGGGGTCGGGAAGGAATTTTCCTCCAGGGTAAATTGGCAGAGGCCCTGGAGGTTTTTCGCCTTCCTCCGCAGCATGGGGCAGGGGTCGCTTGCTGGAGGATTCTCTGCGACTTGAAGTCTTTAAATCATGATTTGGGGACTTCAACAGCTGAGTCAAGTGAGAGAATTATCCCAGGAGTGGGTGGGTCAGCTTTTGTGGCCTGCAACATGCGGGAGGTCAGACTAGATGATCATAATGGTCCCTTCTGACCTTAAAGTCTGAGTCTATGAATTGTCTGGATTTTGCTGGTTGACCTCTTTTTGATTTATCTCTTGTAGTGGAGTTCCCCTGCGGAAGGGTGAAGGCAGATCGCATGGAGCTCAAACCAGGTGTCCAAATTCGACTCATTGCAGGGAAAATGGGGAAAAAAGGAGACAGCCCCTGGCAGGTGAGGAATAAATAATCTTTCGTGGTGGAGCTTTCAGTCTGTACCCAGAACTGCTTCATATGCACAGTAAAGCACTTAGGTCACAAATGATGGCACTATTGCAAGCTAAACTTCCCCTTATTTTAGACTTTCCAAGGCCAAATCAAAAGTTGGAGAGCTGAAGCGAATGTAACTTTTGTTGTATTTTGTTAGCCTTAGCACTCTTTGCCAAGCTCTATTTGTTCTTGCTAACCATTCCAATGCAAGCAGCATCATGATGTACCTGCCTGTGGTGTCCCACCAAGCTGGGGATGGCCACGTCTTGAACATATTGAATACCTCCTGCAGCACACTCTGGCTATCGTAGTACTATCACGGTCGCGTCTGAATGAAATCTTTGTTGGTTTAGGACAGCTTTGTTTTTATAAATGTAAAACAAGCATTGCCAGGCATCGGTTAGAGTTACAGAGCATGCTTTAGTCTAACAGAACATACCAGACCTTTACAGAGCATGCTGGGGGCTCACAGAGGAAGGATCCACCATATGGACCCTACCAGGGCATTAGAGAAAGTGCTTTTCTGCCAGCCCGAGTCTCATGTACACTAAGATCCCTTTACACCACTGTGGCAGCATAAAGAGCTCTTAGCATAAATGAGAATCGCCCAAGACGTTTTGCTCACTTCAGGCACACAGTGGTTGTTGGGCTAAACCATCTCTTGCTTGAGCTAAGAATCTCCAAAACTCAGAAGGACCAGAATGCTTCCAACTGCTGGTCTGCAGCATCTCCTGAGCAGTGAGCCCAGCCAGTGAGAAACACGAAAACTGATTTAGATGGAATGCTCAAAACCCAAACCTTCATTTCATGTGGACTGTAGATATCTTGTTAGGATGCTTCTGTCCACCGAGCGAGGAACTTTGACCTCTGCTAATGTCACGTGCTCTGGTACCTGAAGGTGCAGTGTAGACTGCTGCACGCAGGAGGAATATATCATATCCTACGTGTCTGAGCTGGATCCTGTGGTGCCGTACTTCTCTATTTCTTTGTTTCAGACCATGCTGCTAGATGGCAGGGGAAAGTTTAAGTGCGGAGGTGTTCTCATCCATCCCTCCTGGGTTCTAACGGCAGCACACTGCGTTGAGGAGAAAGGGAGGTTCAAAGTAAGACTTGGTATGGAAAAAAGACCAGCTCCTGTGCTACCCTCTTTTAACATATTACATTCTAATTCAGGATCCTGAGGCTTGTCCTTTCGGGAGAAGGATGCCAGATTATAGAGGGAGCATGTCATTCTGCATAGAGAACTGGGTTGGCTAGGAAGCCCATCGGGCCTACCTGAGATTTAAAAAATATGTTGTTAAACCCATCTGATTTCATTTGAGCAGCTAAGAGCCTGACTATGAGCTAAGTGGGCTGATACATTGTGAGGACTCTTGTGTATCTTGGAAGTGAAGGGGAAGTAAAGTTCCCACACTGTAATCTGGGAACTGAGATGGGGGATCCCACACTCTGGAGGAGCTTGGATTGTGTTTCTACTCCCAACCCCTGTGTGCTTGCACCCCAACGGCAGGGCAGTGAGCCTGCACTCAGTGCCCCAGGGCTAATGAGAATGTTGCTGCTTAGGAAGCATCTCTAGATTCCTGAGCCCAAATCTGGAATAGGCCACGAGTACTAGAGGTGCAGAGGAGTCTTAATCTAGACCAAGTTGGGCATGCATCCACCTTGCAAAACTACCCAACAGGGTGGTGTACTTGGAAATCTCCGCTCAGGAGAGGGGTGGATTTGAAGTAGCCAGGGTGCTGCAGATTGAAGGCAGAGGCAGATCGGTGTGGAGTGCCATGTACAGTACATTGCCATAGCCAGCACTGCTAGCCCTGCACATATACGAAGTATATGAAGCATGGGAAAATGTCCACCAAATTTACCCGTGAATTACCAAACAAAAACCACCACAAGCATTGTTCCCTTCACATTCAAATAAAACCCCTCTGGAGGAGCATTTTCTACCTATCTGCTCTGACAGCAAAGGAATAATACAGCCTCTGCCTCAGCTGCTTAGTCAGTGAAAATACTTTTTGTTAAGTGTGGTACAGAAGATACAGGTATGAAGTATCCCACTAAGGGAATCAATGGTGCCACTGCCCCAAAATCTGAGATGCCAGCATGGGCATTAATACCACTATGAGCATCTTTTCTGACCCACCACTCTGATCATGTCTTTGAGCCCCTTCACTGGCTCCCTTTTCTCCATTGCATCAAACGCAATCTTCTTGTCCGTTCCTTTAAGGCTCTTCACAGCTTGGGCCCTCCCTGCTCATCTGCTGTTGTATCTCATTGTGTTGCCCCAGCCGCCTCCACTCTGTGCCAACAGTGCAAACCTCTACCCCCAGTTTGTACACTTCTCTCACAAGCCCCTTCACTCTGTCTTCCATGTAGCCCTTTAGGTATGGAACTGTCCTCCTGGAATTGTCCATAAAGTCACTACCCGGGGTGATGAAGTTTCAAGTGGCCAATGGGTGTGCAGCACAGTGACAATTGTAAAGTCTTAGGTGATCATGGATTTCTTACAATACAAATCCCAGCTTCTAGGATGGACTAGTCCAGGAAGTCAGTCCTAATGGCCTTTACGTCAGGGAGTTCAATCAATCAGCCACTAAACACCCGTCAAAGAACTTGTACAAGCATATTGCTTTTGCTGTGTTATAGGCATGTTCCCCCCAACTTTTATACTGGGTACCGCGAAAGGACCCCCCAAGAAATTCTCTCCAGCTGTACAATTCCCATTGTAATATGGACACTCTAGAGCAACACTGAAGAGTTTCAGTGTCTTCATTCTGTTGATATATTTATGCAGTGCTGCATAATATGTGCATGATACTTTATAGGCAAATCAAAAGATGATGTCCCTGCCCTGTGGAGCAAGGAGTGGGAGGCCAGTTAAGTATAACCCTCTTAAGATAGAACAGGGTAACTTGAGCAAACTCATATTTAAAGAAAACAAGGACAAATCTGAGCACTCAATGTATTTTAGTCCTAATGTGGTTTGATGCAGGGAGTGGGGCTGGAGGTCCAGGAGCCCAGTAACATCTCTCATCTCCTTCCTCATTGCTCTTTCAGGGAAATACCACCGTCTGCGGCATGAGGAAACGGAGGAAACCATTGTGGTTGACAAGCTAGTGAGCCATGAAAACTACAGCAAGGAGACCTCCGATAATGACATAGCCATGCTGCATCTGGCTCAGCCCATGATTTTCAACAAATTCGTGCTCCCTGTTTGCCTTCCCACCAAGAAACTGGCAGAGCAGGAGCTGACAGCGAATGGGAAGCAGATGGTGGTGACTGGCTGGGGGAGCAAAAGTGGTGACTCCTCGAATTACTCTGTTGTTCTGAGTTACATCGAAATCCCCATGGTCCCACAGAGTGAGTGTGCCCAAGCCATGAGGCATGACATCTCTGAGAACATGCTGTGTGCAGGGATTATTGGAGACAAGCAGGATGCCTGTGGTGGGGACAGTGGAGGCCCCATGATCACTAAGTTCAAGAACACTTGGTTCCTAGTGGGACTGGTGAGCTGGGGAGAAGGTTGTGGGAAACTGGAGAAGTTTGGAGTCTACACCAAAGTCAGCCAATACCTGGAGTGGATCCACCAGCAAATTAAAACAATGGACGTCTCATCTAAGGGCTGATTCTCATTAAGAGGAATTGGGACCACTGTGGCCATATGCTAGTGACAATACACAGTACAATGTGCTGTCATGTCTTCTGGTATTAAAGCTAGAGTATATAAAGCAAGACTATGTTAACTGTGTGCACTCTTTTCCTTGCTATTTTCCCCTTCTTAGGTAGTTATTTATTTGTAGGGGCACCAGTTGTGACTTAGGGCCCCAGTGTGCTAAGTATTATACAATTACGTGACAAAAAGATGGGACCTGACCCAAAGAATTTGCAATCTAAATATGAGACAAAATATATGATGTTATGCACCAGCCTGTAATTGACTTATCTAGTCACCTGAGCTGTTTAGGGGCTGAGGTGCAAGTTGAACAGTCCAGATGAACATAACAATAGTTCACATTAAAGCAGTATAAGACTAAGGTGTTCAAGGCAGCATAGGGAAACTGGGGAACTGACTCCTATTAGGCTGGGCACCTAACCCCCTTGGGTTAGTTTTGAAAATCCCTAAATGTTACGTTCCTAAAGTGTTTTCTTAAAATTAAAGTTTAAGTGGGAGTTTGTTTTTTTCATATGCCAGGTTAAGGGGAAATTATTTCAGTTTTAAAAGGCAAGATTTAAAAAGGTACTTTCTCACTAGGGAAACAGTAAACGATATCATAGATAACTCTATCATCGTTAACCCGGGTTACTGTTTCAGCCGTACGTGGCACATTTACTAGTTATTCATAATTTTCAGCTTGCTCCCTCCAATCCAGTCTTTCAACTCCGTGCTGCCATTATAACACTGCTGCATCCACTCGCTTATCCATGTCTTCTCCCAGTGTTCGCAGTTCGTGAGCTAAGTGAGACTTCCCCTCCGATTTAGTTACTTGCAAATTCAGGCCATGATGCCACTCCCATTGAAGCCAATGGATGTTTTGCTGTTGACTCTAAAAGGAGTAGGAGAAGAGCTTTAATTCCTAACTTTTACAACACACCCAGATGAATGATGCACATGTGATTCCCTTGTCTCGCAATTATTGGACAAAACCACGTGTATTTTGTTAATGTCCCTTCATTGGTATAGAGATTGCAACCAGTTCTGTTACTTTATTTACAGATCTGTGTAATCAGTAAGCATCAGTGGTTTCCCCAGGAATTGAAATTAGGGGGGTGTCCGAATTTACAGGGGGGGTGTCAGGACCGATGAGATATATAAAAGAGATATGAATAAAGTAAATGTTTTGTTAGGATAATGCAAATTTAACATAAGGATAATGCAAGTTACACCAAAACACATAACAGGTCTAGATTTCTAAAAAAAATAATTTTTTAAAAAAAATATGTATTTAATTTAAATTGACTTTTGAAAAGTAAGCCATAATGGGATAAGAGGGAAGTCCTCTCATGGATCAGTAACTGGTTAAAAGATGGGAAACAAAGGGTAGGAATAAATTTTATCAGTTTTCAGAATGGAGAGAGATAAATAGTGGTATCCCTGAGGGGTTGGTACTGGGACCATTACTGTTCAACATACTCATAAATGATCTGGAAAAATGGGTAAACAGTGAGGCGGCAAAATTTGCAGATGATACAAAACTATTCAAGATAGTTAAGTCCCAGGCAGACTGCGAAGAGTTACAAAGGGATCTCACAAAACTGGGTGACTGGGCAACAAAAATGGCAGATGAAATTCAATGTTGATAAATGCAAAGTAATGCACATTGGAAAACAATCTCAACTATACATACAAAATGAAGGAGTCTGAATTAGCTGTTAACACTCAAGAAAGAGATCTTGGAGTCATTGTGGATAGTTCTCTGAAAACATCCACTCAATGTGTAGCGGCAGTCAATGATTCCCAACATTCTGTTTGCTTTTTTAAAAAGAACAGGAGTACTTGTGGCACCTTAGAGACTAACAAATTTATTTGAGCATAAGCTTTCGTGGGCTACAGCCCACTTCATTGGATGTAGCCCACGAAAGCTTATGCTCAAATAAATTTGTTAGTCTCTAAGGTGCTACAAGTACGCCTGTTCTTTTTGTGGATACAGACTAACACGGCTGCTACTCTGAAACCTTTGCTTTTTTAAGAAAGGGATAGATAATAAGACAGAAAATATCATATTGCCTCTATATAAATCCATGGTACGTGTACACCTTGAATACTGTGTGCAGATCTGGTCACCCCATCCCAAAAAAGATATATTGGAAATGGAAAAGGTACAGAGATGGGCAACTAAAATGATTAGGGGTATGAAACAGGAGGAAAATTATAATGACTGGGAATTTTCAGCTTAGAAAAGAGACGACTAAGGGGGGATATGATAGAGGTCTATAAAATCTTGACTGGTGTGAAGAAGTGAATAAGGAAATGTTATTTAATCCTTCACATAACACAAGAACTAGCAGTCACCCAATGAAATTAATAGGCAGCAGGTTTAAAAAAAAAAAAAAAAAAGGAAGTACTTCTTCACACAACATAAAATCAACCCGTGGAACTCTTTGCCAGGGGATGCTGTGAAGACCAAAACTATAACAGGATTAAAAAAATAACTAGATAAATTCCTGGAGAATAGGTCCATCAGTGGCTATTAGCCAGGATGGGGAGGGATGCAACACCATGCTCTGAGTGTCCCTAGCCTGTTTGCCAGAAGCTGGGAATGGGCAACAGGGATCACTTGATGACTACCTGTTCTGTTCATTCCCTCTGAAGCACATGGCCTTGACCACTGTTGGAAGACAGGATACTGGGCTATATGGACCATTGGTCTGACCCAGTATGACCATTCTTATGTAAAAATTAATTATAATAATAAAAATGTTTAGTACAGAAACTCCCCAACATAATGACCTCTCAAGATAGCAACAATGTGAGATAACAATCTTGGCAAATAATGCATTTTAAAAATCTTGGCCTACTAGGAAACATATTTATATAAGTTTCCATTCCCAGTCACAAATCTAGCATTCTGGAGCAAAATCACTAAAATATAGTCCAACAAACAAATGTTTATTTAATGTGCCCCTCACTTTTCCCTCCACCGCACCCCACTCACCAGTGTTGTCCTTGGTCAGTAGAGACTTAGAGTTCAGAGGTGCTTTCACGTGAGTTCACCTCCCAGGTGGGGGGCAAGATGGCACCTTGCTCATTCCTCCAGCTGCTCACTGTTCGCTCTGGCCACGACTGTTTGTTGTGCCACCGTTCACTCCACCACTCTGTTGCCAATGGCCCTGCACAGTCACCTTCTGCTGCCACCTGCCACTGTGACCTCTGCGAGTTGGTCTCTTGAGGTTCCACCCAGCTCTCAGTGATTTCAGCTGAGCTCTCAGTGGGGGAACCTTGCTGCTAGTGCAGACTGGGCTGTCTCTTCCACAGAAACACTGTCCCCACAGCAAGACTGAGCACTTAGACCTGATTATCAGTGATTTCAGCTGCAGTGGTCACTTAACAGAACAAAAGACTATCTATGGAGCCTAATCAGCTCTGTCTTTAAACAGTGGAGAGGGACAGGTCCCCACCCTCTCTCTTGATGCCCTCAATCAGCACAGGCTGAGTACAGTTCTACTGCCCTTTACTCACACAATGAGAACAACAACATTTCATTCCCCCCCATCCCCGCATTCAAGTGATTTGTAACCCAACCCCAGCCAAAATCTATCACTTAGGCAACACAGCTTTATTTGCTGGATACCTAGGTAGATTAGGTGTGAATGTAAATACAATCTGGTCCTGAAGCCTTTTCCCCCAGCTCATCATTAGCTGTCAGGGAGAGCTCATTTAGACTTTGCTTACAAATCATCATTTGAAATTATTAGGTTGGCCAACATCACCGAAATGAATGCACTGACATTGTCATAAAAAACAACAGCCGTATAAGGAAGCTAGTCTATGTTCATACTTTTCAAATCTATTATACTTTCAGATACACATATTTTATCATACACTGTATATGCTTTTAAAGTGTGTATTAGTGTTTCAATTTCAATTCAAATTTCCAAACAGTCACTAAATTGGCATGTTTCAGAGTAGCAGCCGTGTTAGTCTGTATCCGCAAAAAGAACCAGGAGTACTTGTGGCACCTTAGAGACTAACAAATGTATTTGAGCATAAGCTTTTGTGGGCCCACTTCAACGGATGCATAGAATGGAACATATAATGAGGAGATATATATACATACAGAAAACATGAAAAGGTGGGAGTTGCCCAATCAACTCTAAGAGGCTAATTAATTAAGATGCGCTATTGTCAGCAGGAGAAAAAAAACTTTTGTAGTGATAATCAAGATAGCCCATTTGAGACAGTTTGACAAGAAGCTGTGAGGATACTTAACATGGGGAAATAGATTCAATGTGTGTAATGGCTCAGCCATTCCCAGTCTCTATTTAAGCTTAAGTTGATTGTATCTAGTTTGCATATTAATTCAAGTTCAGCAGTTTCTAGTTGGAGTCTGTTTTCGAAGCTTTTCTGTGGCAAAATTGCCACCTTTAAATCTGTTACTGAATGGCCAGAGAGGTTGAAGTGTTCTCCTACTGGTTTTTGAATGTTATGATTCCTGATGTCTGATTTGTGTCCATTTATTCTTTTGTGTAGAGACTGTCCGGTTTGGCCAATGTACATGGCAGAGGGGCATTGCTGGCACATGATGGCATATATCACATTGGTAGATGTGCAGGTGAACGAGCCCCTGATGGTGTGGCTGATGCGATTGGGTCCTATTATGGTGTCACTTGAATAGATATGTGGACAGAGTTGGCATCGGGCTTTGTTGCAAGGATAGGTTCCTGGGTCAGTGTTTTTGTTCTGTGGTGTGTGGTTGCTGGTGAGTATTTGCTTCAAATTGGGGGGTTGTCTGTAAGCGAGGACAGGCCTGTCTCCCAAAATCTGTGAGAGTGAGGGATCATCTTTCAGGATAGGTTGTAGATCTCTGATGATGCGCTGGAGAGGTTTTAGTTGGGGTCTGAAGGTGATGGCTAGTGACGTTCTGTTATTTTCTATATTGGGCCTGTCTTGTAGTAGGTGACTTCTGGGTACTCTTCTGGCTCTGTCAATCTGTTTTTTCACTTTAGCAGGTGGGTATTGTAGTTTTAAGAATGCTTCATAGAGATCTTGTAGGTGTTTGTCTCTGTCTGAGGGATTGGAGCAAATGCCGTTGTATCTTAGAGCTTGGCTGTAGACAATGGATCGTGTGGTGTGTCCTGGATGGAAGCTGGAGGCATGTAGGTAAGTATAGCGGTCAGTAGGTTTCCGGTATAGGGTGGTGTTTATGTGACCATCACTTATTAGCACAGTAGTGTCAAGGAAATGGATCACTTGTGTGGATTGGTCTAGGCTGAGGTTGATGGTGGGATGGAAATTGTTGAAATCATGGTGGAATTACTCAAGGGCTTCTTTTCCATGGGTCCAGATGATGAAGATGTCATCAATGTAGCGCAAGTAGAGTAGGGGCATTAGGGGATGAGAGCTAAGGAAGCGTTGTTCTAAGTCAGCAATAAAAATGTTGGCATACTATGGGGCCATGCGGGTACCCATAGCAGTGCCGCTGACTTGAAGGTATAAATTGTCCCCAAACGTGAAATAGTTGTGGGTGAGGACAAAGTCGCAAAGTTCAGCCACCAGGTTTGGCATGTAACTAGTTCACAAAACTGAGGGGGGGAGGTTGGGGAAATTCAGGGGGGGTGTAGGGAAATCACTGGTAAGCATCACAAGATTGACTCATAGTCAAACTAAAATTAAACATAATCACATTTTGTAGGCTTTGCCTTCGTCCCTAAACCTGGTAAAATAAATGTTACTGCAGAGAGTAAAGATGAGCCTTCAAGAAATCAAACAATTCAGGCACCATGGTAAATGATGATAGCATCTCACCCACCCTTCCCAGCTTGGATCAGGGAACATGGTGATCCAGTTGTAACGCACATGTGCAAATACTTGTAAGAAATCTAATCCCCATTCAGAAATGCCCTTTTTTTAATGAATGTAAGTAGTCGCATTGATTTCAGTGGGACTGCTCACATGCTTAAAGTTAAGCATGTGCTTAAATGCTTCCCTGAAGCAGGTCCAGTGGAACGCTAGAGAAAGGCAAATGCTTGGTGCTGTCCTGGACTCCTCTGAAACACACTTGCTCTTTTCACAGTGTGTTTCATTTGGGACTAGAATTAAGGCGGAGGGAGTAACTAAGGATATTAATGCAGGATTATGTTTCTTGATAGGGAAGCATTTGCAAGAAATTGAACCCCAGGGACCTTTGCACCTGAGCGAATTGGGGCTGCTACCTACTGAGCTAGAAGGAAGGATCTGCCTCGTCTATTAGTAATAACCTTGTCAAAGCTTCTAAGCCAAGGTTCCAACTAAAGGCAGCAAACATGAATAGCCATGATTATCACAGGGCAACATTTGCCTTCCAGCAAATGGCTCCTCTGAATCCTTCTGCCCACACACGAATCTGAGGGTCACCCATTGCAGCAGATATTTACAGAGCTCAAAGTTTCATGGGTCATTCAAACCAGGTGATACCAATGCACCACCAAAAGACGGGATTTCAGAAGCCCTCCCACAAAAGCATAAATGATACAACCAAAACCCTCCCCAAGAAGCACACTGCAGGGAAACAGCCTTTAGTGCAGGATTTAAAGATGGAACAAAACATTTTTGCTTTAGAGTGCAGGTTGGCTCCATGGACTCAAAAGGGCTTTGCTTCCTCTGTCAATATTTGTGATAGGTTAATGATCAACCTCCAGGCCCCCATCTCTGTCTTTGGTGTTCATCCAAATATTACTTCTAGTGCCCTAAAACGGTAAGTGTTTATAATTACAGCGCTTTCAAAATGCGAATGTATTCTGGGCCCTGGCTTTTAGAAGGGGCTGTCGGTGTCCCAAAACAGTCTGCACTGACCCGCTCGCAAGGTTCCCTAGTATTTGATGACTGTGTGAAGAGATCCCATCATTCCCTCTCAGAACCCTTACTGGCAGGTGTGTGTTGCTGTCCTGTGGACTTGCATTGGCGGGTGGCTCACTGTGTAAAAGTCTAGCATTTGGATCTCACTTGACAAGCCCATCAGGAGCTCAACAGCAGCTAATAGACACCAGGCTCGACTAGTCAATGTGTAAGCCAGAGCTGGGTGTGAGGTTCTCCATAGACTTTAAACAGGGCTGTCAGAACTGGTTTCTGCTCAGTTTGGGCCTGATCCAAAGCCCGTTGAAGTCAATCAGTGTCTTTCCATGGACTTGGCTCAGGCTCTTTATCCTCTGCAACTTTCCTGGGTTCTGTCAGTCTGTACACTTTGCCTTGTGAGTGGAGCATTTGGCTTCCTATTACAATGTGCACCGTCAGTCACTTGGAGAGAGAATACAAATGGAGTCAGATGAATAAGACTAACAAAACCTAGTTTTTTTCTGTATTGCCTCCTCCTTTTTTCCCTTGAGTCCATTTTCCCTCTCTCTCTCTTTCACTATGTGTTGATCTCTGCTTGTTTTTGTCCAGGATCTGTCTACTTCATTCTCCTTTTCTCCCAGCAGGGGACCATCTGTAAACCAGAGGATTCTGCATGGCCACGAAAATGGCTAGAGGTTCCTTACTTGTGACATTTCTCTTACTAATGTGTTCCATCTACAGCAGCTGGTCAGTTTCATTTTCAGGTAGGGACTTCTAACCTACATTTTAACTTCACTTTCTCACACCGAGAGGCTGCATTTAAAATTACACTGCACCCATTTTCTGAGCACAGCGTCTTGAAGGTTCAGCTGGCCAGTGGCACTTCCTGAAATGCACAGGAGAAAAATGAGAATTAATTCATAGTTATTAATGAACTCACCATATCTGGGCTTCCTACTTGAGGCCCAGTAACCTCCTTGTGATGCTGGACTTATAGGATCCAATGAGTTATGCACAGAGGGCCACGTTCTCAGACTTGGGTGACCAAAGTGAGGCACCTAAATCTGTGTTTTAGGAACCTGTGGTGATTTAATACTACTACTTTGCTGTTCTGTAGTGCTTTTCCTACGTAGCCCACAAAGCGCTTCACAAAGGCAGGTATCATTAACCCCATTTTGTAGAGCTGTAATGAGAAATGAAGTGACCTGCCAAAATACACAAGTCAGCTGGGAACAGAACTCAGGTCTCCTGACTCTCAGCCCAGTGCACTATCCCCTGGACCCCACAGTGCCTCCTGACAAAGGACCCAATCCTGCAACTGGAATGGCAAAGGAAACAAAAAGCCTCATGCATCTGATTGCAGGATCAGAGCGTATATCAGCATTTAAGTGCTTCAAATTGTATTTAAGTGGCTCACTTCAGGCAGCCAGGTTGAAAATTTAGCCCAGAGAGACTCCCAGCTGAGACAAGCTTTGGAGAGCTCCTCCTGGCTCAGTGAGCGGGAAGTTCCCTTTCACTCATTCAGTGAAGCTGCTGATTACGATTCCTATGGTTTTTGGGGTTTCTTTTAAGATGAGCTAGTAATAACAATCTAATTTCTTTCATTGGGTTCCGGGATCCCAGGGCTAGTAATTTACTGACTCAGGAATTGCAGTATTGTCTCACACAGCAGAGGTGCAGTGATACAATTGCTTAACTACAGGAGACTAAAAACTGCTTAACAACTTCTGATATTGGTCCCCCATTTCTCCAGGGCCACTGTTCAACAGGAGAGTGACAACAGTCCCTGTGAAATTCAGATATGCCAAACCAAACATTTGACATGCAATTGACAATCTCTACAGAATGTTTTAGCCAAAATGGGAAGAGAGTGATGTCACTGCCCAAGCAAAGGATAGGTGGGGAACTTTTCACAATGCTGCATGAAGCCAAGTGGTAGCAGTTTTCTTTTAAGGTGTTATCTATAGGCACTGATGTTCTCACAAAGGCGATTGTAAGCAATAGCTAAGCAGGTGGAGGTGACGTATTGTAGACTTTCCTCCACTGCTATGTTCTATCAGAAGCTTTTTTTTTTTTTTGTCCAAAGTTGCTTTAAACTGGAAGAAATGTTCTGCCAAAAAGCATTATAACGGGAAGATGGGTATGCTTTATTGAGATATATATTCAGGGTGTTCTCTTTCATTTCTACTGAGTTTTTCTTGTCCTGGGTTTTGGCTTCATCTCTGAGGTGACACAGCAGAGAGACTGAACATTCTGTTTTTATATTTTGGACATAAAATATTTAGATAAGTTTTATTTATTTCATTTGGACACAGTAAGTCCTTGATTAACTGAGACCTGCCGAACACTATGCCTGGTCATTAGCACAAATAAATGAACTTTAACCCAACCTCATGAATTTTGAGGCTGGGTCCTTTTAAATGAAGTATTCTTTTAATCCACTGAAATACTAGTCAGCTGCTCACCGCCTAGTGGAATACTGACTCTTTGTTGGGGCATAGACAAACTGAGTAAAGTTGTCCTTAAGTCTGTTTTGATTTTTTGAAAGTTGTCTCCTCCACTGTGTTATTTAGCCAAGTTAAAGCATAAATGACTCATTTCTATCCTAAAGATGAAGCTTTGGCTTCCTGTGACAGCATTAATGGTCGGATCCAATTTTGTTTTCATAGTGTTTATGAGAAAAGAAGAAGCACACCAGGTGCTGAAGATCCGTAAACGCGCTAACCAGTTCCTGGAGGAAATTCACCCAGGGAACTTGGAGAGAGAATGCACTGAGGAAACATGCTCCTTCGAGGAGGCAAAGGAGATTTTCCAATCGCAGGAGAAAACGGTGAGGCATTTCACTTCAGAAAAAGCAGCGAGCAATAGCTGATCAGTTGGGAGTGTTCTCACCCAGGATTTCCATTGATATGATTAGGGCTCTGTGTTTGTCAAGGAGGTCACAGAAGTTACGGATTCTGTGACTTTCCACGACCTCCATGACTCCTGCAGCCGCTGCAGCAGCAGCTGGTGTGATTGACCCGAGGGCCGTCCAAGCAGCTGGCTCTGGGGCCAGCTGCTCAGGTGGGCCCGCGGACAGCCACACCAGCTGCTGCTGCAGCGGCTCCACAGCCAGCCGCTTGGGTTGCCCCCCAGCCAGACAACCCCAGAGCCGCTGCTGGAGTGGCCCCGGGCAGCTGGCCCCAGAGAACGCCCAAGCAGCAGCCGGTGCGACTGGCCCCAGGGGCCGCCTGAGCAGCAGTCCTTGGGGCGGCCGGAGCTGCCACTGTCCAGAACCCCTGGCATCAGTCCTGGGGCGGCCAGAGCAGCTGCTGCTCAGCGGACCCCGGCAGCTGGTGCCGCTGCCCCCCCCTTGGCAGCGGCCCCCAGGGCACCCCTCCCCCCAGTAGTGGCCCCCCAAAGATTTAGTCAGGGGTATTTATAGTATGTCATGGACAGGTCACAGGCCATGAATTTTTGTTTATTGCCTGTGACCTGTCCATGACTTTTACTAGAAATACCCATGACTAAATCGTAGCCTTAGATATGATTAGGGCTCTACCAAATTCACAGTCCATTTTGGTCAATTTCACGGTCATAGGGTTTTAAAAATCATAAATTTCATGATTTCAGCTATCTTAATCTGAAATTTCACAGTGTTGTAATTTGTAGGGGTCCTAACCCATAAAGGAGTTGTGGGGGGCTTGCAAGGTTATTGTAGGGGTGGGTTGTGGTACTGCTACCATTACTTCAGTGCTGCTGCTCGCAGCAGCGCTGCCTTCAGAGCTGAGCAGCTGGAGAACATCGGCTGCTCCTGGAGCGGCTCTGCAGCCAGTCGCTTGGGCGGCCCCCATGTCAGACGCCAGCAGCAATGCAGAAGTAAGGATGTATGGTATGGTATTGTCACCCTTACTTCTGCGCTACTGCCTGCAGAGCTGGGCCCTCAGTCAGCAGCCGCCACTCTCCGGCTGCCCAGCTCTGAAGGCAGCACAGAAGTAAGGGTGGCAATACCATGACCCCTGCTAAAAATAACCTTGTGACCCTCCTGCAACTCCTTTTTGGGTCAGGAACCCCAATTTGAGAAATGCCGGTCTCCCCTGTGAAATCTGTGTAGTATAGGGTAAAAGCACACAAAAGACCAGATTTCACAGTGGGAGACCAGATTTCACGGTCCGTGACACGTTTTTCATGGCTGTGAATTTGGTTGGGCCCTACATATGATAAACCACAAGGCCAAAGGCCACCAGAATGCTAATGGTAGAAAAAATTATAATTTTGATCATTATTATTAGCTAATTCCAAAAATGTAATTAAGCATAAAAAAAACAACCCAGAAATTATGTAACCTTAACAAAAGAGCACAGACAGGCTATGATGTCCTATTCCCCCATTTCTAAGGAACATGAGTTTTTACTCCAGGTTTCTGATGAATTGCAAAGCATCAAATAAGGTGCCAAGAAAGCTGGTTGAATAATTCAGTGCTACTGAAACATGCCATGAAGGAAATCAAGATTTTCAAAGACAACGGGTGATTTTTTGGATGTCCCACTTGAGACGTGTGGAAGGGCGATTCTCAGTGGGTAGATGTGGAGCACTGTCAGGACATTGGGTCCCTTTAAAGTGCCTGAGGTTGGGTACCCAAAACTACTAATCAACTTTGAAAATCTTGGCCAATGTCAATACTGTCCTTGCTGATTCTGGAGATCCCACCAGCTTACTTCAGATGCAGGGCATTGGGGAGCCCTCACCACCCCAGATATAGGAAACAATATAAAGGAGGTACAGGATCTGTCAAGACCAGAGATGGGCTAGCTTAGCACTTAACAAAGAGAAGTACAATTATCTACAACCAGCTGATTGGGTGGTTACCTGTTAAACTCTTTAATAGAATCTTATTTGAGAGCCGCAGATGATAAATTAAGAGGCTAGAAGATCAGAAGTTTCAGTCTCTGAACACAGGAATTAGGATTCTTGGCTACTGGCAAGTTAAAAAAGGAAAATCTTTGGGGAAATCCTTATGCCTTTCCATGTTGTATTTTCCAAAGCAAAAGCAAGGAAAATAATCTGTCACTCGCTACCTGGTTCACTACTAGTTTAACCAGTTAACTGTCACTTTGGCCCAGTGGTTAACTGGCTAGCGAAAGAGGTGCTCTCAGCAGCTAAGGGAGAACCCACAGCCACAATATAGATTAGTTAAGGAAAAATGCTACAGGGACCATTATTTCCTATTTCCTATAGTCAGTAGATAATGTGTCTTGCCCTATTAATTAATGTTTTCCTCTCTTGTGATTATTTCTTGCAGATGGAGTTTTGGTTTGTTTACAAAGGTAGGAGCGGGGGAGATTTTCTTATGCTGTTGTTGGTTGCCACGAGGCAGTGTGGAGAGAAGACCCAGACAGAATGCATGTCAGCTTCCTCGTGCCAGGCCTTTGCTAAGTCACGGAACTGTATGTGATGTGACCAGGGCCGGCTCCAGGCACCAGCCCACCAAGCTTGTGCTTGGGGCGGCACCTGGAGGGGGGCGGCGCGGCGCTCCGGCCCCCGGGGAGAGCGGGGCCACGGCCGGGCTCGCCGCCCTTCCCCCGGCGCTCTGGCCGCCCTCCCCCCCGGCGCCCTCCCCCCGGCCGCCGGGGGGAGAGCGGAGCCCCCGCCGGGGCTCGCCGCCCTCCTCCCAGGGCTCCGGCCGCCCTCCCCCTGGCGCCCTCCCCCCGGCCGCCGGGGGGAGAGCGGAGCCCCCGCCGGGGCTTGCCACCCTCCCCCCGGGGCTCCGGCCTCCCTCCCCCCCCCTGCAGAGGGGGGGCGGGCGGCCGGAGGCTTTTTTGCCTGGGGCGGCAAAAAAGCCAGAGCCGGCCCTGTATGTGACAAGGTAGCACAATGTGCGTCTCTTCTTCCAAACAGATTTAAATCCCTGCAAAGAAAATCCCTGTAAGAACGGTGGCGTCTGCAAACTGAAACACTACGATTATTTCTGTATCTGTCCCCCACTGTTCGGAGGAAAGCAGTGTGAAATAGGTGAGTGTGGAAATGCACACAGGCATTCTCTTGAAGAAAGGATAAAGGGTGAAATTCACCCTAGGCACTTGTGCTGGCTATCTGAGCAGGGCTGAATTGCACCTATAAAGAAGACATTATTATTAACTCCATTGATCTGATTGAGGCACAGCTCCTCCAGTGCCCTAATACCACAGAAACATATGCTGTGATCACAGAGCTGCATGGACTGGGGCTCCATTATCTTAGTAATCAGCTTCATCAAATGTATCATCAAATGCCCATGAGGGCAGGGGACTGGACTCGACCTCTCGAGGTCCCTTCCAATCCTAGAGTCTATGAATCTATGAATCAGACACGCTAGCCAACACTCAGTGTACAATACAAACATGGAGAAACAATATGTGCTAAGTTCATGTTACGTGAACCATTCTAGAACAAAATGGTGGCACTATTGCCTTTTTAAAAAAAAAACCTTCTGATTCCTTCCCCTCTGAAACACCATCTACAGTCTGCAAGAAAGAACACGGCAGGAAATTACTGCCCAGAATAACTAGAAGTGGGAACTAAAAAATTACGAGTGACTCTTTCTTTGTCCATAATGATCTTCCCAGTGAAGTTTCATTCACCTATGTTTGCCAAATGCATCTCATTACAGCAATGTTGCTATTATTTATTATCTTTTCAAGTGCACCAATATGTTCAGCACCTCCCAGAAACAAGTGAAGGCATCTTCCCTACCCCCAGGCGCTTACAGACTAACTGCAGAAGGGAGATAGATAGTACTGTAAACTCTTCAGGGCAGGGCTGGATTAACTCGCCTAGGGCTATTAGATTTTGTGGGGCTGCTGGGGTGTTGGAGTGAGGGAGTGAGCTCAGGGCTGGGGCAGGGGATTGGGGTGCAGGAGGGGGTGCAGCTCCAGCTGGGGCAGTTGGGCTCTGGGGTGGGGCCAAGGATGGGACGGGGTTGGGATGCAGGATGGGGTGCGGGGTGCAGGCTCTGGCCGGGAGGCGCTTACTTCAGGCGGCTCCTGGTCAGTGGTGCAGCAGGGCTAAGGCAGTATCCCTGCCTGCCCTGGCTCTGCGTTGCTCTGCTCTCTGAGGTGGCCGGCATGTCTGGCCCCTAGGCAGAGGGGCCAAGCTGCTCTGTGCCAATGGGAGCTGTGGAGCTGGTGCTGGGGGCAGCATGCAGAGATTCCCTGAATGCCCTTCGCCTACGGGCCACAGGGGCACCTTGGCGAGCTGGTGCTTGCGGCTTCAGCCCTGGGGGGTGCACCGAGGCTCGGGGACTGGTGTCCGGCCCACGGCGCAGAGACTTGCCGTGAGCCAGATGAAAAGAAACAGCAGGCTGCATCTGACCCGCAGGCCCCCCTTAGCCTGAGGCCCTGGGCTTCAGCCCCTAAAGCCTCTGCATTAATCCAGCCCTGCCTCTCACTCTGTCAGGATAACACCTAGCACAGTGGGGCCCCAATCCTCTTGTAGTGTCTAGATGTTACTGTAATACAAATAATAAATGAGCAAGGGGAGGGAAAGGATTAAGACAGTGTATGTCAAAGTCACACAAATCTTGGCCATTCAGTTAAATTGTGGGATGTGGTTTTACTTCTGTCCTCCAAAGCAGTAGATCAAATAGCATAGAGCTGTATTTCTTCTCTGCCATTGGCTCCATTTGTTTGTTACAGCCCTGCTGCTGAGAAGCTGATGTGCTACTGGGCCCTTTCCTAACAATAAGCAAAATGATTCAATGTCTTTCCCCTGCAGAGAAGTTTGAATGCTGGTACAAGAACGGCGGCTGCTGGCAGTATTGCCAAGACACCGCACACTCCCTTCGTGTGGTGTGCTCCTGTGCGGCGGGTTATGCCCTGGGTGATGACGGAAAGAGGTGTACGCAATCAGGTAATGACTCTGGGTTACTTAGAGTGAAGAGCAGGACAGGTTTACAGCCACTGCCCTTCCCTCTTCATTGGGTTGCCCACTTGCCCTTGGACTGTCACATGCACCAATGAATCTATGGGAAAAACTGGTTGCTGTGATGTAGAATTGAAGTATACTCATTTACCAATGGAAACACCAGCAAGCCTGGAAAATCTGGCTTTTTCTCCACTGTGTTTATTCCACTCCCTTTACTGAAGGCAAACTCTGATCTCGAAGCCCAAATATCCCTCTAGGACTTTCAGGCTCTGCCAACATTATCTCAGCAGGGAGGAATTCCTGGGCAAAGGAAAAGGAGATTACTCCACACTGTGCTGTGTAGTGCAGGGAGTACACCGCTGACTCGGTGACCAGACAGGGAGCCTGGGGAGGTACCAGACACAGCCGCTCACAGTACAATGAGTAAAAGCACTTGGCATGAGTAACGGGGTTCCTAGAGCCTAGGAACCAGTGGAGGCAATGTGTTTGATCTATCAGGAGTTGATACCCATTGTACGTCCCTTCACTTGCATTTGGATGATGGGAAGGATTAATGGGTGGTCAATGGTTCATCTTCAGACAGCTGAAGAGGAGCAGAATTAGTTTAGGGATCAAAACTTGACACTTAAACCCAAAGGCTGTTTTTCTTATTTTTCAGCTCAGTTTCCCTGTGGGCTGATTAAAAGATCCATGCGTGCTTTGGAGGAAGTTGTCCCTGGGTTCAATGGGATGGTGGAGGGGGGAGCCCCCAGGCTCAACGGGAAGGTGAAGAGGGGTGCCCCCGGGCTCAATGAGTTGGTGGAGGGGGGCGCCCCTGGGCTCAATGAGTTGGTGGAGGGGGGCACTCCTGGGCTCAACTGGATGGCAGAGGGGGGCGCCGCCCCTGGGCTCAATGAGTCAGCAGACAGGGGCACCCCTGGGCTCAATGAGTCAGTGGAGGGGGGCGCCCTCGGGCTCAATGAGTCAGTGGAGGGGGGCACTCCTGGTCTCAACTGGATGGCAGAGGGGGGCGCTGCCCCCGGGCTCAATGAGTCAGCAGAGGGGGGTGCCGCCCCCGGGCTCAATGAGTCAGTGGAGGGGGGCTCCGGCCCTGGGCTCAATGAGTCAGCAGAAGGGGAGACCCCCAGGCTCAATGGGTCGGCAGAGGGTGGCACCCCTGGGCTCAACTGGATGACAGAGGGGGGCACCCCAAAACTCAATGAAACAGCAGAGGGGCACGCCCCTGCGCTCAGTGGGATGGCAGAGGGGGACACCTCTGGGCTCAATGGGTCGGTGGAGGGGGGCGACCCTGAACTCAATACGTCAGCAGAGGGGCAGAATGTGCACGACGGCCTCAATCAGACCGAAGCTGAAGGAATCCTGACAGATGGAGATCTACACAGCTGGACAAATGTCTACCAAACTGCAGAGCATGATGATACCAGGATCACTGGGGGATCTTTCTGCCATCGTGGCCACTGTCCCTGGCAGGTAACATTTCTCTTGCATATTGAGTCATGAACACGGCATCTCCTTCCCTTATCACTGCTCACTCTGTGCCATAGCCAGGACCTCATCAAGGTGTTGCCAAGTATCCCTGTTCAGGGCCAAACAGAACCACGTAGATCCTCAGTGTATATCTGAAGCTTCTTTTTTGGTGGCCCACACTGTGGTTACAGTAACTCCTCACTTAACGTTGTAGTTATGTTCCTGAAAAATGCAACTTTATGTGAAACGATGTTAAGCGAATCCAATTTCCCCATAAGAATTAATGTAAATGTGTGGGGGGGGGTTAAATTCCAGGGAAAAAATTTTCGCCAGACAAAAGACATTATATACATATACAATATAAGTTTTAAACAAACAGTTTAATATTGTACACAGCAATGAATGATTGTGAAGCTTGGTTGAGGTGGTAGAGTAAGAGAAGAGGGTGGGATATTTCCCAGGGAATGCCTTGCTGCTAAATGATGAACTAGCACTCGGCTGAGCCCTCAAGGGTTAGTACGCTGTTGTTAATGTAGCCTCACGCTCTACAAGGCAGCATGGACTGAGGCAGGAGGGAGGAAACACAATAGATGCAGGTCAGTAGCTGCAAACACTTCCTTGCAAAAACTGAACATGATGATGAGCCCACACTATCCAGCTGGAGCGCACCACTCCCGCCTCCTGACAGCACATGCACGGCTGCACAGATGCTGACTTTCCAAAGTGCTGGGGGGTGCATGCATGAGTGAGAGAGAGAGATGTGCATTGCCCCTTTAAGTATGCTGATGCCACTTCAAGTACATTGCCCTTTTAAGCAGATCAGCTAGTTCTGACAGGAAGCAACAGCTTAGAATATCAGGGTTGGAAGGGACCTCAGGAGGTCATCCAGTCCAACCCCCTGCTCAAAGCAGGACCAATCCCCAACTAAATCCCCAAATCGCCCCCTCAAGGATTGAACTCACAACCCTGGGTTTAGCAGGCCAATGCTCAAACCACTGAGCTATCCCTCCCCCCTTCCAGCAAGCTCCCTCCGTTCTGTCCCCGAGCCCTGTCCCCGTCCTCCACTTTGTGGAGGGGGGAGGGTACGGAGTGGGGGGCAGGAGCAGGGGAACATCCTGATATCAGCAACCCTCTCCTTCCCTCCCCCAGCAAGCAGGAAGCTCCTGGGAGCAGCTCCAAGGCAGAGGGCAGGAGCAGCACAGCAGTGAGGGGAGGGACAGCTGAACTGCTGCTGGGCAGCTGCCGAGCCAAATACCTTACAGGGAATTTAGAGGAGCTGATGGGAGGGGGGGCTGCCAGCCCCCCCGGTTCTAATCCCCTCGGGGAGGGGCTGCTCTTCCAGAGAATCCTGCAAACAGTAGACAAAGCAGGCAGCTGCCAAATGACATTAGAAGGGAGCATTGCGCAACTTTAAACGAGCTTGTTCCCTAATAGATCAGCAACGTAACAATGTTAACCGGGACAACGTTGTGAGGAGTTACTGTACCTCATTCATTGGTGTACATGGGATCCTAAATATAGTCTATCATAGCGCCTCTTCTTGCAGTACAGCCAACCAATCATCGTCAGTCTAACAACATGTACTTCACCTTAGGCCTGGTCTACACTAGGACTTTAATTCGGATTTAGCTGCCTTAATCCGAATTAACCCTTCACCCGTCCACACTACAGAGCCAGTTAATTCGAATTAAATGGCCCTTTAAATCGATTTCTGTACTCCACCTCGACGAACGGAGTAGAGCCTAAATCGATTTTGTTAATTCGAATTAGGGTTAGTGTGGACGCACACCACCGAATTACTGTGTTTAAGTTAATGGGGTAGTGTGGCCGCACACCACCGAATTAATGTGGTTTAAAACCGAATTAAGGTGCTTAGTGTGGCCGCGCACAATCGAATTTATACAACCTGTTTCCCAAATTCGAATTATCTAAATTCGGATTAATCCTGTAGTGTAGACATACCCTTAGTTTACTTCCTTACCCAATGGTCAGTGGCAAATATTTTCATGAATCACTGTTCAGATTTTAACTTCTGCATCATCTGCTTGGTATGTGGCTGTGTTTCTGTTCCATGCATCCTGCCTGATAGGATCATGGTTTTGAATACCGTCTCTCATCAGCAGAAAAGGCACTTACTGTTTAGATACTGAGCTTTTCACAGACCTTTATATTCACTCATGATGCTTCTCTTTATTTCATTTTCCTATCTTATAACAGCATGTGGCAGTGAGCCCAGGGAACAAGACTCCTAAGCCTTTCCTATCCAGTGTGATTTTGGCCATATCTGTAATTAAAAGAACAGGAGTCCTTGTGGCACCTTAGAGACTAACAAATTTATTTAAGCATAAGCTTTCGTGGGCTACAGCCCACTTCTTCGGATGCATAGAATGGAACATATATTGAGGGGATAAATATACACATACAGAGAGCATGAAAAGGTGGGAGTCGTCTTACCAACTCTGAGAGGCCAATTAAGTAAGAGAAAAAAACTTTTGAAGTGACGATCAAGATAGCCCAGTACAGACAGTTTGATAAGTAAGTGTGAGAATACTTACAAGGGGAGATAGATTCAATGTTTGTAATGGCTCAGCCATTCCCAGTCCCTATTCAATGCCACCCACAGGTCTGTCATCTACCAATGTGCTATATGCCATTATGTGCCAGCAATGCCCCTCTGCCATGTACATTGGCCAAACCGGACAGTCTCTACGCAAAAGAATTAATGGACACAAATCTGACATCAGGAATCATAACACTCAAAAAACAGTAGGAGAACACTTTAACCTGTCTGGTCATTCAATGACAGACCTGCGGGTGGCAATTTTGCAACAGAAAAGCTTCAAAAACAGACTCCAACGAGAAACTGCTGAGCTGGAATTGATATGCAAACGAGATACAATCAACTTAGGCTTGAATAGGGACTGGGAATGGCTGAGCCATTACAAACATTGAATCTATCTCCCCTTGTAAGTATTCTCACACTTCTTATCAAACTGTCTGTACTGGGCTATCTTGATTATCACTTCAAAAAATTTTTTCTCTTACTTAATTGGCCTCTCAGAGTTGGTAAGACAACTCCCACCTGTTCATGCTCTCTGTATGTGTATATATATCTCCTCAATATATGTTCCATTCTATGCATCCAAAGAAGTGGGCTGTAGCCCACGAAAGCTTATGCTCAAATAAATTTGTTAGTCTCTAAGGTGCCACAAGTACTCCTGTTCTTTTTGTGGATACAGACTAACACGGCTGCTACTCTGAAACCTGTAATTAAAATGAGTTTGGCCTTCTTCATCTGTATTTCTTATTTTACATGTTCACTGCTTCTAGAACTTTCAGTGTTTTTGGCAAGGTGACAATGTCATCTGAAGTTCTTCTGGATCCCTTATTATTTTCAGAGCAATAGATTAGTCAAGCGAGTTTCCCTTTGAAGGTGTCTGGCGATACATTACAGATGAGATGAAGCGTTTCATTTAGTATTTCCTTGTCTACCTCTCTACTGCCAACCTGATCTCTTCACCCACTTTGTCAAGCTGAAGTACCTCTCGATTAGTTAGGTACATGTGATTTAACATACTTCTTTCTACTCTCATTTAAGGGCTTCCTCCAGCTCCCCTTAAAGCCAATAAAAATTGACTTCAGTAGGAGTCACATATGGGCTAAAGGTTGCCTAACTCTCTTAGGCTCCTTTGAAAATCCCAGCAAAATAAAGTCATATATGATGGCTCATTGATCCATGAGTGAAAAGTTACATCTAAATCAATGCGGGAAGTCCAGAAATTTTGTACTCTCTTCATTAGTTGATGGCTAAAGATTTTTTCCTGCTTTTAACACTCAATTGACTGCTCTATATTTAGTGAACTGCAACTTGCCTTCTTCTGAATGCACACCATTGTTATAGTGGTCTATCTTTACAATATTGTACCTTTGCTTTCTTTTGATCCCTTTGTGAATAATTTCCCTCCCGGGTCTAATACAGAATCCAAGGTAGTGCCATCCCTTGCTTCATTGTCCTTTGCCACTTTTGTGGTCACATTTTACTTTATATTTTAACAGTACAATAACTGGGCCTGAGTCTCGGCTCTTTTACACAGATGTAACTCCAGTGACTTGTGTGACACTACTCCTGTTCCAAAGCACCGTAAAAGAGTTCAGAATCAGGGCTGAAATTTATAAGCATCAAGCTCACAAAAGTCCTGAAATACCAAACATTCAGGTTTAATGCTCATCTTTAAACTTGTTCACATATAGCTATGCCTTGACCGTGTAGTACTGCTGTATTTTATAGCTTGTTCCCTTTTTGATTTCTTTACGATACTGTTTTTAAAAAGGGCATGAAAGTTTGTTGTTTTCCCCCCAAAAAAGTCATTTCTTCCCCATCGCCTCTTTAATTTTAACTTTAAAAATATGAGGAATATCAAGTCTGGTTTCCTTTAGCTTTGGTGAAGGACTTATTAGCAATTTCAGGGAATGTGTGTTTTGATCTTTCTCAGTCCTTTTAATTAAAGTGTTTAAGGTGTTGATTCTTTAGCAAAGCCAGCACTCCATTCAGGGTAGACAACACCTGAACATCTAATATTAAAAAGAGGGGCCTGGGGAGATATCTGCCCCCTCTCCCCCTGCTCACCCTGAAGTCCAATATCATTTTTCCTTGCCCTTTCTGTGTGTGGTTTTGCACAACTTTATAAATCTGGAGACCTGTGAGATGCTGGCTCAGTGGCCCCAATTCCCACTGACCTAAAATTGCAGGTGCTCAGGATCAGTTCCTCTTCATTATTTCTAATACTTCTGTTTCTTGTCTTGGCCCTTAACTTTCGCTCTTCTTGTGCAGCTTCATATACAGCATTTTTTAAACTAGGCACTGTTTGGCTATCATAGTCTCTTGGTACTGACCTTGCTTTCTTTTGTTCTAGCATCTCCCAAAGCTTTGCAACCAGTACTGGAGCTCACATTAGATTTGTTTTCCCTACAAGACTAACCTCTCCACTTTGGTTATCGCCTTCTGCTTGAATTTCTATCCTGGTCTGGTGATTATTCTGCTCTGTTCTTACAATCTTATCATTTTCCATAATTACACTCCTTAGACACATCCACCCTAGTGATATCACACTGATTAATTCTGAACACCTGTGTAGTATTTGGGATTTAGTCCTAATCATTTTCATCCTTGGTATCATAAAATTAGTAGTATTTTCTAGGGAACTACTACAGTACATTTAAATAAGTCCTGTTGAGTGTGTTCTTGCTCTTGTTTTTTCACTGTAGGTACTTATCCGAAATAGCAGAGGTTATGGTTTCTGTGGAGGGAGTTTAATTAGCAGCCGCTGGGTGGTCACTGCTGCCCACTGCCTTGAGATTGTTAAGCCACATCATGTTACTGTAGGTGAGTGAACTCGCAACTGGAAACGTCTCTACACTCCCGGAGACACTATGAAAGCATGAGTCTGCTCTGAAAAGTGACTAGAAAGGCATCGGGGGTGTTCCAGTTCCTTGACTCTCACTGCTCAGTTTATAAATAGAAAGAATTTTTTTCTAACTCCCAGCCCTGCAAACGCAGGCTCTGTTGTGACCATGGTAATGGAACTGGCTAGCAGGAATTGAGCTACTTTCAGCTTCAGGTTTCCGCAGATAGCTGACAGGGCAAACCTGTGGTTACCAGAGCCACTGATGATAAAACAAACCTCAGCCCAAGTTTGGCTGTTCGTAGGGTTTCCTGCAGGACCATCTAGTGTGTGCACCTAGTTCCCTCTGAGCAGAACATGCTAGTTTCTCTTATGGTCTATCATGGTGAAAGTAACAAGTCACATCTGCCTCACTGAATCAGCAGAACTTACTTAGCAACTGTATGCAGGATTCTAATTTCCTTTAGCAGGAATGGGGGAACTGGATGATGAGGAAGAAAATAGCCTGTAGTTGAGGCACTGGACTTGGACAGGTGAGACTTGGGTTTAATTCCCAGCTTTGCCAAAGACTTCTTGGGCAAGTCACTTAATCCAGTGGTTCTCAAACTGTTTTAATGGGGTTGCCAGGGCTGGTTTAGATTTGCTGGGGCCTGGGACTGAAGCCCTAGGTAGTGGGGCTCAGGTTACAGGCCTGGGGCTGGAGCCCTTGGGCTTTGTGCCCCTCCCTCCCCTCACCCAGGGCAGAGGGGGCTAGGGTAGGCTCAGGCTTCAGTCCCCCCTCCTGGGGTCGTGTAGTAATTTTTGTTGTTAAACAAAGGTCATGGTGCAATGAAGTTTGAGAACCCCTGACTTAATCTATTCTGTGCCTCAATTCTTCCTATATAAAATGAGGATAGTACTTCCCTCCCTTACAATGTGTTATATGGATAAATCCACTACTGGTTGTATTAGGAGTCATGAAAATTCCTAATTAGAAGAGCCCTGTATCCCTATGAAGAGTCAAGCCACCATACAAAGGCTAGTGAGTTTTTCTTCCCTCTTGAATTGGAGTAATGTTTTCTTGGAGAGGAAACTGGTTGCTCTGAATACCTGCAGCACTGGAAACTTTAAGCAGTATCCTCTTCTCTTAATCTACCTTTCAACAAGGACAAGTGCAGAGTCCTGCAATTACGACGGAAGAATCCTATGCACTGCTACAGACTAGGGACCGAATGGCTAGGTAGCAGTTCTGCAGAAAAGGACCTAGGGGTCACAGTGGACGAGAAGCTGGATATGAGTCAACAGTGTGCTCTTGTTGCCAAGAAGGCTAACGGCATTTTGGGCTGTATAAGTAGGGGCATTGCCAGCAGATCGAGGAACGTGATCGTTCCCCTTTATTCGACATTGGTGAGGCCTCATCTAGAGTACTGTGTCCAGTTTTGGGCCCCACACTACAAGAAGGATGTGGAAAAATTGGAAAGAATCCAGCGGAGGGCAACAAAAATGATTAGGGGTCTGGAGCACATGACTTATGAGGAGAGGCTGAGGGAACTGGGACTGTTTAGTCTCCAGAAGAGAAGAATGAGGGGGGATTTGATAGCTGCTTTCAACTACCTGAGGGGGGGTTCCAAAGAGGATGGAGCTCGGCTGTTCTCAGTGGTGGCAGATGACAGAACAAGGAGCAATGGTCTCAAGTTGCAGTGGGGGAGGTCTAGGTTGGATATTAGGAAACACTATTTCACTAGGAGGGTGGTGAAGCACTGGAATGCGTTACCTAGGGAGATGGTGGAGTCTCCTTCCTTGGAGGTTTTTAAGGCCCGGCTTGACAAAGCCCTGGCTGGGATGATTTAGTTGGGAATTGGTCCTGCTTTGAGCAGGGGGTTGGACTAGATGACCTCCTGAGGTCCCTTCCAACCCTGATATTCTATGATTCTATCTATACACATGTAGACATAAAATAAGATGTGAAATTTCAAAGGACACATGACTTTCATTATCTACTTTGAGCAGGCTTGTGTCTCCATGCAAATTAACAAACAGTCCAGTGTTCATTCTAATAAACCGGCTAGTTCTAGTTCCAACCAGTTTTGAGCCTGTAGTTAAATTGTGGTGGGTGTTTTAAAATGCATCTAAATTCTTCATGAGCATGGTAGTGAGGACCCAATAAACTCTCACACTAAACAATTTCAGATAGTTCCGCCCTCCCCACCCTCTGCTGTGCATAGATCTTGTCATGCCAAATTATAAAGTGGTAGCAGTGCTGGCTTTAGACTGTAACCTCCATATTTAGGTTCATGGGTGTTGTAACCTATTTTGATTTAATTTGGGAGGTTAAAGCATTAATCTACTACCACAGCGGCTTCCCCCATGAAACTCTTACAGAAGGGATTTAGAATTCTTTAACATCTTTGTTTTCAATTGCAGGAGACTTTGACAAACACCAGAGAGAAGTGAAAGAACAAAAGATTGAAGTGCAACAGAGCTGGATACATCCACACTATGACTCAGATAACTATAATGGTGACATTGCTTTGCTCTACTTGAGCAGCGATGTTGTATTTAATGAGTATGCACTCCCCATTTGCCTTCCCAATCCTAACCTGGCAACCTTGCTGACTTCAGAAGGGACTAGGGGGATGGTGAGTGGATGGGGTTCCACACATCACAGGGGTCCTGGAACACGCTTCCTCATGAAAGTCAAGCTGCCCATCGTAAGCATGGAAACCTGTAGGCAGTCAACAGCAAAGCTCATTACCGATAACATGTTCTGTGCAGGCTATGCTGCCAAAGCCCACGATGCTTGTAAAGGAGACAGTGGAGGCCCCTTTGCTGTCTCTTACCACGACATTTGGTACCTGCTAGGGATAGTCAGTTGGGGTGAGGGCTGTGCTGAAGAAAGGAAATATGGTGCATATACGCGGGTAGCCAACTATGTACCATGGATAAAGGAGGTTGTTGAAAATCTAGCTGATGCAGGAAGATTTTTACCTTCATTCTAATGAGGACCATTTCTAAAACATCAGAAATGCTACCAGTAATAAAACTGGAAATTTTACAATAGTTTTAACTTAAAAAAGTAGCTTATTCAGTATGAAGCTAAATATAGTCTATTCAGTATTCCTTGTTCTGCTAATAAATGTAATACAGTATTTGCTGCTCCTGAGACTTTTGTAATACAAACCACTGCACTAGAAATGTTGAAAGTGGAGGGTTTAACAGTGTTAGGGATTTTGTTTTCTTTATGTTGCTGTGGAAGGAAATAACTTTGTTCTCCAGCTATTCCACTCAATGTGAAAGTACATTAACCGTTAAAAGAATCAGGACAGTTCAATATGTTGACAGTGATATATCTGAGTTAATCACTTTATAGTATGATTGTTATCTGCAATGTGGAGGCTTCAGAATTCATCAAGTTGTCTAATGATAAGACTGAGTTGGAGTTTGAGTGAAGAAAACATTAATAGCATTTGTCAGCTTTATGGTAATCAGGAAAATAAGTGAAAAACTTTAAATATCCATTTTATTCTAAAAAAAGTTGAAACTTTACATAGCAGCAGCAGCATTCAAAGGCATGGACATTTAACCCAGTAAGAAGGGAGAGGAACAGAATATAGTAACTAGTGGGAAACTATTCGAATTCCCAGTAGCAGCAATTATTCAAACTAACAACATGCAGTAAGGCAGGTTTAATCATCTTACTGCTCATGTGATGTCATTTGATTTTTCTTGCAAGGCATTTAGTGCATTTAAGCACATTAGTCTCTAAACTACTATCCAGCAGCTGGGGCAGTAGTTACCTACCATGGGTCAGAAACAGAACATATCATGGAGCCAGCTTTCACTGTTGGTATTTCCCTTTTACACATTCTAGGGGAAAAAGTAGCACTAGCTCCATAGAGAAAGGCATTCCACCCCTAGACAATTCTATGATTCTACAGGGTTTAACATTCAAGTTAGATGATTGTTCACAGCAGATGATGCAAGATTAGTGGTTTTCTAAATGAGTATGATAGACTGGTGGGAGCAGGAGATGGGGTAAAAAAATTAGACAAGAGCTCTTTTACTGTGAAAACTTACATGCCATATACAATTGATTTTTGCTGTCAGACATGAAATAGTGGTTAACAAACTTGGAAAACCTAGTAATACTATGAGAAACAACTTTTCTAACAGTCTAAAAGCCAAAGGGCGCAGGGGGAAAGAGGACCAAGCCTCTAGTCAGCCATCCCTCTGCAAGAGTTTGGCTTTCAGGGTTTCATTTAAAAAAATTAAGAATGTCGCATAGCCTTCCACATAAATATACAGGTGAAACAAAACAGTTAATTCTGCAATCTTATTCTAAATTAATATCTCCTCTCACCAAGCCGGACTGTTACCACAGTATGTTAAAGAACTTCACACTGCTGTCCTCGGGTTCAAATATCATTAAACAGCATCCTTGTGCAGTATTTGGAGGTGATGGAGAAGAATTCCTTCCCACTTTAATTTTTTTAAGGTCGTAGGAGACCAAACATTCAAATTTACTATTAAGTTTTCAGAGTTAAAAAAATAATAGGAGTTCAAATTAATAGAAATCTGTGTCCCTTCACCCTCACTCCTCAAAGCATTTAACCCCTAACTGTCACTGCTCTGGGGGGAGAATTAAATGCAACTTTAAAGATTATTTGATTCCCATCAACTTGAAAGGAAAAGTCTGCTCATTTTCCATTGCAGGAAAGGACATCAATGTTTGGAGCAGTTGATAAGTGGAAGAAAGTACAATGTAGAGCTACAGCACAATCTGCAATTTTAAATTTCAACCCTTCCCCATGTGGGGAGTAGCAGACTGCTTCATTCAACCATGAAGCAAATAGCACTAAAATACTGGCAAAAAACTCATGCATCAATGACGGGGGAAATCTTAGCAGTTGAAAAAGGAAGCTCCAACACATAAGGGCCAAATTTAGCCCTGATATTTTATGGAACTTCATGGGTTTCCATAGAGTTGCACCTACTTATGTAGCAGAAATGGAATTTGGCTGCACCTTTTTTCAAGGAATTCTTAATAAACTAAATCAATTCTCAGCATACCATAAGAAGGATGTAGTTGAACAGACACTGTACCTTAACAGAAAGCCATGCAATTCAATGCAACAGTCGACAACTCAAGTTCAAATAATAATAGGCTCTAGATCAGAGTCCATGGGTTTGCTTCTCTGCATCGTCAGTTACCTGCTACTTCTCACATCAGGCCTTTGTTTATTTTTTATGACCATAGTCCAAGCTCAGTTTCAGAGGGAACAAACTGGAAGAGGAAGCATTCAGTTGCCTGGAGTTCTAATTTTTTCCAGCAGAAGCCACAGCATGCTAAGTGCTTTCCACATACAGAAGGCAACAGCACTCCTGCCTCAAGGAACTCACTGTGTATCCACTCTGATTGTAGAGATGTTATGTGCTTACTTGGAAAGATCATTGTTTTCTCACTGAACTCCAAACCTTTCTCTCAGCCCCAGTTTTACAGACACCAAGAACAGTTTCAGAGACAGAGGTACACAATTCCACTCTAGTCTTTTTGCAGCAAAGAAATAGCAGCATGATCATCTAGGGGTTTTATGGGCCATTTAGTAAAGAAAATATCCAGCACTCTAGAGTCAGGCTGCTTGAGCACCCTTGATATCCTAAAGATTCACCCTTATAGCTCAGTTTTTAAGACAGTGAAAGTAATTGAACTAAGGACAATTTTCTTTAGTTAAGATGACATCATACTTCACAGTACTGCTCACCAACTGCAGCTATTATCATTCACCCTTAAAGATTTTGCCTTGATCTTTTATCAGTGATGACTAGTGATTCTTAAATGCTGTGCAATCTTAGGGCAACCAATCATTTTAGTCACTGGAAGTTTCAGCTCAACAAAGTCTTATCTTCTTGGGGTCTACAACATGAGATGAAAAATTACTAGTTGGAGATAGCCACTGTTTAAGCTGTTTGGAGAGCTGCAGGTGTCAGCTTTGGTATCAAAAGGCAGAATAGGTAATTAAAATAAAATCACTGGCACCAAAATAAAGGAAAAAACTGAAGAACCAGATGGTATGAACAGAATTCACAATTACTAAGTGAATGCTTGTTCCTAAACATTAGGTATTTACTGCCTTGTCCTGGCTGTCTCCCCATCCCACCCCTTTCACCAATCAACAGACACCCCCCAAAAAACAGAAGTATATTTTATTGTCTAAAGTGGGCAGCAGTACAACAAGTATTTGATCTGTACAAAGGACACAACAGAACAAATTTAAATACAGTCAGGAGGGAAAAGTCCCAGGATTCACAATCCTCAGACAACATTTTATATCAGAAGCTGAACAAACAATTTAAAGATCCACTAAAAAAACAATTTTGTTAAAAAATTTCAAGGTCTCCAAAGAGTCTATGGGTGCAGATCTCTCAGCAGAGATCTAGGAGTATTCTGTGAAGGGTCACAATGGCATCTTATTGCCTTCAATGCTGATTTTCACTGCGTGGGCTGATCTGCTTTTTTTCCTGATATCTGTGAACTTCCGCATCTGTTTGTCCAGTCGACTTACCCCTTTCTTAGAGGTGCCTTGGTACTAAAAAAAATAAAACTTAAAATTACCACTGAAAAAAACAGAAGAAAGCCCAGAGATTAAGCAAGATGAAACATGCATTGTTAAGTCTTCCAGCACCTGTTGCCCTGCAATGAGGGTTCTGAAAGTTCCAGAAAAATTCCAACAGGTTTTTTGGGACAGACGAATCCCACAAGTATATGCACTACAAACACACACAGCATACAATAAAAGCTTTCAGAATAAGGAAAATAAAGTGGTCATTTCATTGTCCACATTCTAGCTAAATGCTCAATAGTTAGAATAGTTCTTAAACTGCATTAAACAATCTAGTGCAGGGGTTCTCACAACAAAATTTTAGGTGGCTTCAGAGTGCGGCCACCAACTCTTGCTGGTGGTCGCGCTGACAATTTTTCCTAAAATAATTAATTAACTTTAGGAAAAACAAATAAATATGCACATATACATGTCCAAATCATTGTAATTTATTTATGTAGGTTTTTTTTGCAGACTCAATAATAAAAATAATGTACAGTTGTCCCTATTCCTTACTGGACCTATACAGAATAAAAACACAAATAAGGTGCTTTGCCTGTTTTGCTTTTTTTGGTGGTGGGTTTTTGTTTGGTTTTTTTTAAGACTTGCTAGCTAGTAAGTCTGCTTTTGTGAAAAGTGATATTTGTATATTGTTAATATCACTTTTCACAGCAGACTTACTCATGCCCAGCAAGCTGGGGGACAAATTAAATCCTGGATAGGGAGGTAGGTAAGGAGGCAGGAGGGCCAGGGGGGACTGGATGGGGGGTGGAGGAGGCAGTGGGGGTCAGGGGGATGGGGGGTGAGTCTGGGCCTGGAGTCCTGCTACGTGAGTGGGGGCTGGAGGAGGCAGCGGGAGCTAGGGGTGGGGTGGGTGTGAGCCTGGGGCCAGAGCCTGAAGCCCTGCGGCTGGGGGACAGAGCCTGCTGACCAACCACCACCCCAGGGCTGAAGCCCAAAGGCCAAGCCCACCACCCCCAGGAAGGGGGGAGAACGCACACTGGTCACCTGGCTTCTACAGTATTTGTGGCTCCAGAAGGGGGCTGTGAACAAACCCTGCTGGTGACCCTGGGGGAGGGGCCAGTGCTTTGCCCCCCACCAACCACCACCCAGGAGGCTGTGGCCATAAGAAAAGCCCCCGGTGGCCACATTTGAGAAACACTGATCTAGTGCCATAAGTACATTTCATCACAGCTTCATAAACTGCAGGTTTCCTGGTGGTGGCTGATGTGAGGACACGACCATACTTGGTGATGTTAATTGGTCAACTGAAAGTGATTCTACAGGTCACTGTAATAGGCACCAACAAGACTGGAGAATACTGGGAAATGTAAGTGGAAAGGAGAAAAAATGCCTGAGAAAAACTGGCCACAGAGTATTACTATTACAGGTGTGCTTGCATTTTATTTCTGTATTTTGACTATTTGCAACCGGAAGGCTGGGATGCAGCAGTAGGTAAGTTATTTTGCATAGACAAACTGTAAAGGCTCTGTAGAACAGTACAACAGAAAGACAGCAGGGCCCTTTCAGTCAATAAGCAATATTTCCTTGAAAAGATGAGTATTCAGACTGTATCACAACACAACGTGCAGTAATAATAAATTATGGAGATTTAGGGAAAGAAAAGGGTTTGGGAGATCTGATAGAAACATCTCTTCAGAAGCTCAGCTTTTACTTGTTGAGAATCCAAATGGTAACCAGTCCATAATCAGATTCGGACTATTAGTAGGGTAGCAGCTCTCCAACACCTGGATCCAGACAGACATTCTATCCACAATACAGAGAGAAAACGGATTCCTGACTGGAATTACATGCAGGGCTTCTCTGCTTTTTCATTTATTTTCTACAATAATTTAAAAAAAAAATGAAATATGAAGCTGAAGAGTGGCAGGGATATTCCTGCATTATTTGCACTATCCTTTCTAGCCATCAATTTCTGCCATCCCTGCTCAAAGAACTGGAATATAGAAACTAAGTTGTCAACAGAAATTCTGGTTAATATTTACTACTTGTTCTCTCTCCACCTAAGATTCTCAGCAGAGGATCAGCCTTCCTCCAGTCCCCAGAAGACTCTTTTGCCTTATACTGTCACTTACTCCTTAAGGCCTTGCAACACAAATAACTTCCGAGGCCAAAAAGGGTTGAAGGGTTTCTTCTTTTAGATCTTGTTCATACTACTAAAAACTCAGCCACAGAGGTTACTATGAAGTGACTATGAGGTACTAAATTAAGGGCTAAGAATGCTTGTTCTGTGTCATTTCCTAGGTAACTGTTTAAATTAAATTGGAGGCCCTAATTAAAACATGAACATGTTTTACAACGTTACACCTGCTCATCTCAGATTACTCAAAGGTGGCTTCCTTTTTACTTAGATGCCTACCAAAGATATTTTTGTGAGTGGGTATTTTAAATAATACCTGCCATCAGGGCATGTGGAAGCTGTAGTGGCAGGATCATGGCAGAAGTTATGTGCTACATCAGATTATTTTCTGCATCAATTTGCACAATTGTAGGTCACAGTACAGACATTACAGAGATTAAAAGAGACGAGCTACCTATGTGCAGGTTAGTGAATTCACACTACTTCCACTGGATGTGCAGACTGCCAACTGAAGCACATGCACTGTTCATACCTCCCTTAAAAGATACCTCTAAAACTTGGGGAAGGCAGAGTGTCAGGGCTACAGGGGCATCCTGTTGCCTTCAATGCTGAATTTGATAGCCCGATGCACTTTGCTGAGTCGTTTCTGTTCCGCAAATCGTCTCTTGTGCTTTTCCAAGCGACTAATACCCTTTTTAACAGTCCCAGGCTAGAAACAACATCTCAATTAATGAAAGGAAGGAAAAATGATGACAGCAGAATTTAATGATCTCTCCTTCCTCTTACATTTGGTTTGCCATATGAAGATACTGACATCTCTATAAATTAACCTGTACAAGATAAATGGATGAACCAAGGTGGAATGCATGGGCCACCTTTACTGGCAGAATGTTAATACTTACCAAGTGTTTGATTCCTCAACTCTGGGAAAGCCAACAGGAAGGCCATGATACTAAAACTTGGAAGTGGTTAAGAGGAGTTATAGTAAGAGACTTGTTTGACTCCAAGATGGTCTAGAGCAATGGGTTTTCAGTCAGAGCCTTAACCTTGATATAAATAGCTTGTTCCTCTGTGTCAGTTATTGATTTTCATTTGATCTTATATGAGATAAGGAACCATTTAATAGGATTTATAGAGTCCACCTATGAGCAGGACTTATGGTCCTTAGACTACAATAGACGTAACAGTAAAGTGGTGCACAAGAGCCAATGGCACCTGAGATAATATAGCAGTGATTAAAGGATCAACTGATTCTCAGTCTTAACCACAGAGTTTCTAGATATAGGATCAGCATAAGAGACCAATTTCTTCCCTTTGCTCTGTGGCTTACCCTGGAAGATTCCATTTCCACATTCCACTTGGGTCTGACCACATAATCCTTGTTGGAGGGCATTGGAACCCTTGCACGAGCACAAAATCCAGGATCACCAGGTCTAAGAGCTCTGGGGGAACAAAAGAAAGTATGTATGTTAAACAGATCACTCTCACACAGAAAGATATACAATCAATACAATCCCTTCAATCAGCTGTATTTTCTGACACCTTTAAAAACACAAAGCACCACCACTTCAAGCATCTGCATTTCCATTACAAACAGAAAACAAACAGCTGCAGTGAAGAGCTTACAGACAGTCTTGTCATCATTGCTAGGATGCTGCGAAAAAAGAGAACTTACTTTTCTTCTCCTGTTAACACCTTCTCCAGGTCTCTGCGAGGCGTCTGACCACCAGAACTGTACAGACAAAGCAGAATGTTACAGCTGCAGACAAATATAGGGTTTCCTCCATAGGACAAAGACCACCTATCACAGCAGCCTCTCCCCCACATATACAAAATATTTGATGTTGCTCTGGAGCTGCATCTATGAACTACACAATAAAATAAAAACCCACCACGTTAAAATAAGATCCACCAGCTCAAACAGAACATAAACCAACCTAAAGGAGTGCTACAAGGGCATACCCCATAACTCTTGGGCAAATTCACTCCAAATAAAAAGGGACCAAGTCTATTTAAAAAAAGGTTTCACAGATACAAAAAGTATGCAGAACAAAGGAGGAGGCCAAAACCATAAACAAGAGTAAATGCAAAAACAAGCGTGGCTTGTGACTTAGACTGACCCATCTGCCAGATGATGACAAAGCAAGAAGCAATTACTCAACTTCTTAGAGCGAAGATTATGAATAGCAATATTTACCAATACTAAGTGCTTCAACTATATCCTTTGGCATGCTGGCACTTAGTCCAGATCATGGAGAGCAGGCATAATCAACACCACTGCTACTCTCAAGGAACCGGAGCAACTACCTGGGTGAATTTCAAGTAAAGAGTGCTATAGCAGCACATTAGAGGAATTAACCTGCATGGGATTCCTGGTTGTGATAGCGGCAACAGAACAATCATCATGCCTGTTTGTCTCAGAAAAGGAGTAGATTTTCTGGATAGATTAAAATAACAGCGACTTGACTACCATCACACATGGGGCTTCACGCTGAGAGAGCAGTCAGGAGGGCCCCAAATTTAGAAAGGAAAACCTCTGTTCATTATCCAGTGTAGAAAATCTTGCAACACATTGTAAATTAGACAAGGGTAAAGACAACAGCAATCTACTAAGGGAAAAGGATTGCTTAGAGGAAGCCTGCAGGTTTCCCCTAACACTTTATTAGCAAGTTATCTGATCTACCATATTGATCAGGTTTCCTAAACAGTCTCAGATTCACAACATTCTTTGTCCATATTTGCAACTCCTACCTGCTCAGTCGCCTTCGCTGAGGCATCTGTTCCAAATCCCTCTGCTCCCTTTCCTCCCTTGTCATTCCTTTGTAGTTTGAGGTAAGGCCAAAGATGGGTCGAGACCATTCATCTGTAAAAAGAAGCATTTCAATGCAGAAAGAGTATCACTGGGCACATATGTTTTACTTGCAGGGAACTTCAATGGGTCTAAATGCAACTTGCAACAGCTTAAGGCTAGTGTTTGTGCTGCTTGTCTTTTTAACCAATAGGGTTTTAACCACTTTTAGTGTCTCATATATGTCAGAATTAGGTGACTTCTAAAACCCAACCTATTGGATTATAAAGTGAGTTCTTGCCCATCTATAGAGCTTTGGAAGAAGCATTTAGTGTCATGAGTGTCAAGGAATTACAACATGTCATAGCAGATGTGGTTTCAGATAATTAAGGCTAAGATTTTGTCATGGATATTTTTAGTAAAAGTCACAGACAGGTCATGGGCAATAAAGAAATATTCACGGAAATCGTGACCTGTCCCAGACTTACTAAAATATCCATGATAAAATGGGAAGGGGCTTGGCAGCTGTGAGGTGGCTGGGAGTTGCGATGGTCCCCCTGCCCCCGCTGGCCGGGGAGCTGCGAGGGTCCCCCTGCCCTGCTGTCCATGGTAGCTTGGAGGCCCGCCGCCTCAGGTGGCGGGGGTGTCTCACAGCTCCTTGACACTGCAGGAGGCGGCGGGACCCTGCAGCTCCCAGCTGCCAGAGCAGAAGTCACGGAGGTCTTTGGAAGTCATGGATTCCGTGACTTCCGCGACCACCGTGGCAAAATCGTAGCCTTAAAGATAACGTATACCTGTTGTGCTCCATACAGACTACAACTTGCAGTCCTTCAGTTTTTATAAAAAAACAAAGAACTAAACGTAACACAATGTCTTGTCAGAGATTTGAACATGTAAAGCAATGTTACACAGATTAATCTATGATCATATAGATTCTCTTATATCACCAGTTCAATTTGCTCTACATAGAACAGAAAATCAGCGTGTGGAAGAAACAGGTTAAACGCTAAAATGAGACCTCTGTGAGCAGACATGGTGTTGTAGGGGGAGGTTTACATACTGATTAGCTTCCCTGCCATGTCCTTGTTGGGTCTTGACTCCTTGGGGTGCTTGTAGAGGTACATTACAGCTCGCCCAATTCCACTGTGCTTCAGGGTCTCTTGGCTCACACTAGGCAGCTGGAGGACAGAAAAATACTCCGTAAACCATGAATGACATCTGATCTTATTGGTGCCAGATATTAATAAAAACTAAGCCCAATAGTTAGCCATACAAAACTGAAAGCAGAGCATATATTTTGTTACTAACTTGCTATTGTCATCATAGCTATAAAAACACTCCAGAGACCCTTTTTAATCAAACAGCTGTACTGGAATTGCAGTCTACCGCTAAACAATTAAAGGTGGTTGTTCTTTTTCCTCTAGACATTTGGCATGTTAACTTATCCTGACAATTTTTCTTACAAATTATAACTTTGTTTCTTAAATATAAAGTGGTCTAAAGTTCCTAAAAGAAAATACTCTTTTGCTTATATTAGTTATCTATGTTAAGTGCCCGCGATCGTATTAATCTGGCTCTGAAGCAATAGTTTGTTGAAAGTGGCAAAAAGATCTCTCTGTGGGTTGTTTCTTTCAGTTTTATGGCCAGGGATTAGCATAATTACTTGTTTAATAGAGTAAATAAGGGAAAAATTAAAACAGTGATCAGGATTAAAGAATTGAAGTTTCCTAGTTGCCCTCATCCCAAGCTTTGTTCAGCCAGACGACATTTGTATGAGATAGGAAAAGCCTCTTAAAGCAAACTCAACATTTGTTTCAGAGTTTGCTCCTCCCTACGCCTCACCACTATGGTCAGTTGATAGCAGCATCCATACTGCATCTCACTACTACCTGCACATGCCATTTCCTGAAATGTACATTCTGGGTTAAAAGTTCATAAAGGCTCATCACTTTAAGGCTGCAAGTCTGTCACGGAGGTCTGGGAAGTGAGCAGCCGGTGCAGCTGGTTTGGGGCCCGCCTGAGCTGCTCAGGCAGCCCCCAGGCCAGCTGCACCAATCACTGCTGGGGCAGTCTCGGGCTACTGCGCCCGTACGCCCATCCCCCGCAGCAGCAGCAGGAGTTTGGGTGTGTGTGGGGGTTCAGGGCGGGGGCACGTGAAGGAGTAAGGGCTTGGGGTGGTGCTTACCTTGGGGGGCTCCCCAAAAGTGGTGACATGTCCCTCCCTCAGCTCCTAGGCAGAGGCGCGGCCAGCCAGGCAGCTCTGTGCGCTGCCTCCGCCTGCAGGCATTGCCCCCACAGCTCCCACTGGCCGCGGTTCCCAGCCAATGGAAGCTGTGGAGCGAGTGGTCGGGGCGGTGACAGCACACGGAGCCCCCCCAGCCGTGCTTCTGACTAGGGGCTGCAGAGACATGCTGGCCACTTCCAGGAGCCCCACGGCTCTGGGTAGGGAGCCTGCGAGCCCTCCCCCCCAGCAGCAGTAGGGGTCCTGGGCCTTGTGCCCCAGAGCACCCGTGGCGCCCCCGGGCCACCTCCTGCCCCAGAGCATCCAAGTTTTAGTCAGGGGTATATAGTACCAAGTCATTGACAGGTCACGAGCCATTAATTTTTGTTTACTGTCCATGACTTTTACTAAAAATACCCGTGACTAAAACATAGCCTTACTCATCACTAATGAACAGATTCAGCATGCAGGATGCAAGTCAGACCAAGGCAAACAGCTAGGCACCAGCTTCTAACCTCTTGCAGGATCTTCAAGAGCTCCTCACGTATCTTTAGTGCTGGTAGACTCCGATCTGGAAGAGGGGAAAGCCACTCTTTGATGGCCGACATCACACCACTGTCAATGAAAGTTTCCTTAAGGTCCTGTCTGGAAAGTTTAGAATAAAGGAAGGTCAGAGTTTCAGGAACACCTATGTCCCACTTCAGAGAACTGGTGAATGCAAGTTCTAAAAAACACCTACTCCTCTTGCTGCACAGACACATCCACTTACAAGACTTGGGCCTTGCTCTTAGTTTCTCCACAACAGACATTACTCTATAGTGGC
>NW_020664439.1:2692336-2698813 GCF_002925995.2 Terrapene triunguis
CATAAAAAACAAGTAAATATATAAAACTCTAGAAATAACTGGTTTAACAAAGTTTAGACCATAAGCACCAGTTTTATTCTCATTTTCAACAGCAGAAAACTTTGAAATTCAGATAAGTGAAAGGATTATTTGATGCAATAGTAAAGTATTTGGATATTTGAAATTTTCAGCTATTCACGGTGTACTACAACTGAACACAAGATTGTGTCTTATATTATGCTGAAAACAATTACTTTCCCAGTGAGCAAAAAGGGAACTTAACCAATATTCCTGGCACATGAGAAAACTCACCTCTGCAGCTTCATTCATTTTAACAATCATAGCACTGACTACATCATCTGCATCACTAATAAATGTCCCACCATCACGGTTTCGTCTGCGCTTGCCACTCATGCTCTTCTTCCTTTGTAGCATCATCTCAAAATCTGACATGAAGTCCATACTGAAATGCAGGAAAAGAGTTTACTGAAAGTCTGATAAGGAATCTTCCCCCTTTCATTTTTCTCTCTGCAGGTAATGGCTTTTGCACACTTTTATAATGCAATCCATCCAAAGATCTCCAAGTGCTCTATAAACACTGAGCAAGCCTCATTACATCTTTGTGAGGTAAACAATATTCCTATTAGACAGTGTGAAAAACTGGCCGAGAAAGAGGCTAAGTGATTTCCATGTTCTCACAGAAATCTTTGTCAAAACTGGACTAGCTTTGTTCTTCTGAAATACAGTTTTCCACTAAGCTTATGCATATCTCCCTCTCAAACTCCCAAGGAAAGGAGATATTATAAAAATTGTACTGTATTCTATGGGTTTGTGAACTTGGTGAGGTTACATTTAGCAGGGTTTCTCACAGGATGGGTAAACAAAGATTGTGAGTGGTAAGCCATCCAACATAGACAAAATCTACAAAAGAACATACACATACAAAGTCCAGAGTTCAAATCTGCTAAGAATACAAGTGAAAGTAGGAAACTTAACTTAGCCCCTACTACACATTTGTGTCAGCCTTCCCAAGGCACTTCACAGCTCTATTGGCCACTTTTGATCAGAAGATGCCCAGGGCTGAACTAACGTAAGTGATACAGAACTGGATTCCTGTGAATTGTGGAAAGGCTACATTGGAGAGATGTGTGTAGTAGATCCTTATCCTATGCACTGGTTTATAGTCTGGAAATAAATCCCATTTTGCTCACCTGCCCATAGCAGCAGTATGAAACTGACAAGGATCCATTTCACTTTGCTGTACTTGTAGGGGAAAGGCTCTATGCTGAAGCAGCTGCAACACAGATGTGGTGCTCTGTTACTAGAGGAGCAATATGCAAAAGCATAGGAAGGAAGAGGAAACGTACTGACTGTATATCCTTCCACACCTCATCACCTGCACTAGTAGAATATCACACCTATGCCTCCAATGTTCCTACATGTAGCACTTCACCAGTGGGCCATCAAAAATAGAGAATGAACCGATTAGATGTCAGTTTCACTCAGCTTCTGATGGGGAATTATTATCCTCAGGAACAGCACAGGTGGTTTGCTATGGGCTCAGAAGTCACTGACAAAACCAGGTTAGAAAGGGAAAAGAAAGAGGAGCTGATTTGGTGGCCCAGTGGCAGAACATGTTACTTGAATATGGTCCCTTGCCTTTCTAAGCCAGCGGGCAGCCCACTCAGCCTCTGAGGATCCCTGTCACATGAAATCATGTGCTGGATGGTGGGAAGGGGGATATATAGTTGTCTGAGAGAAAATAAAATTAACCCCTTGCCATGTCTTCACATGGACTTACTGTTTCCCTCTTTTGATGTTATCATCAGAGTCTGAATCATCTGCTGTCTCTTTCATCTCTGCCTCAGCTTTCTCTTCTTCCAAATCCTCCTGGTTAAAACCCTGGTGGTACAGACAGTGCAAGTCAATATGGGGAGTTATTTTTGTATATTTACTCACATCTTCTCAATTTACACAATACATGCACTATCTTTTTACTGTTCTCTTCTTCATGCTATTCTCTAAACCCAGGCCAACACTTTTCTCATCTACAACAAGGATTCTTACACTGACAGTACTCTCCAAACAGCAAGGGCTGACAAGACCATCTAATTCATGAATTGCCTCAATGAATCTGACACAGACTCAGGGCTTGTCTACACATGAAAGTTATTCTGGAATAAAGTAAAGTGTGAATTTAAAGTGGAACAGCTGTTCTGGATTAACACTACATACAGACAAGCTTCTAAAACAATGGTTAGCTATCATGCTGGCCAATGCTGTCTCATTGTTTCTTTGTGCTCCCCCACTGGTCTATCTGTATCCACCTGATGACTCCTGGCTTATACTTAAGATTGTAAACTCCTTCAGGCAAGGACTGTTTTTTTGTTCTATTTATGCAGCACCTAGCACAATGGGGTCTGGTCCATGACTGGGGCTCCTAAAAGACAAGTTAATAATAACAAAACTGAACCAGATCCATTGTCCAGTGGTTTACATACTTACTGTAAATTCCTCCTCCTCTTCATCACCAGACTCACCAAATATATCTGCAATCAGGTTCCTGCAAAAGTAATATTTTCCATTTCTAACAGATAACCCAAGAATAATATGACAATGACTATAAATGTTTGCTGGGCAATTACTAATGTAATTGTGGGAATATCTGAAACATACAAAGAACTAACGTGTTCTTCCTGTGGACATTCATACTGTTATTGGGACTCATCCCTTTTCATTTGAGGAAAACCTCACTGTTCATTACCATATAGGAATTCACATTTACAAAGAAACATACTTACTCTTGTTCATTTCCTGATTCACTGTCACTCCCAAAAAGATCCTTCTCTTCTTTTTTCTTTCCCGCGCTGTCCTTGCTCTCCTCCTCTTCCTCACTATCTGATGCTACAGCATTCTTCTTTCTTTTGTCAGATTTCTCTGATGCATCGCTATCAGATTCTTCCACATCTGAGATGATGCGCCCTTTCTTTGCAGCTTCTAACACACGGGAACATATTACACGACACACAGTGACTAAGTTGGCTCAATTACAAGTGGTCCTCCCAACTAGCTACACTGTGGCAAGAAAAACTACAAGACAAGGGAGAGAAATGGAAACTGCCCAATTCTTTTTTGACAGCAATCTCTTAGCCGAGATTTTTTGTACAGATACAGTGGCATTCCTAACCATGTCACCACTGACACTAATTTTTAAAACATAGCCTTCACTAAAAATTATTTATACTTTCCTGCATGTCTTCTCTAAAGGGAGATTGTCATCTTGAAATCTAGCCAATTCAATAAATAAATTAAAGTGATTTTAGATGCTACACTTAACCTAGAGCCCCACTGACAATTTTTGTAGTTTTACTATCATTTTCCTATTTTCAAAATTTTGTTTCTCTCTCCCATTGTATGAAAAAGAGGAGAAACTGTCTATAGAAGGATAACAGTGAAAGTGACTTTATTCAAAGTGCTGTCAAATGTATGGAGTGAACACATTGCAAAAAAAAAGAAAAAACTTTTCTCTAATCTCTTATAGTTCTAATAAACTTGTGTTACTTGTAAATTAGAAATAAAAATTAAGAGAACAGTACAATTTTTAGCAAACATTCCTTTTGAGTGCAGTTATCTAAAAACTACTGTGTGGAGTTTCATATTTATGGTCTCTCATTTAATCCTATGTGAAAGCTACTTAATTTTCAAGGAAACATTTTTATTTCTGCAAGTCATGGAGCAGGTCCTCAAGGAATCAATTATGAAACACTTAGAGGAGAGGAAAGTGATCAGGAACAGTCAGCATGGATTCACCAAGGGGAAGTCGTGCCTGACTAACCTAATTGCCTTCTATGATGAGATAACTGGCTCTGTGGATGAGGGGAAAGCAGTGGATGTGTTATTCCTTGACTTTAGCAAAGCTTTTGATACGGTCTCCCACAGTATTCTTGCCGCCAAGTTAAAGAAGTATGGGCTGGAGGAATGGACTGTAAGGTGGATAGAAAGCTGGCTAGATCGTCGGGCTCAACGGGTAGTGATCAGTGGCTCCATGTCTAGTTGGCAGCCGGTTTCAAGCGGAGTGCCCCAAGGGTCGGTCCTGGGGCCGGTTTTGTTTAATATATTTATTAATGATCTGGAGGATGGTGTGGACTGCACTCTCAGCAAGTTTGCAGATGACACTAAACTGGGAGGCGTGGTAGATACACTAGAGGGTAGGGATCGGATACAGAGGGACCTAGACAAATTAGAGGATTGGGCCAAAAAAAACCTGAGGAGGTTCAACAAGGACAAGTGCAGAGTCCTGCACTTAGGACGGAAGAATCCCATGCACTGCTACAGACTAGGGACCAAATGGCTAGGTAGCAGTTCTGCAGAAAAGGACCTAGGGGTCACAGTGGACGAGAAGCTGGATATGAGTCAACAGTGTGCTCTTGTTGCCAAGAAGGCTAACGGCATTTTGGGCTGTATAAGTAGGGGCATTGCCAGCAGATCGAGGAACGTGATCGTTCCCCTTTATTCGACATTGGTGAGGCCTCATCTGGAGTACTGTATCCAGTTTTGGGCCCCACACTACAACAAGGATGTGGAAAAATTGGAAAGAATCCAGCGGAGGGCAACAAAAATGATTAGGGGTCTGGAGCACATGACTTATGAGGAGAGGCTGAGGGAACTGGGATTGTTTAGTCTCCAGAAGAGAAGAATGAGGGGGGATTTGATAGCTGCTTTCAACTACCTGAGGGGGGGTTCCAGAGAGGATGGAGCTCAGCTGTTCTCAGTGGTGGCAGAGGACAGAACAAGGAGCAATGGTCTCAAGTTGCAGTGGGGGAGGTCTAGGTTGGATATTAGGAAACACTATTTCACTAGGAGGGTGGTGAAGCACTGGAATGCATTACCTAGGGAGGTGGTGGAGTCTCCTTCCTTGGAGGTTTTTAAGGCCCGGCTTGACAAAGCCCTGGCTGGGATGATTTAGTTGGGAAATGGTCCTGCTTTGAGCAGGGAGTTGGACTAGATGACCTCCTGAGGTCCCTTCCAACCCTGATATTCTGTGATTCTATGATTCTAAGTCTTGATCACTCAGTTTGGAGTCTAGAAGTCAAGTTGGATTCTCTCTCGCTCGTGTAACACCAACAATAAAAATTCTATAACAGGAACGTAATGAACAGTTCTCCTGTTGAAGCACAAGCCATTATGGAATCTACCTCATTCTCCTATGGCTGTAACAACTCTGCAGGGGGTAATACAAGTTAGTTTGCCAGGCAATTACTAAGGCAACTGTGGGAATATCTGAAAAATATATAAGAATTGAAGTTCATACTGTGGACATTCACACTGCTATTGGGACGCATCTCTTTTCATTTGAGGCGAACCTCACTATTCACTACCATATGGGAACTCACTACAGAAGTACTTACTCTTGTTCATTCCCTGATTCACTGTCACTCCCAAATAGATGGCAGTAAAAACTTGTTTTAGGCAATAATTGAATACAATTCTAAATACATATAGGGAGCAGACTGTTTTGGTAAGAAAGTGCTGTTTTTACAAAGCCACATTTCAGGATAGAATCATTCTTGAAGTGTATGAAAAAATATCAGCTGGGATACTGCTTAGTGGTTCATAGATTAGCAGGCTACATACATCAAGAAAAAGAGTTGCTGCCATCTAGCAACTGCTCCTACATAGAACAGGGTTTCCAAAGAGACCAATCTGAAGACAGGGCACTATCAACCCCAGGAAGTTAGCTACATCGAATTCCTATGGGAAAAATGGACACTGAAAATAAATATTCAAAAGACATCTGAGTAAGTTCACATTGCTAACAACAATAGTAGGCTGAACTTCTCTTATCTGGGGATTTCAAGCAATGAAGTATAGTTAATAAAGAGGTGGGAAAAGCAAATGTGATAGAATGAACTTTTCCAGCAAACGGTTTGGAAGCATTTAGTGTATACCCTCCTTCTCCAAGATATGTAGCCACAACTTATCAGTTTAAATTATTATTTAAACCGAAATTTGATCCTTGGAGAAAGAGCTAGTTATCCATTACACAACTGTTTCTCGTATAGTTAGTATTTCCTTACGTGTTTTCTCATCATCCTCGCTGTCAGAAAAGACTGCTGCTTTCCTCTTGACTGCCTTGTCCTCATCTCTCTCCTCGTCTTCATCGCTGTCTGTTATTTTCCGTCTCTTAGGACCATCCTCCTCACTGTCAGACGCATGAAATCCTTCTCCTGCCTGCTCGCTATCTGAATGCCGAGAGTCATTCTGCATTGCCTCTTTCCCATTCCCTCCATCACTGTCATCAGACTCTATTTTTTGTTTGCGTCTGGGAACATCTTCGATCTCAGAGTCACTTGCAGGATGTTTCTGAGGCTCTTCGTTCTCAGAGTCACTAGCATGAACTTTTTGGGGCTCCTCATTTTCAGAGTCACTGGCTGCCTGTTTCGAGGGCTCCTCATTTTCGGAATCGCTGGCTGCCTGTTTCGGGGGCTCCTCATTTTC
>NW_020664439.1:2698823-2719027 GCF_002925995.2 Terrapene triunguis
GAATCGCTGGCTGCATGTTTCGAGAGCTCCTCATTTTCAGAGTCACTAGCTGCATGTTTTAAAGGCTCCTCATTTTCAGAGTCACTAGCATGACCTTTTTGATGTTCCTCATTTTCCGACTCACTATGCAGATTCTTATGGGGATCCTCATTTTCAGAATCGCTATTGTGAACTTTCTGAGGTTCTTCATTTTCCGAGTCACTTGCATGGTGATTTAAGGCATCCTCATTTTCAGAGTCACTTATATGATGAATTGGATGGTCCTCAATATCAGAATCACTGTCTTTGTCCCCATGAGCCCCTTCATTTTCTGAATCACTGGCATTGTGATTCGGAGGGTCCTCATTTTCAGAATCACTATCTTTTTGCCTTGGGGTGTCTTCATTTTCAGAGTCTGTCATGTGATGGCCTCTAGTTTGGCCATCATCTTCTCCATCACTTTGTTCATTCTGGAAAAGAAAAACAATCCCAGACAAACTGTAAGTTAAGAAGCACAGTAACACAAAGAATAACTTTCCATTTGCTTAAGTGTGGCAATCTGGAAATATTTTAAACACAGAAATAAACAGACTATTATATCACAACGCTCCATCATCAAATTATTCAAAATGATGAAAACATTAAAAGAAGATCCCCATGAGAATTCTGTCCGCTTTACTGTCCAATCATCTATTTAGGCCAAGATTTACGAAAATAGTGACTTTGAATACCAAGCCTGAGACACCTTAAGAGGCCTGATTGTCAGAGGATGCACACACAGCACTTTCAGAAAATCAGGCTCGTAAGGTGTTTCAGTTTGGGCTCCCAAATACTGAGCCATCCAAAAATCACTAATTACTGTTGAAAATCTTGGCCTTAAGATTGTAAACTCCCAAAGAAGGGATTGTGTTATTTTAGTATGGAATATATTCCATACTAAAATAACATGTACAGCTACTGTTATTCTTTATAACATATTGCAAAGGGGAAAAAAATGGGTTTGTGCCTTGTTCTTTAGGCCTGGTCTACACTATGGGGGGAGATCGATCTAAGTTACGCAACTTCAGCTACGTGAATAACATAGCTGAAGTCGACGTACTTAGATCTATTTACCAAGAGATCCACACTACGCAATGTCGACTGGAGACGCTCTCCCGTTGACTCCCCTTGCGCTTCTCATTCAGGTGGCATACAGGAGTCAATGGGAGAGCAATTGGCGGTCGATTTAGCATGTCTAGACACACTAAATCAACCGCTGATGCATTGATCATCGCGCTTCAAACCCTTGGTAAGTGTAGACAAGCCCTTAGAATGTACAAAGGCGGCCTGAATTTTACTTTATTTTTAATCCTGCTTGCTGTGTTATATTAGAAATTCAGGTATTGTCTGCTCTGGAGAACTATGACTGGAGATCTATTGAATTGATACCAAGAGGGTGAAAGCTTAACAACAGAGAAGAGGAGATTTTTAATCAAACTTTTAACAGTGGTTTCTGTTAATTTTTATTAACATGTGTTCAATGACATGAACGCTTTTGGGAAAGGACATCTTTTTTAAAAGATTCCACACCTCTGCCCTTTCAATGAAGCAGTGAGCTAACAATATGTCTCCTCAGATACCCAAAAGATCACTTAGCAAAAAACAAAGAAGACCAAAGATGACATTGTTGATACTTAAGAAGTAAAACAAGCCATTTTTTAAACCAATCCTATCAGGTCTTTTGTATGTCACAAATAAATGAAAAATGTCACAAGCCCAAGCTTTAAAAAAAAACTTTTGAATATGAATGCTGGTAACAAGGTCTAACATTTTAATTTATCCTGGATGGAAAAAGGAAGTTTATATAATCCATTCTCCCACCAGGATAAAAATTGAATATTAAATTTTCCTGTTTAAAAACAAAACAAAACACCATCATCATCCATTCCTTCAGAGAGACTTTTCAGACTTCCATCCCCTAGATATTATCCAATTCAATAGTTCAGCATATCAAACTTCCAATGCCAGAATAAGTCTGTCTTCCTCCCAAACAGAGAATATAGCACAGTGAAAATAACTCATTTGTTCTTTCTATAGCACTGATTCAAGTGGGACATCTCCACTTCTTACTAAGTTTTTTCTCTTGCCTAGTCTAAACTTTATCTTCCTTAGCTTTAGACTCCATGCTCTACCATCTTTGCAAAATTACTAACTTCTTTCTTTTGTTTATTTACCATGAACACATTTATAGACATATCTCCCCCCATGTCTTCACTTGGCCGTAAGTTTAACTCTCTTGGGAAGCTGCATTCCTTATTCACCTATTTCTTCTACATGCATTTTTCCCCACAACTGAGAATGGCATACAGTATTTCAGATGCATTCACACCAGAGCTAAACTGAAGAGCACTGTTAATTTCCAGTTTTACTTAAAATTCTCTCATGTACATACACTTGAAATTTGATCATGATTTTAGAACTGCTGTCTCCAGAATGACGATAGCTAAAAAAGCAATGCTGTTTACTACTCAGTCTTAGATGCCAGATTTCAAGTGATGCATTTATCTCTAACTAGCAGTCCAAAGATATTACCTGCTAAATTCCATCACTGCTGCAGACACAAGGAAGCAGCAAGATAGTATCAGAACTACATGATCTTAAAGCATGCATGTGACCAAATTTATCTTCAAAATGTTACTGAATGGTACTTGTGTAAAATCTCTCAGCAGCACCACAAAAGCAAGCTAACATTTTCTCTCTTGTTTGGTTCTCTCTCCCTGTAACACTGGAGGCCATTTGAATCTCATGATGATAATGTTAGTATTCTAAGTAGTTCCCATTTTCTATGTTTATAAGAAACTACAGTGCCACAATTAGAGAATATATTAATTTTAAGAAAAAAATTAAAACAAAAAATTATAAAGGTAGAAAAATTCCTCCAGCAGCATGGGACCAGTAGTTCTGCTTGACCACAGTACTAACCACCTCCCACAAGTCACTGCAGGTTCCCTCGGGAACTAGCTAATCATAACATTGATTCTCTTTCCCTCCACTGCAAGGTATCTCCTAAGTAATGTACTAGGAACATGTCAAGTACATCTACAGATTATTGCTGCATTTGGCGTGCTTTCTCTCAACACATTATTGAAGAAAGAGCTACGATCAAGAAGAAAGCTGCAGCTGAGGAAGAGAAAGGTCAAGAATGCCTGCGGCAGTCAGCGCTGTAATCAAGAATGTCAGGATGGAATCTACAGAGTGAATGCTGGTCAGCGCTGTAGGTGGGGAGGATTAGAGGAACTTCTGGTCACCTTCTGGTAGAAGAGCCTTGTACCTTCCCACCCAACTTCCTCAAGTTATTTTTTTTAATTTAATTTCATTGAACTGTACATCATGAAACCAGGAATTGTTCATGATACCAGCAGTAGCATGAGATTTTGCTGGGAAGGGAAACAGCAGCAGAGGTACAAACATTAATGTTTAAGTCCTTTATCTTACAACCTGCCAGGGCTGGAAACTCTTTGGGGGATATGTAATGAGAAAGTAAAACAATTCGATCCCTGGGCCAATAGCGTTGACTGCAGGCTATTGGTTTATCTTTCGGAATACACTAGAAAGATCTTGGTAACTTGGTATTCATATTAGTTGGTAAGAAATCAAAGCAGAACAATCACGCAGACACATTAATAGCATATCTTAGAAATCACACTGCTATAGCAAATCATAGCAATTCCAACAGCATTTAATATATGTTGCATCCTATGGAAACAACATCTCTCTCTAAACCTGAGACAGATTGACAGTAAGCGTCAGGTCAGCCCTGAGAATGAAGAGGAGCTAACATCCTATTTAGCCTGTATGATGTTTGGTGCAGGAATTGTCTTTAATTTTGTTTGTTGAGTGCCCAGCAACATGGGGCCTCATTCAATCCTGATTAAGGCCTCTGGGCCCTACCTTACTACAAATAAATAACAAGCGCTCTAAAGACCTGTTTCAGAGAATACAGTAGAAAATACACAGGTAACTATATGGGCTGAAAAGTGTTTATGAATAAAACAGTTTATGAAAGTCTGTCTTGGAGTACATAGTTTATGTGTGTAACATTAAGAATGTGACTTTGCAGAGATATTATTTTAGTTAAATGACTAAATATGATGAACTAGAAAATGAAGCAAGGAAGAAGTTTGGGATCTAAGCCTTATGAGACAGTCAGTTATTTTACTAGTTCGTCTCTAAAAATTTGTTCAGCAGAAATTATGTAACACATATGCATTTAATATCATAAGTTTTCTATTTTTCTTTTCCAAATACTTAGTTCAAAGAAAAGATCAGACAATGTTAATGATAATAGGTCTCAGATAGCTGTCCCCCATCCTATTTTTTGCTCTAATTCCTTTGCTTTCTTTTCTTCCTTCTCTTTATCTATGAACTTTTTACTTGAGATGTCCTTAATTATCTTTTTTAGCTGAAAGAATTCAGTAACAGCAGACTTTAGTACAGTACAATGTAACAAATATATTAAAATCAAATTTACAGTTTTAATCTTCTATGTAAAACATTAACAGATTAGTAAACAGGTTATTGGATCAATGCATAAAGTTAAAAAGTTAGCCACCCAGTATGATCCCATGAATTATTACACCAAAGTTTATATAATCATCAAATGGTGATCTGGCAATTAATTTTGATTTAAAAATCCAAGGTAAATAAGAAAATGTTTTCCATAAAATCCTAGAACCCCAATTCTGCAACTGAATATGCAGGGATGGATCCTTATACCCACAGGGTCCCACTGCAGTCAGTAAGGCTCCATATGGGCCTGGTCACAGAATCTGGCCCCCAAATCATACCAACACTGTAAATTTGATTTAATATGCATTACTGTACTAAAACTGTGTGTTATCTAATTCTATTTAGCTAAAACAAAACTGATAAGGACATCAAAGAAAACATTTAGAGATAAAGTGGGATGGGGGAAGGAAAGCCGGGAAAGAATTGTAGAAAGAAACCCTCCCCACATACCTGAGACCCACAAACCTAAGACCTACATAAATAAATCCTCAAGAGCCCTCTTTCTTTAAGTTAAGAACCTGGAAAAGAAATTTGAAAATTTTAAAAAGTTTAAAAAGTTAGTTTTAAAAAAATCTAATTGAATTCTAATTTAGAGACGAAATAGTAATTAAAAAGACTTATCTGATTAGGCTTTCTCAAAGGTTTTATTACCCTTGAATGTCATTCTTCCCACATTTTCCTATGGATGAAGAAAATAAGAGGACATAAGAAAACAAATTCAGAAAGGAGAATATGGTGAAACACTGAAAGTCATTCCTTTTGGGGGGCGGTTCTAGTGTGTTATAATTTCAACTACATCTCTAATCTTGACTTGTAGGAAATCTGGAAATTACTGTACCTTAAGACTTGGCACGCAAAATTAACACTTTTTAAAATAAATTTGTGGTTTTTAAGATTACCCAAATATCTTTAAAATCTAGTGTTAGGAGCCTTGTTTGAAATTAACTGGACTGATTATTTTATCCATTTTCAAATACAGAGGAGTCTCCAAGCAAGCCAGAGTGTACCTACCCCTTACATCAGTGTCACAAACTGGTCGATCATTATCGACTGGTTGATCCTAGAGGATCTCCCTGTCGATCACGATCTCTGGCGGCGCAGTGTGACTGCTGCTAAGGAAGACTCCCTGCCTACCCTGGCCTCATGCCGCTCCCGGAAACGGCCAGCACAGCCCTGTGGCCCCGGGAGGGCAGGCGTCTCCCTCTGTGCGCGGCTCCTGCCTGCAAGCACCGCCCCCACAGCTCTCATTGGCTGGGAGAGCCACGGGGGTGGTGCTTGCAAAGAGGGGCAGCGCATGGAGCCACATGCCCGCCCTTTTCGGGAGCGGTGTGGGGCTGAGGTAGGCAGGGAGCCTGCCTTAGCCTTGCTGCACCCACCGTCGACCGGGACCTGCCGGAGGTAAGTGCTGCCCTGCGGGAGGCCGCACCCCAACCCCCATCCCTGAGCTCCCTCCCAGAGCCACCACCCCATACCCTATCCTGCACCCCAAGCTCCCTCCTGCACCCCAATCCCCTACCCCAGGCTCAGCCCAGAGCCCCCTCCCACACTGCAAACCCCTTGGCCCCAGCCCAGAGCTCGCACCCCCTGCCCCAGGCTGGTGAATGTGAGTGAGGGTGGGGGAGAGCGAGAGACGGGGGGGGGGGGTGGTGGAGTGGGGGGGGCTTTGGGGAAGAGGTGGGGACTTGGGGGAGGGGCAGGGTAGATCCTGGGTTTCCCTTAGATTCCAAAAGTGATCTTGGGCGTAAAAAGGTTGGAGACCACTGCCTTACATACTACATATCCCTTACATACTGCCATGCGCATGTACAACAAGGTCACTTAAGAGTGATGATAGCTCCCTAATGTTAGTATTCTCATGTTTTTAATAGCAGTGCATATGTGAAAAAAGTCTGTCAATGCAAAGGACAGTCTGAAAGCAATTGCTTGTGTATTTAAACCAGATCTCAAATGACCATAAATGCAGTATGTAACACTAATGCCCCACAAGACTATACAAGAGTTTGAATGATTAACTCAACCCTCATACATCAGATGAAATGCTAATGGCCCCAAGGCTCCAGTGTTACCTTCCCAGATCAGACTGGCAATACTTTTGTTTTGCAATTCCTGTCATATTCTGAAACTATTAGTTCCCTAAAATACTACCTGATCTCCATCCTGCACCTACTGAAACCATCCCTCTGAGACACTATCATCTCACTTATGCTAAGAAAATTGGTCCTACACAGGGCCACCTCTCAAGCTTCCCCCCTCCCACAGAAGACACCCCTGATCACCACCACTGACCATTTCTGATCTGGCTTCTTCTACTGCAAGCACTGACCTTTTTTTCCTCCCTTACAGGGCATTCTAAATTTAAAATTTGAACTTAAGTAAATTAAAAAAATTATATTTCATGTTGTTAATAAAAAATACTTTGTTCTATTTTCTCTTTCCAACATTTGGGGTTTGAATAAAATATAGTACACGAATTGCTCTTCTGCGAGAACAAAATAGGCTTGCATGCTAAGCTATATAAAAGAGTGAAGTGTTACAGTGTATCACATTAAGTATTTAAACAGTTTGTAACACATAATACACATCCAGAGACATCCACATCATGTAATGTCAACCTGGAACACAGAACCAACTTACACAAGAAAGTTACTGTACACAAGCAGATATCCAAATTGTAATTAAGGCATTTCACAATGAGTGTGAATAGGCCTTTGCCACATCACTGACTAGGAAAAGACAGAATTTCATAGGCCCAGATTATACCATCTCATGAAGGAAGCAATAGGTAGGTGAGAAAACTTCACAAAGATATCCTTGTTGAGATTCCTTCATAAATGTCCTGTCAGGTGGAGGGGAAGGAGTGGGGAAATCCTCTACAGCCCATGAAAAACTTGCTCTTTAATCTGGTAGATCCCATGGGATGTGCATGAAAGCGCTGTATCCCTGCAGCAGTTCTGGCAGTGCTTCCCTCTCCACATCCCACTCCCAAACTCCAGTCATAGTACATTAAGTCTACCCCATCCCACTCCTGGGCCAACCTGACTCTATCCCCTTTCCTAGTATGGATTCCAGACCACATGAGGAGCCATCCATACCATGAACTGCAAGAGAGGCACCTGTACTCTTCCCACAGGGATGAGCTTTTGACATAGAAAAACATCGCAACACACCCAAAATAGTGAAGATGTATTTTCCCCACGCCCCTTCTGTAACTTAATTGACCAGAAGTGTTGATGTGTTTGTTCTGGGATTTTTTTCCCCCAAGAAAATTTACTCCTGTACTGAAAAACTTCAGCATAAACATGCTAAATTTTATGCTGAGCTACAAATTCCTGAAAAACATCATTTATCATTTCAAATATATTTGAAATTATTTGCAGCTATGTTAATGCATTGCGATATCTGTAAGGATATTTCTAAAGCATCCTTGCAAAACTATCATGAAACTTTTACTCCTAGGGGAATTCTGCGCCACTGCACGTGTGCAGAATTCATGTCCCCCACAGATTTCTTTGCTTCCCTGCAGAAAATGATAGGGAAGCTACAAGAGTGGTCACAAGTCTCTTACCAGCAGCGCAGGCACATCGTTTTGGGCACCTGGAGCAGCCAGTGGGGATGTAAATCACTGCCCCGGGAAGGGGAAGGGGGAGAGGAGAGAGAACGGACATGCGCTGGAGATGCTCTACCCTGCGCCAGGCTCAGCTGCTAGTCCCAGCTGGGCTGGAAGAGGATAAGACATTCTCTTCCCCTGCAAGGAGCAGCCAAGTCAGGGTCACACCCACCCCCAGAAACCTTCCCGGCTGCAGGAAGCTCTGCACCCCTTCCCCTCGCTTCCTGCTCGCATTCCTCCTCAGCCGAAGGGGTCACTATATGGGGAGCTGCTCCCCCATCCAAAAACCCCAGTGCATCCCCCCAATGCCGAGCCTCAGCTGCCCGCATCCAGAACTCCCCCATCAAGCCCCACCCTCCCTGCATCTGGACTCCCACCCCTACACCCAGGCCACCCCCTGCTGAGCCCCCCCCCCCTCAACCCTCCATCCTGCAACTGGATCACCCCGAGGCCCCCGCACCTAGACCTCCACCCCACAAAGCCCACTCCCCCAGCAGCGGGACCCCCATGCATTCCCCCACACCTAGACCACCTTGTTGAGACTCAGCCACCTTCACCTGGATCTCCTGCAGAGTCCTATTTCACCTGCACCCAGAACCCCCCACCAAACCCCTATGCATTCAGACCCCCCACCGAGCCACCTGCACCCATATTGCCCCACACAGAACTGTCTAGCTCCACACCTGGATCCCCCCACACTAAGCACCTCCACACTTGGAGCCTGCTGGGCTGAGCCTGCTTGCCCCACACCTTGATCAGGGGCCAGAGCTGGGCGTGCGTGTGAGACTGTCCCTCTTGCTTATTATCTTGGTGCACCTGGCATGAAGGGGCAGGGCCCCAGGGTGTTTCTGGGGTAGGCCCGGCCTTTGCGCTGTGTCAGGGTTGGATGCAGCCTCACTGCCAAGTCCATATCCCGGGGAGGGGAGAGGGGTGCAAGGTGATCTCTCGCCTCTGTGCAGCCAGTGGCCTGTGCTCCCCACTGCCATGCTGGAGCCTCCACATTTATTTGACAAATAAAATATGCAGAATTTTTAAATATTGTGTGCAGATTTTTTTATTTTTTTTTGGTGCAGAATTCCCTCAGAAGTAAGCTTTACTAGCTAAAGCACAGAATCTGTTATTTTATCATGATAAGAAAACTATTATCCTACTCGCTTGCCAAAAAATTACATCCCCTGGCTGTCTAGGGAAGTAAATTTTGCAAGACTACTCTAAGGGTCTGGTATAAGGAACCCAATATAAAATTAATCTCCATTAAGAATAAGGGCCTCTCTCATTTAAACTCAGGCTACAGAAAGACATGTTTGGTTTGATCAAATAAAAACATTTCACTGGTACCTCTGAATGATGCCCTAAGCTTTCATTGTCTGATCCAGAATGCTGATCATTTACATCATCTTCAGCGTCAGACCCTGAATCTCGCTCATCTTGTACTGGGGTGGCTCCACCATCATCTACACCAGATTAAAAAAAAAAAAAAGTAAGATTCAATAACATCTTTCAATACCTATAAAATATGAGCTTTTTGACATTTCTGCAAATCAGAAAGCCAACAGGCATGACTCACAACCAGAACTTCCAGTTCCAGAATTAAAACAATAGACACTGTTAGAACACAGAAAAAGACATCAGCAAGTAGTGGATTTCAGAGCATAAAACCAGAAGCTACAGTACACTACCAGTTAAATGACAAAAGAATAAAGTTTGCTGCTTTTTTAGCAGCTCCTTTATAGGTTGCGATTCCCATCATCTACATTCTTAAAATGAATCACTTTAGATTATCTCCAGAACAAAATTTATCAAGAAAATTTGAGGTAGAGGCAAATCCGCCACTGTGATCCTCACTACTCTCAGAGACACAGGCCATAGAAACTTACAGTATAACAATGTGACCAACAGGCTCATATGATCATCAAAAATACTATGTGTATCATAAAATCAAACACTTCATATTCAATCACACTTAAGTAGACTTGTCACAGATCTAATGATGTTAATTACCTGCATGCTTTAGGGCTTGTCTGCATAGTTTTTGTACTACTATAACAACTTCTGTTTAGAAACAGATGTAGTTAAATGGTAAAACTCCCATGATCAGGGCCCAATCTGCCCATATGACATCCTGAGGGCCATCCAGGTAGTATATATATTGTGTGGATGCGTCCCACATATAACACAGAGAGCTGCATATGCAGCCTACAATGGTAAATAGGTTGAGAACCACAGTATGCATATGCATATACAGCCCACAATGGTAAACAGGTTGAGAACCACAGTTATACTATATACACCAGTAGCTGCAGCCACTCTAGAGAGTTGTACCATACAAGAACTGCACAAAAGTGGCATGTAGTCAAGCCCTCAATCATGGCTGTCTTAACAGCCAAAAATGGTGCTTTCTTCCATCATATCAGCACAATCGAATTACTTTAACACAATTTCAAAGTCACCTTAATACTCATTAATATGCAGGCTAACACATTTGAAAGCAAGTTAGCTGGTTGTACTGTATCCTAGGAAGGAGTCTAGGATAACACAGCCACCTAACAAACCTTCAAACATGTTGGCCTACATCTTAGGTCCTGTCTACACTAGGAAAAAGATGTCCTTTTAAAATGCAATAGTTAACATATTTTAAGAGTCTAGTGCAGATAGGACAAGCTGTAGTTTTAACAATAATTGGTTCACCTCAACCAGCTAACATGTGTTAGAACTACAACTTGCTCTAGGATTTTAAAACATATTGGCTATCATCTTTTAGAAGCACCCCCGTTTTTCCATGGCAGACATGCTATTAATGAGAATCAAGAGCAATTTTAACTGTGTGAAAATAACCTGACCGAGCTGACATTTGAAAACCACACTTTTTTGCTCACCAAACCAGGACCTTAAATCATTTCAGCTGATCATGCTGTAGCCCGTAGGCTTCATCTAGACTAAGATTTGAGATGTTAAGCATGTTAGCCAACAGTGCTAATTAATAAGTCTTAAAAATCTATTGTGGACAAGGCATAAGCTAAACTAGTCGAGTTAAAACCTAGTACCTAGCATGTGTAAAAAGGTGCTTATGTCAACATTAAATCCTAGCTTAGGCAAGACCTCTTGCTAGCTCAACTGGGTCAACCTGGTTGAAGAAGACATCCTCAACAACCTAGACAATCTACAATAATTCACCAGCCAATGTGATGTAGGCATCATTCTGAGGCTAAAATATCTTTGAAGACAGTTGTGGAGGTTCTATTAGGTCAGAAACATCTACGTGTAATAAACAAATGGGATACTTTGTTTAGAAAAAACTTTTATTTGTGGGGCGGGAGGAAAGCTTAATGACCTGATTCTCAGAGATCCTGAGCTTCATAACTCCTGATTTAAAAATGGTAGGTGATAGTAATGAGAACTTTACATGGTAATATCTCTTTGGCTTTTGATAGCATCTCTCAACCTCATGTTTAATTTGTCTCACCCATATTGGTCAACATCAAGTCTGTTCATTTCCAAACAGTACAAAATAATCCGTCACCACTCAGCCTGTCACTCACGCACCTCAGCCCAAGACAGACCTGTTACTGCCCAGCCCAACACACAGGCACCGCCTCCCAAAGACAGCCCCGTTGGCCTCCAGCCTTAAACCCATTCCCTCCCTGCCAAAACAGCCCCCATCAACACCAAGGTGTCACCCAGTTCTAGGATGACCAGATGTCTCGATTGTATAGGGACAGTCCCAATTTTTGGGTCTTTTTCTTACATAGGCTCCTATTACCCCCCACCCCATCCCGATTTTTCACATTTGCTGTCTGGTCACCCTACCCAGTTCCCCCACCAAGGACAACTGTCAGCACCCAGGGTGTCACCCAGCTCGCTGCCCCCAGGAGGGCCCCCACATCAACCTCCAGCCTGTCACCGAGGCAGAGCCACGAGCGCACTCTTAGGATATGCCCCTTACAGCCCACTCCTCTCTCCCTGGCCCAGGCGACCCCGCGCTAGGCCCACAAACAGGCCGTGCGGAGACAGGAGTCCAGCCCTCCGGTCGGACGGGCCTGGCGGCGCTGTCCGGGAAAGGGGATGAGAATCTCTCCCTTGAAGGAGCTGCCCCGGGCCCGGCAGCCGACAGCCCTACCCGCCAACCCCAAAACGGTGTCTCCCGCCCCGCACCTGACTGGTCCCCGCCGTAGTACTCCGCCTCCATCGCGGGCCTCCGGCCCCCGCCTCCCTCTCAGGGCTCGCAGGCTGCTGGTGGAGGGGGCGGGGCAGGGCCCCGACTCCGGGGCTTGGTACTAGGGACCTGCCGTTCCGACCCCCGCGCCGCATACAATCAAATCCCCGGCTCTTCCTGCTGCCGCGGGCCCAAAATGGCGCCTCCCCCGCACCCTCACAGCTCGCGCGCATGCGCTGCACCGGCCAGCGGGGTCAGAGGGTAACACACCACGCTCCGCTCGCGAGAGGTCAGGCACAGAGAAGTCTCGCGGCGTTTTGGCGGCGCGCGCGCTACCTGGGTCCAGCGACGGAGGCGACCGCCCGCTCGCCCTGTCAGGGCCAGCCCACCGGGAGGGTGGAGCCGGGCTAGAGCCGTCTTCGTCCGCCCCCTTGAGCCTGGGGGAGACCAGGGCTCCACCGAGTGCCCCTGGGGCGGGCCGCCCCCAAGGAACAGGCAGGGCCCCCCCCCACGGGCCCCTCAGGGGACAGCACCGGGCATGTGCTGCCCCCCCCCCGAGTGCGGCCCGTGACAGCGAGCCCGGCACCTCCTGAGTGTGACACGGAGCAGAGACCAAACTAACCCTGAACGACATAAACAGCAGCGTTTATCTCTCTCTGAAAGAATGCATAGTTCTGTGACACACTCCAAATCGCCCATAGCCTATTGCAGTGTTTCTCAGCCAGGGGTACACAGAGATCGCCCAGTGGTACATCAACACATCTAGATAATTGCCTGATTTTACATCAGGCTGCATAAAAAGCACTAGTGAAGTTAGTACAAACTAAAATTTCATAAAAAGAACAGGAGTACTTGTGGCACCTTAGTGACTAACAAATTTATTAGAGCATAAGCTTTCGTGGGCTACAACCCACTTCTTTGGATGCATAGCTTATGCTCTAATAAATTTGTTAGTCTCTAAGGTGCCACAAGTACTCCTGTTCTTTTTGAGGATACAGACTAACACGGCTGCTACTCTGAAACCTAAAATTTCATAGATTCATAGATTCTAGGACTGGAAGGGACCTCGAGAGGTCATCGAGTCCAGTCCCCTGCCCGCATGGCAGGACCAAATACTGTCTAGACCATCCCTGATAGACATTTATCTAACCTACTCTTAAATATCTCCAGAGATGGAGATTCCACAACCTCCCTAGGCAATTTATTCCAGTGTTTAACCACCCTGACAATTAGGAACTTTTTCCTAATGTCCAACCTAGACCTCCCTTGCTGCAGTTTAAACCCATTGCTTCTTGTTCTATCCTTAGAGCAGTGGTTCCCAAACTGGGGTTCGTGAACCCCTGGGAGTTCGCAAAATGTTCCAGGGGGTTCTCAGGAAAAAAATCCCTAATGGCGGACAGAGCTGTCCCTAAGGACCCCAGGCAGCAGGGGGCCAGCAGCCCGGAGTCCCTGGACTTCCAAGAGCTAAGCAGGTCAAAGCAAGCATATCTATCACATTGAGGAGATTTAAACTTCAAGACTCCTTATAAGAAATGGAAAGGGAGGTGGATATTTGTTGCTGTTTTTAAAATGAAATAGGCAGCTAGTGTTGTTTTTAAAATTATTATGAAGAACAAGTTTAAGCTTTGTTGTTTGCGTTGTTTGCCTGGACTGCTCAAGACCTGAATGCTTGTGTAGGAGGAACTCTTTGAGTTGGCTTCTTAAATACCTTCCTGCTGTTTCACATCTGATACTCCTTGATGAAACATAGGAACCTTGTCTTATAACAGGCTTATTCAAAGTGATACAAGCTACGATAGTGAGATCTTGGAAGAGTGTTGCTGTTTTCATAATGTAATAAAAATACTGTAATGATAAATAATAATTAATAATAAATAGTGTGTAATAAGCTTGTCATAAAAACAAATTGTGTATTTCCAAGATCACTGCTTTTATAATTTATACTCAGGTAAAGGAGAAAATCCCTGGAAGTGTTCATTTTTAGAAGGGGGTTCGCGAGACTTGACATTTTCATGAAAGGGGTTCACAGGTTGTTAAAGTTTGGGAACCACTGCCTTAGAGGCTAAGGTGAACAAGTTTTCTCCCTCCTCCTTATGACACCCTTTTAAATACCTGAAAACTGCTATCATGTCCCCTCTCAGTCTTCTCTTTTCCAAACTAAACAAACCCAATTCTTTCAGCCTTCCTTCATAGGTCATGTTCTCAAGACCTTTAATCATTCTTCTTGCTCTTCTCTGGACCCTTTCCAATTTCTCCACATCTTTTTTGAAATGCGGTGCCCAGAACTGGACACAATACTCCAGCTGAGGCCTAACCAGAGCAGAGTAGAGCGGAAAAATGACTTCTCGTGTCTTGCTCACAACACACCTGTTAATACATCCCAGAATCATGTTTGCTTTTTTTGCAACAGCATCACACTGTTGACTCATATTTAGCTTGTGGTCCACTATAACCCCTAGATCCCTTTCTGCCGTACTCCTTCCTAGACAGTCTCTTCCCATTCTGTATGTGTGAAACTGATTTTTTCTTCCTAAGTGGAGCACTTTGCATTTGTCTTTGTTAAACTTCATCCTGTTTAACTCAGACCATTTCTCCAATTTGTCCAGATCATTTTGAATTATGACCCTGTCCTCCAAAGCAGTTGCAATCCCTCCCAGTTTGGTATCATCCGCAAACTTAATAAGCGTACTTTCTATGCCAATATCTAAGTCGTTGATGAAGATATTGAACAGAGCCGGTCCCAAAACAGACCCCTGCAGTACCCCCACTTGTTATGCCTTTCCAGCAGGATTGGGAACCATTAATAACAACTCTCTGAGTACGGTTATCCAGCCAGTTATGCACCCACCTTATAGTAGCCCCATCTAAATTGTATTTGCCTAGTTTATCAATAAGAATATCATGCGAGACTGTATCAAATGCCTTACTAAAGTCTAGGTATACCACATCCACAGCTTCACCCTTATCCACAAGGCTCGTTATCCTATCAAAGAAAGCTATCAGATTGGTTTGACATGATTTGTTCTTTACAAATCCATGCTGGCTGTTCCCTATCACCTTACCACCTTCCAAGCGTTTGCAGATGATTTCCTTAATTACTTGCTCCATTATCTTCCCTGGCACAGAAGTTAAACTAACTGGTCTGTAGTTTCCTGGGTTGTTTTTATTTCCCTTTTTATAGATGTGCACTATATTTGCCCTTTTCCAGTCTTCTGGAATCTCTCCCGTCTCCCATGATTTTCCGAAGATAATAGCTAGAGGCTCAGATACCTCATCTATTAGCTCCTTGAGTATTCTAGGATGCATTTCATCAGGCCCTGGTGACTTGCAGGCATCTAACTTTTCTAAGGGTATGTCTACACTACGAGGGTAGTTCGATTTCACTTAAATCGAATATGTGGAATCGATATTACAAAGTCGAACGTGTGTGTCCACACTAAGGACAGTAATTCGACTTTGTGAGTCCACACTAACGGGGCAAGCGTCGACATTGGAAGCGGTGCACTGTGGGCAGCTATCCCACAGTTCCCGCAGTCCCCGCTGCCCATTGGAATTCTGGGTCGAGCCGCCAATGCCTTCTGGGTAAAAAAATGTGTAGAGGGTGCTTTTGGGTAACTGTTGTCATCCGTCCGTCACTACCGACCTCCCTCCCTCCCTGAAAGCGCTGGCGGGAAATCAGTTCGCGCACTTTTCTGATCAGTGACAGCGCGGACGCCACAGCACTGCGAGCATGGATCCCGCTGCGACCATCGCTGCAGTTGTGTCCATTCTCAATGCCTCGCAGCTTATCATACACCTTTCCCTGAGGCAGATGCAGAGAAATCAGGCGAGGAGGCTACGGCACCGCCGTGAGGGCCTGAAGTCGGAGAGTAGCACAGAACTGTCAGAAACCACGAGCCCCAGCGCCCAGGACATCACAGTGGCAATGGGTCATGTGGATATTGTGGAACAGCTATTCTGGGCCCGGGAAACAAGCACGGACTGGTGGGACCGCATAGTGCTGCATGTCTGGGATGAATCCCAGTGGCTGCGAAACTTTCGCATGCGGAAGGGCACTTTCCTGGAACTTTGTGAGTTGCTGTCCCCTGCCCTGAAGCGCAATGACACCCGGATGCGAGCAGCCCTGACTGTCCAGAAGCGAGTGGCCATAGCCCTCTGGAAGCTTGCAACGCCGGACAGCTACCGGTCAGTCGCGAACCACTTTGGTGTGGGCAAATCTTCCGTGGGGGTTGTTGTGATGCAAGTAGCCAACGCAATCGTTGAGGTACTGCTCTCAAAGGTAGTGACCCTGGGAAACGCGCAGGTCATCATAGATGGCTTCGCCGCGATGGGATTCCCAAACTGCGGTGGGGCTATAGATGGGACTCACATCCCTATCCTGGGACCGGACCACCAGGCCAGCCAGTACATTAACAGAAAGGGCTACTGTTCAATGGTGCTGCAAGCACTGGTGGACCATAGGGGACGTTTTACCAACATCAACGTCGGATGGCCGGGCAAGGTTCATGACGCTCGCGTGTTCAGGAACTCTGGTCTGTTTAGACGGCTGCAGGAAGGTATTTACTTCCCGGACCACAAAATAACTCTTGGGGATGTGGAGATGCCTACAGTGATCCTCGGGGACCCAGCATACCCGCTAATGCCCTGGCTCATGAAGCCCTATGCTGGCGCCCTGGACACAGAAAAAGAACTGTTCAACTACCAGCTGAGCAAGTGCAGAATGGTGGTGGAGTGTGCTTTTGGCCGTCTCAAGGGGAGATGGAGAAGCTTACTGACTCGCTGTGATCTCAGCGAAACCAATATCCCCATTGTTATAGCAGCTTGCTGTGTGCTCCACAATCTCTGTGAGAGCAAGGGGGAGACCTTTATGGCGGGGTGGGAGGTTGAGGCAAATAACCTGGCTTCTGATTACGCCCAGCCAGACAGCCGGGCGATTAGAAGATCCCAGCGGGACGCGCTGTGCATCCGGGAGGCTTTGAAAGCTAGGTTCCTGACTGAGCAGGGTAACCAGTGACTGTTAAGTTTGTGGACACAGAAGCTGAACCTGCCCCCGTTTCTTTACCCAGTTTATGTTGACTATCCTCTCCAGCTACATACCCCCTTCACCCCCTTCCCAAAAAATAAAATCTGTTCTGTTTTGTTAATGAACACCGTTGTCTTTATTACTGTTTTCGCGGGAATGTTTTAAACCGGGGACGCACACTGTGGCGGGGGGCGGGTTTAGTGTTCTGATGCAAATGATGCTTCTAAACTCCAGGAATGACAGGCTCCGCAGTGGTGGACTGGTTGTTTCAACGGAGCCTGCCAGCACTCCTGGGCGGGACTGCGTATATGTGTCAGCTAGGTGACTTTCTGGCAGTGGGAGGAGGGTTACAGATCCCCTGCTGCGTGGCTCTGTGATCCAGGATAAGCACCGCTGCATAAGATCAGTAACTGCCCTCCCCCGCCACAAAGTCACAGAGCAACCCCCCCCCCCACAGAACATGAAAACCACCTCCCAGACTGACCAGGGTAACTAGTGACTGCACTGTGTATGTGTCCTGATGCTGGACCTGCCCCCGCCTCTGTACCCTGCTAAAGGTGACTGTCCTGTCCAATTACCAAGCCCCTTCCCCCCCTTCAGACAGACTCTCCTCCAAAAGAAAATCATGGAAACAGTAATTAACAGAAAATAATATTTTATTATGAACCACACATGAAACGGGGTAGGGGGGAAACTTGTGTGAGGTGGGTAGGAAAGGACTTTTCAAATTTTGAGCAGTCTGCAGGGGTTGACTGAAAGTTTTAACGGCCCTTGCCGCCCCTCCTTCTTTGGACTTTGGGTGAGGGGGGTGTGGGACTTGGTGGCGGGGGAGGGCGGTTAGAGATAGACTGCAGCGGGGCTCTGTCCTCCTGCCTCCGGTCTTGCAGAACATCCACAAGGCGCCGGAGCGTGTCCGTTTGCTCCCTCATTAGTCCAAGCAGCGTTTGAGTCGCCTGCTGGTCCTTTTGACGCCACCTCTCCTCCCGTTCCATGATTGCTCGGTGCATTTGGGACAAGTTCTCCCTCCACTGGGTCTGCTGGGCTGCCTGGGCTCGGGAGCAGCCCATTAGTTCTGAGAACATGTCCTCACGCGTCTTCTTCGTCCTCCGCCTAATCTGCGCTAGCCTCTGGGAGTGTGATGCCAGGCTGGGTTGGGAGACAGTCGCAGATGTGTCTGTGGGAATGGGAAAAAGGGAGTGAATTCCTGAGACAGATAAATTTTGTTGTGAACAAAGAACATAGTCTTTCTCTGTGAACAAGACCACGCACTGCACCTCTCACATGCGCACTCAGGACAAGGTCGAATTTTCGGCCCTCGCCTTCAGTGCCTGGGGTCTTGCACTGCCGATCTGAGAAGCGGGGCAGGACACCTGAACTTCTGTAGCAGGCAAATATGGTAAGCCGTAGACTTGTGGCTGCTTAAAACTTTAATAGTAGCACTGGTCTCCTTTCACATTGAAAGCAATGCCAGTCTCTGCTGCCAGCAATCAGGCTAGCATGAACTCTGCCCCTGTCCCACCCCCTCGCGGCTGTCCCAGGGAAAGATCCCTGTATGCTGCCCCTCTCCCTCCACCGCGTGGCTGTAAAGCAGTCCCAATACTAACATTCCCCTCCCTAATTCAAAGCAGGGCATCATGAGCAACATCACCCTCATGAGGATCTCGGACAGCGAGAAGGAACGCATGCTTAGGGAAAGCATGCAAAAACCAGGGCCGTATGCTGCCATGCTTTGCCGTGCGATGATCCCAGAATACTTGATTGTGTCGTGGCGGGGAAACGTCTCGTACCATGGGGGACCAAATAAGATCGCCCTACCCAGGAACCTGATGAACAGGCTGGAAAAGTACGTCCATGAGACCTACGAAGAGTTCTCCCATGAGGATTTCGCGTCTATCCCCGGCCATATAGACCGTATTTTGGTGTAGCTGCACTGGCAGGAAGTAAAGAGTGGAGCGTCTTTGGCTGGAGAATCATGAAAAACCGGACATTGTTTGATTTTTTTTAAATAGTTGGGACTAAATAGTTAAGCGCCTAAGGCAAAGAAATCATGAAAAACCCACTGTTAATATTATAAATATTCCAGTTCTGTTGTACATAAAAGTTTAGATGTTTAAATCACTTCATGAAAAACACATTGTTAATATTATAAATATTCCAGTTCTGTTAAAAATAAATGTTTAGATGTTTAAAGCACTTACTGCTTGATCCTTCCCCTGATTCTGTGTCCGGGCTAACGGCTGGGGACGGTTGGTAGGGGATCTCGGTAAGGGTGATGAAGAGCTCCTGGCTGTCGGGGAAATCAGCGGTGCCAGTGCTGTCAACTGCCTCGTCCTCCTCATCTCCTTCTTCATCTTCCCCGTCCGCTAACATGTCTGACGAGGAACCGGCCGTGGACAATATCCCATCCTCAGAGTCCACGGTCAGTGGTGGGGTAGTGGTGGCGGCCGCACCTAGGATGGAATGCAGTGCCTCGTAGAAACGGGATGTGTGGGGCTTGGATCCGGAGCGTCCGTTTGCCTCTTTGGTTTTTTGGTAGCCTTGTCTCAGCTCCTTGATTTTCACGCGGCACTGCGTTGCATCCCGGCTGTATCCTCTCTCTGCCATGGCTTTTGAGATCTTCTCGTAGATCTTAGCATTCCTTCTTTTGGAGCGCAGCTCTGAAAGCACAGACTCATCGCCCCACACAGCGATGAGATCCAAGACTTCACGATCAGTCCATGCTGGGGCCCTCTTTCTATTAGATTGCACGGCCATCTCTGCTGGAGAGCTCTGCATCGTTGCCAGTGCTGCTGAGCTCGCCACGATGTCCAAACAGGAAATGAGATTCAAACTGCCCAGACAGAAAAGGGAATTCAAATTTTCCCGGGGCTTTTCCTGTGTGGCTGGTCAGAGCA
>NW_020664439.1:2739027-2756506 GCF_002925995.2 Terrapene triunguis
TGCTCTGACCAGCCACACAGGAAAAGCCCCGGGAAAATTTGAATTCCTTTTCCTGTCTGGGCAGTTGGAATCTCATTTCCTGTTTGGACATCGTGGCGAGCTCAGCAGCACTGGCAACGATGCAGAGCTCTGCAGCAGAGATAGCCGTGCAATCTCAGAATAGAAAGAGGGCCCCAGCATGGACTGATCGTGAAGTCTTGGATCTCATCGCTGTGTGGGGCAATGAATCCGTGCTTTCCGAGCTGCGCTCCAAAAGACGGAATGCAAAGATCTACGAGAAGATCTCTAAAGCCATGGCAGAGAGAGGATACAGCCGGGATGCAACGCAGTGCCACGTGAAAATCAAGGAGCTGAGACAAGGCTACCAGAAGACCAAAGAGGCAAACGGACGCTCCGGATCCCAGCCCCAGACATCCCGTTTCTACGAGACACTGCATTCCATCCTAGGTGCGGCCGCCACCACTACCCCACCACTGACCGTGGACTCTGAGGATGGGATATTGTCAACGGCCGGTTCCTCGGACATGTTAGCGGACGGGGAAGATGAGGAAGGAGATGAGGAGGACGAGGCAGTCGACAGCGCTTACAACGCTGATTTCCCCGACAGCCAGGATCTCTTCATCACCCTTACAGAGATCCCCTACCAACCGTCCCCAGCCGTTAACCCGGACACAGAATTAGGGGAAGGATCAGCCAGTAAGTGTTTTAAACATCTAAACATTTATTTTTAACAGAACAGGAATATTAACAATAACAACAATGGGTTTCTCATGATTAGTTTGCCCTAGGCGCTTAACGTTTCAGTCCTGGGCAGTGCAACTATTCAAAAAAGATCTAACAATGTCCGGTTTAGCATGATTGTTCTGCCCAAGCCGCTCTACTGTTTAGTCCCTGCCAGTGCAGCTACAGTAAAATGTGGTCTATATGTCCGGGGATAGAGCTGAAATCCTCAATGGACATCTCCACGAACCTCTCCTGGAGGTAATTGGAAAGCCTTTGCATCAGGTTCCTGGGGAGAGCGGCCTTATTGGGTCCTCCGTAGTAGCAGACATTTCCGCGCCAGGAGACAAGCAAGTACTCCGGGATCATTGCCCTGCAGAGCATGGTGGCATACGGCCCTGGTCTTTGCAGGCTTTCCCGAAGCATTCTTTCTTTTTCCGTGTCTGAGATCCTCATCAGGGTGATGTCGCTCATGGTGACCTGCTTTGAATTAGGTAGGGGAATGTTAGTATTGGGACTGCTTGCCCGTTCCTTTACAGAACTGTAACCGCCGGTTTACAGCCATGCGGTGGAGGCGGGAGAGAGGCAGCATACAGGGATCTTTCCCTGGGACAGCCGCGAGGGAGTGGGACGGGGCAGAGTTCATGCTTGCCGGATTGCTGGCAGCAGGGACTGGCATTGCTTTCAATGTGTAAGGAGGCCAGTGCTACTATTAAAGTTTTAAGCAGCCACAAGTCTACGGCTTACCATGTCGGCCTGCTACACAAATTCCGGTGTCCTGCCCCGCTTCTCTGATCTGCACTGCAAGACCCCAGGCACTGAATGCGAAGGCCGAAAATTCGACCTTGTCCTGAGTGTGCATGTGATAGGTGCTGTGCATGGTCTTGTTCACAGAGAAAGACTATGTTCTTTGTTCACAACTAAATTTATCTTTCTGAGGAATTCACTCCCTTTTTCCCATTCCCACAGCTGCGACTGTCTCCCAACGTAGCCTGGCATCACACTCCCAGAGGCTAGCGCAGATTAGGCGTAGGAAGAAGAGGACACGGGAGGACATGTTCTCGGAACTTATGGGCTGCTCCCGAGCCCAGGCAGCACAGCAGACCCAGTGGAGGGAGAACTTGTCCCAAATGCACCGTTCACACATGGAACGGGAGGAGAGGTGGTGGCAGGAAGACCAGCAGGCGACTCAAACGCTGCTTGGACTAATGAGGGAGCAAACGGACACACTCCGGCGCCTTGTGGATGTTCTGCAGGACCGGAGGCAGGAGGACAGAGCCCCGCTGCAGTCTATCTGTAACCGCCCTCCCCCGCCACCAAGTCCCATACCCCCCTCACCCAAAGTCCAAAGAAGGAGGGGCGGCAGAGTCCGTGAAAACTCTCACTCCACCCCTGCAGAGTGCTTTAGTACTAGAAGGCTCTCATTCCCCAAAATTTGACAAGTCCTTTCCTTCCCGCCTCACCCAAGCCCCCGTCCAAGTTTCACCCCCCAGTTTCATGTGTAGTTGCTAATAAAAAATACGTTTCCGTTAATTACTGTTTCCATCATGTTCTTTTAGAGGAGAGTCTGTCTGAAGTGGGGGAAGGGGGTTGGTAATTGGACAGGACAGTCACCTTTACCAGGGTACAGAGGCGGGGGCAGGTTCAACAGCAGGGCACACACACATTGCAGTCACTAGTTACCCTGGTCAGTCTGGGAGGTGGTTTTAGTGTTCTGTGGGGGGTGCTCTGTGACTTTGTGGCGGGGGAGGGCAGTTACAGATCTTATGCAGCGGTCCTTATCCTGGATCACAGAGCCACGCAGCAGGGGATCTGTAACCGTCCTCCCCCTGCCACAAAGTCACATAGCCCCCCCACACACAGAGTCCCGAACAGGAGGGGTGGCAGGGTCCGTTGAAACCACCCGTCCACCACTGCGGAGCCTGTCATTCCTGGAGTTTGGAAGCGTCATTTGCATCACTACACTACACCCGCTCCCCACCACAGTCTGCGTCCCAGGTTCAACACTTTCCCACAAAAACAGTAATAAAGAAAACGGTGTTCATTAACAAAATTCAAGTGATTTTATTTTTAAACGTGTGTTGGAAGGGGGGGAACGGGGTATGTAACTGGAGAGGATACTGAACATTTAGTGGGTAAAGAAACGGGGGCAGGTTCAGCTTCTCTGTACACAAACTGAAAAGTCACTGGTTACCCTGCTCACTCAGGAACCTAGCTTTCAAAGCCTCCCAGATGCACAGCGCGTCCCGCTGGGCTCTTCTAATCGCCCGGCTGTCTGGCTGGGCGTAATCAGAAGCCAGGTTATTTGCCTCAACCTCCCACCCTGCCATAAAGGTCTCCCCCTTGCTCTCACAGAGATTGTGGAGCACACAGCAAGCTGCAATAACAATGGGGATATTGGTTTCGCTGAGATCACAGCGAGTCAGTAAGCTTCTCCATCTCCCCTTGAGACGGCCAAAAGCACACTCCACCACCATTCTGCACTTGCTCAGCTGGTAGTTGAAGAGTTCTTTTTCAGTGTCCAGGGCGCCAGTATAGGGCTTCATGAGCCAGGGCATTAGCGGGTAGGCTGGGTCCCCGAGGATGACTATAGGCATCTCCACATCCCCAAGAATTATTTTGTGGTCCGGGAAGTAAATACCTTCCTGCAGCCGTCTAAACAGACCTGAGTTCCTGAAAACACGAGCGTCATGAACCTTGCCCAGCCATCCGACGTTGATGTTTGTAAAACGTCCCCTATGGTCCACCAGTGCTTGCAGCACCATTGAAAAGTAGCCCTTTCGGTTGATGTACTGGCTGGCCTGGTGGTCCGGTCCCAGGATAGGGATGTGAGTTCCATCTATAGCCCCACCGCAGTTTGGGAATCCCATCGCGGCGAAGCCATCTATGATGGCCTGCGCGTTTCCCAGGGTCACTACCTTTGAGAGCAGTACCTCAACGATTGCGTTGGCTACTTGCATCACAACAACCCCCACGGTAGATTTGCCCACGCCAAAGTGGTTCGCGACTGACCGGTAGCTGTCTGGCGTTGCAAGCTTCCAGAGGGCTATGGCCACTCGCTTCTGGACAGTCAGGGCTGCACGCATCCGGGTGTCATTGCGCTTCAGGGCAGGGGACAGCAACTCACAAAGTTCAAGGAAAGTCCCCTTCCGCATGCGAAAGTTTCGCAGCCACTGGGATTCATCCCAGACCTGCAGCACTATGCGGTCCCACCAGTTTGTGCTTGTTTCCCGGGCCCAGAATCGCCATTCCACAACATCCACATGACCCATTGCCACTGTGATGTCCTCGGCGCTGGGTCCCGTGCTTTCTGACAGGTCTGTGCTACTCTCAGACTTCAGGCCCTCACCGCGGTGCCGTAGCCTCCTCGCCTGATTTATCTGCATCTGCCTCTGGGAAAGGTGGATGATAAGCTGCGAGGCGTTGACAACGGCCACAACTGCAGCGATGGTCGCAGCGGGCTCCATGCTCGCAGTGCTGTGGCGTCCGCGATGTCACTGACCAGAAAAGTGCGCGAACTGATTTCCCGCCGGCGCTTTCAGGGAGGGAGGGAGGTCGGTAGTGACGGACGGATGACGACAGTTACCCAAAAGCACCCTCTACACATTTTTTTACCCAGAAGGCATTGGCGGCTCGACCCAGAATTCCAATGGGCAGTGGGATAGCTGCGGGAACTGTGGGATAGCTGCCCACAGTGCACCGCTTCCAATGTTGACGCTTTCCCCGTTAGTGTGGACTCACAAAGTCGAATTACTGTCCTTAGTGTGGACACACACGTTCGACTTTGCAATATCGATTCCACATATTCGATTTAAGTAAAATCGAACTACTCTCGTAGTGTAGACATACCCTGAGTGTAGCAAAAGCCTTTTAACAAAGGAGGGAAACTGCAGCCCCTGATCAGCCCCTGAAGTCCTTTTCCACAGCTCACCACCAGATGTCGGGAGAGCTCATTCTGACTCTGCCTACACCTAACTGCAGAGGGGCGATAGATGGCACGCATATTCCATTTCTGGCACCAGACCACCTAGCTACCAAGTACATTAATCGCAAGGGGTATTTCTCAATGGTTCTCCAGGCGCTTGTGGATCACCGTGGGCGTTTCACTGACATTAACGCAGGCTGGTCCGGAAGGGTGCATGACACACGCATCTTTCAGAACACTGGCCTGTTCAGGAAGCTGCAAGCAGGGACTTTCTTCCTGGACCAGAAGATCACCGTAGGGGAAGTTGAAATGCCCATTGTGATCCTGGGAGACCCCGCCTACCCCTTAATGCTGTGTCTGAGGCCATACACGGGGCAACTTGACAGCAGCAAGGAGCGGTTCAACAACAGGCTGAGCAAGTGCAGAATGACTGTTGAGTGTGCTTTTGGCCGTTTAAAAGTCCACTGGCACTGCCTCTATGGGAAGCTGGACCTGGCTGATGACAATATTCCTATGCTTATACATGCTATACGCTCCATAATATTTGTGAAGGGAAGGGTGAAAGCTTCACTCAGGACTGGACTACAGAGGCTCAGCGCCTGGAGGCTGAGTTTGAACAGCCAGAGACCAGGGCTATTAGAGGGATACAGCGCCGGGCCATAAGGATCAGGGATGCCTTGAGGCAGCAATTTGAAGCTAAAAGCCACTAATATTTGTTGCTATGCTCGGGAGTGCAGTGCTTTTAATGCTAGGAGGTGATTGGTGCAGATGAGGCAACATGTGAGTTTAACAGAATTGTATGTTGCTTTGCAGGGCTCTTTTTGCTTTCAATTAATAGAATAAAGATTGCTTTCAAACCAACTCAATTCTTTTATTAAAAGACAACAACTGAAGGAGAAAGTCAAACAAAAAAAACCGATCAGCATTGAGGGGGATGGGAGAAGGGAAGGTCCCAAGAGGAGGAGGGGTCCCGGGACGGTTACAGATTTGTGTATGTCCAGGGATCATATCCAACCAAGCAGCAGGTACTGTACTTCAGCAGGGCCAAACTGCAGAGGGATGGGTGTTGAATGTGGTGGGTAGTGGAAGTCCGCAGTGCTGGACTGTGAGCGGAGGGAGGAGTGGAATGCAGTGGGTACAGACTGGAGCCAGGAGGTTGATAACAGTGTATTGGCAATGTCTGGGGGGAGAATGGGAAAAAGTTTTGCGTCGGTGGCTGCAGGGGAGGGCAGGCACAGAGCTGCTCGGTTTGAAGAGCTAGTATTGCCTGGAGCGTGTCTGCTTGGCGCTCCATAACCTTTAAGAGCCGCTCCGTAGTTTCATTCTGGCATGATGCATTCTCCTTTCGGTCCCTCTTCTCGCTGTCTGCCACTCCTCCAATTCCTGTTTCTCGGCAGCGGAGTGCATCATAACATCACGCAGAAAGTCCTCCTTAGTTCTTCTTGGCCACTTCCTAATTCTGTGCAGCCGTTCAGCCGCCAATAACAAAGAGGGAGGCTGGGCTCCCACAGTCATCTCTGTGAAGTTTAAACGCAACATTTTACAGAAGCAGTATTGTTTGCAACACAGCGAACACTGATTCAGTGATTTAAAACACCACCAGTACTTGCACACCTGTCACTAACTAGCTGACCCCAGGCAAGCACACATGAGCCACAAGACCCCCAAAATGGTGAACAGCGGCAGGGTAAATAACTCTTCCCAGACCCTGCTGTACAGTGGGCACGTGGCTCTTGGGGAGAGCCAGCACAGTAGGTGGGGCCTGATAATCATTCCTGTCCCCACACTTTCCACAGGATGTGATCATTATGGAAGATATCTTGCTGCTGAGGGTGAGCAGGGACTCAAGGGAGGGTCTTCTCCAAGATTGTGGCTTCCGCCCTGGCCCCTATGTGGCTCGCCTGTGTGCAGCAATGGCCCCTTCTGTCCCCCCGTGACGGCACATTGGTGTGGGAAAGTTACCATTAATGGGGCCAGAAACAAAGCAGCTCTGGCAAAGAACCTGTGGCAGCAGATTGCCCAGTATCTCCACAAAAGTTTCCTGGAGATCTGGGGGAGATTCCAGTGAAATGAGGGGGTCAATCAACAGCCTGTTCCACCGCTCAGATTAGGCATGCAGTGGGAGACAAGCCTGCTTTCTGCAACCCTCCTGCTCCCAAAACTTGCTTCAGCGATTCCCAAAATCAAATCCACTTACCAGGGGCCTCCTCTCCTGTTTGCACTTTGCCAACATCCAACAGTTGTGACTGGCTAGCCTCCTCCAGGGTAGAAAACAGCTCCTGGCTGCATGTATCCCCCTCCCCCACCACATCCTCGTCCAAGATTTCCTCCTCCTGGCTCGGTCCACTCTTGACTGGCACGCAAGCCACCGAAGTATCCACAGTGGTCTTCACAGTGGAGGTGGAATCGCCACCGAGTATCGCGTCCAGCTCTTTGTAGAACCAGCAGCTCGTGGGTGCAGCACCGGAGTGGTGGTTTGCCACCAGCGCCTTATGGTAGGTGTTCTGCAGCTCCTTCACTTTGACCCTGCGCTGCAATGTGTCCCGGTCATGGCCCCTTTCTGTCATGCATCATGAAATCTGTCCGCAGGTATCATAATTCCTATGGCTGGAGTGCAGCTGGGACTGAACAGCCTTCTCTCCCCAAATGCTGATGAGGTCCATCAACTCGGCATTGCTCCAAGTGGGGGATCGCCTGGTGCATGGAGCAGGCATGGCCACCTGGAAAGATGTGCTGAGACCACTGCATGCATCACTGAGCAAACAGGAAGGGGACTTTCAAAATTCCAAAGGAATTTATGGGGTGGGGATGACGGGTGGTCACCTGAGGGCAGGGCAGTAGAGTTCAAACCAATGACCAGAGAGGCAAGAACAGGCATTTTGGGACACCTCCCGGAGGCCAATCACTGTAATCGACCACAGTGTCTACACTGGCACCACGGTGCTGTAGCCCCAGTGCAGAAAGCTCTACGACTCTCGTCGGGATGGTTTTTTTAAAGTGCTACAACTGCGCAGTTTCTGCGCACTAAGTGGCATGGCAGTGTGTACACCTTGGGAGTTACAGCACAGAAACTTGCTAGTGTAGACAGGCCTTATACTGCAGGGCCCCTTAGCAAGCAGCCCTCCTTCCCCCAATCCATGTTTTACAAAACCCCTTGTAGGTGCTTCTCCTTGGTATGTCTGCACTTGAGCAGTCTGGCCTATGGTTTTTGTGATCCCTTTCTACTATGCTTGCTGTGCTGATCCACGGTGGCGCTGCTTCACACTTTCAGTATGTACTTCAGATTTATGATGCCAACAACACTTCCTACAAGCATGCAGTTTGTTTTCATAGGATCACTCAGACAACCTTGCATGGGCGGCAGGTAGCATAGGCAGGGGAAGGCTATGACTCTCCAAACAGCCTTGCGTGGCCCTGCCCACGCTCCGCCCTGAAGCCCCCATCCCTGCCTGCTTCCAGTTCCCTTCCTGCTCTTCTGTGGCCCAGAGGCTGGGGCAGGCAGGCTGGGGCCAGTGTGCACAAGGCCTGGGGCTGGGGCCTTGCCTTGCTGCCTGTCCACCCCGCGCTGAGGGTGCTCCAGCTGCGCTGCCCACCCAGCGATCCAGGGCTGGGGGCGCTCTGGCCACACAATCTGCCCGGTGCTCTGGGGCCAGGGCCGCTCTCCGGCCATGCTGCCTGCCCAGCGCTCCGGGGTGGCGCCCACTCCTGCCATGCTGCCTGCCCGGTGCTCCAGGGTTGGAGTCGTGCCACCCATACACCGGGGGCACACGGTGGGGCTGGAGGCCGTACGGGGTAAGAGGGGTGCTGAGGACAAGGGGGGGGGCATATGGGGGGGGGCAGGGCACATTCACACGCACGTTCACCTGCTGTCCATGCCTCTTGGTTCAGATTATTCTTTCTCCTGTTGCACTATAGTACCATAGAAACACTGTAGTTCTAGCAAAAATAATACCTCCAGTCTAAACTCCTAGTTTCAGTCACTTAAAACTCTTTTAAAAAACACCTACCATTTTAGAATGAAATGACTCTGCCCAGAAACCCATTAAATTTGGAAATTTTGCTAAAAACTGGCTAGGCAGCTTATTTGCTAGGGAACTGGAAATAAGAAAAGTGTGTTTCAGCTATTAAGCAATGTTCCAAGTCTTTTTTTTTTTCACTCTAGTAACTCAAAGTAGTTTTCTTTTAAACTTCAGACGTGGTATGTGTAAAGTCCTGAATCAGAGATGCGTGCTTTGACCTCTGTGAAGATATGTACCTGGATGTAATGAAGTTATGACTGCTTAAAAACTAACCTCTTGAACATGTGTATATACATTTCCTCAGCTTCAAAAATGTCATGTTGAAAATAGCATCACACTGGTTCATCACCATACTTCCATTTAAGTACACAAGCAAGAAGAGTTTGCACTCAGAAACTTCAGGAAAGCCTTTCTGCCTCTTTCTGGAGGTCTCTGATCCTTAAAGAGACAGTACTCCGTTATTGCAATAATATCTTAAAGACAGCTATCCCTACAGAAGCTATACTGAGCTCTCAGATGAGGCGCTTGGTATTAAAACCCAAACATAACAGAATGGATAGAATTTTATCACAAGATATGAACCTGCAGTGCTCCAAATGTTTCTTGCTGTGGTTCTTTGAAAGATTGGACCTACAATATATGTATTTGAATGTGGAACTACAGTAAAAGCCACCAGAGTGCATAGATCATACAGCAAGGTCTTTTTGTTTTTATTATTCCCCCCCACCCCCTAAAGCAACTGAAATGCATCTGGGAAACAAGAAAATAGAATAAAAGATATAAATATATTACAATAGCACTGTCACTGATGCTTAGTAATGCCAGTAAGTTACAGTTTACAAAGGATATACAGAATAGTCAATGGCAAGGAAAGCCACGAAATACAGTAGTTAATCCACTACATACAATGTTTTAGTCTATACACTCACATCTGTAGGACGACTGAAACTTTAGTTTATGGTAGACATGGATTGCGCATCCATGCTGTTTTTGTATTCATCACTCGTACAAAATTTGATCACATTTATATAGCAGCTGACCATTTGGCTTTTACAGTCAGGATGAATGCTGCTCAGTAACACACTTCAGTAACAATCCCCCTCAGAACTCCAGCTTGTCACCTAGGTAGCAATTTGTACAGCTTTAAAGCTAGTGCAACAACACATTCTAATATGACACTTTATATGTGCAATTGGATTCTGGAGTGGGTCTCTAAATCAGTATTGAAGTAGCAGTGGTGGATGCTAGAAAGAATATGGCAATTGTTATTTGACTAGGTCCAATGTCATGGGACTAAGAGCTAAGCCAATTTGAATCTGGTCAAAATATAGACCTAGTACCTCAAATTACATGGGACCAGATCCTCAGCTGATTTAAATCATCATGGCTGCTTAGAGCTGCTCTAACTTATGTGGGCTAATAATGGTTCCCAAGGGTCCTTTATGCTGGCTGGGGATCACTGGAACACAGGCTGATCCGATACAGTGCAACTGCCAGTGTGGGGATTCTACACTGCCTCTTTAGTGTGGTCCCTTAGTGCTTCAGCAGCACTGCAAAGGATTTTTTTCCACCCAGGCTTGGATCTGGCCTGTAGAATTTACTATAGACAAATTGCAACACTTCAGAACGCATCTCTTGATTGTTACCAGATGTGCCCGTTACTTTGGGTTATGCTCATTGACTTGGGTTACTCTTCGGGAGGGGGAGGGGGGTGTTGCTGTAATTCTATCAATGTACTGCTTGGGTATGTCTACACTACGGGATTAATCCGAATTTATATAATTCGAATTTGGGAAACAGATTGTATAAATTCGATTGTATGCGGCCACACTAAGCACATTAATTCGGCGGTGTGCGTCCATGTACCGGGGCTAGCGTCGATTTCTGGAGCGTTGCACTGTGGGTAGCTATCCCATAGCTATCCCATAGTTCCCGCAGTCTCCTCCGCCCATTGGAATTCTGGGTTGAGATCCCAATGCCTGATGGGGCCAAAAACATTGTCGCGGGTGGTTCTGGGTATATCCTCCCCCCTCTCCAGGAAGCAACGGCAGACAACCGTTTCGCGCCTTTTTCCTGGGTGAACAGTGCAGACGCCATACCACGGCAAGCATGGAGCCCGCTCAGCTCAAGACAGCAGTCATGAACATTGTAAATACCTCGCGTCTTATCGTGCAGTTTATGCTGAACAAGAACCTGGAAAACCAGGCGGCGAGGAGCAGGCTACAGCAGCGCGGCGACGAGAGTGATGAGGATATAGACATGGAATTCTATCGAACCGCGGGACCCGGTGCTTTGGAGATCATGCTGTTAATGGGGCAGGTTATAGGCATGGAACGCCGATTCTGGGCCCGGGAAACAAGCACAGACTGGTGGGACCGCATAGTGTTGCAGGTGTGGGACGATTCCCAGTGGCTGCGGAACTTTCGCATGCGTAAGGGCACTTTCATGGAACTTTGCGATTTGCTTTCCCCTGCCCTGAAGCGCCAGAATACCAAGATGAGAGCAGCCCTCACAGTTGAGAAGCGAGTGGCAATAGCCCTGTGGAAGCTTGCAATGCCAGACAGCTACCGGTCAGTCGGGAATCAATTTGGAGTGGGCAAATCTACTGTGGGGGCTGCTGTGATGCAAGTAGCCAAAGCAATCACTGAGGTGCTGCTACAAAAGCTAGTGACTCTGGGAGATGTGCAGGTCATAGTTGATGGCTTTGCTGCAATGGGATTCCCTAACTGTGGTGGGGCGATAGATGGAACCCACATCCCTATCTTGGCACCGGAGCACCAGGGTACCCAGTACATAAACCGCAAGGGGTACTTTTCAATGGTGCTGCAAGCACTTGTGGATCACAAGGGACGTTTCACCAACATCAACGCGGGCTGGCCGGGAAGGGTTCATGATGCTCGCGTCTTCAGGAACACTACTCTGTTTAAAGGGTTGCAGCAAGGGACTTACTTCCCGGACCAGAAAATGACCGTTGGGGATGTTGAAATGCCAATAGTTATTCTTGGAGACCCAGCCTACCCCTTAATGCCATGGCTCATGAAGCCATACACAGGCAGCCTGGACAGGAGTCAGGAGCTGTTTAACTACAGGCTGAGCAAGTGCAGAATGGTGGTAGAATGTGCATTTGGCCGTTTAAAAGGTCGCTGGTGATCGCTACTGACTCGCTCTGACCTCAGCCAAAGAAATCTCCCCATTGTTATTTCTGCTTGCTGTGTGCTCCACAATCTCTGTGAAAGTAAGGGGGAGACCTTTATGGCAGGGTGGGAGGCTGAGGCAAATCGCCTGGCTGCTGATTACGCGCAGCCAGACACCAGGGCGATTAGAAGAGCACACCAGGAAGCGCTGTGCATCAGAGAAGCTTTGAAAACCAGTTTCATGACTGGCCAGGCTACAGTGTGAAATTTCTGTTTGTTTCTCCCTTCATGAAAACCAGCCCCCTTTATTGACTCATTCATTCTCTGTAAGCAACCCACCCTCCCCGTTCCCCCAGCTTTCTTTCAAAGGAAATAAAGTCACTATCGTTTAAAAATCATGTATTCTTTATTAAGTGATTATAAACATAGGGAGAGAACCAAGAAGGTAATCTGGGTGAGGTTTGGGAGGAGGATAGGAGGGAAGTAAAAGGCCACTGAACAAATTCAATATAATGACAGCCTTTTGGTTGGGCTGTCCACTGGGGTGGAGTGGGAGGGTGCACGGAGCCTCCCCCCCTGCGTTCTTACACGTCTGGGTGAGGGGGATATGGAACATGGTGAGGGGGGAGGGAGGTTATACAGCGGCTGCAGCGGCACTCTGTCATCCTGCTGCCGTTCCTGAAGCTCCACCAGACGCCGGAGCATGTCCGTTTGCTCACGCAGCAGCCCCAGCGTTGCAGCCTGCCACCTCTCATCTCGAGCGTCCCTCAAGACCTCACGTTCACTGGCATCTTTCCTAAATTTAGATACAGTGTCCTTCCACTCATTCAAATGAGCTCTTTCATTGCGGGTGGATTCCATTATTTCTGTGAACATGTCGTCTCGCGTCCTCTTTCTAGCCGCCTTATCTGAGATAGCCTTCGGGACGGAGGAGGGAGGCTTGAAAAATTTGCAGCTGCTGGAGGGAGGGTTGAAAGAAAGGAGAGAAGTTTTTTAAATGATACATTTTACAGAACAATGCTTATACTCTTTCATGGTGAAAAACACTATTTACATTACATAGCACATGTGATTTCAGTACAAGGTCGCATTTTCCATCTTAATATTGAGTGCCTGTGGCTTTGGTGTTAGAGATCACAGACGCAGGTCCGGGCAACAGAATTCAGCTTGCAGGCAGCCATGGTAAGCCATTGTCTTTCGGCTTCTGCGCCCTCCTTTCCCACATACCAAGCAAAGCCTGTTGACTGCTGCGGTTTTCCTGTTAACCTTCAGCAGCAGAAAACAAACTAACCCCCCCCCCCATCCAATTCTCTGGGATGATCACTTTATCCCTCCCCCCACCGCGTGGCAGGTATCAGGGAAGATCCCTGCAGAAACCAAACTAACCCCCCCCCTCCCCCCTCCTCCCGCCATGAATTCCCTGGGATGATCAATGTACCCCTCCCCCGACCGCGTGGCTGGTAACAGGGAAGATCCCTGCTAGCCAAACGCGAAAAGCTCAGGGCCAATTCCCCCCCCTGTGCTTGGCTAACTGCAGGGAAGGATTTCTTTTCAGCCACAGGCAAACAGCCCAGTAGGAATGGCCACCTCTGTCCCCTTAATTAAGTTCCCGTATTTCAACCAGGTTACCATGAGCGATATCACTCTCCTGAGGATTACACAGCAAGATAAAGAACGGATGTTGCTTGAATGCCAACAAACACCGGGACCATACGCTGCCAGGCTTTGTCAGGCAATGATACCAGATTACTTGCTGCAAGCATGGCGTGGTCAAGTGTCCTACCATGGAGGACGGAATAAGGCTGCACTGCCCAGAAACCTTGTGGCAAGGCTTTTGGAGTACCTCCAGGAGAGCTTCATGGAGATGTCCCTGGAGGATTTCCGCTCCATCCCCAGACATGTTAACAGACTTTTCCAGTAGCTGTACTGGCCGCGAATGCATCCCAAGTCCTCAGGGCAAATTAATCATTAAAAAAACGCTTGCTTTTAAACCATGTTTTATATTTTAAAAGGTAAACTCACCTGAGGTCCCTTCCATGGGGTCATGGTCTTGGCTACTGGCTTGGGAGGCTTGGGAGGGTACTTCAGTCAGGCTGAGAAAAAGATCCTGGCTGTTGGGGAGAACGGAGTGCTGGGTGCTCTCTGCAAGCTCGTCTTCCTCCTCCTCCTCCTCTTCCCCATCCGCAGAATCCTCAGGTGTAGCTGATGAGACTATCCCCGACCCGGAATCCACGGTCACAGGTGGGGTAGTGGTGGCGGCCCCCCCTAGAATTGCATGCAGCTCGGCGTAGAAGCGGCATGTCCGCGGCTCTGACCCAGAGCGACCGTTTGCCTCCTTTGTTTTTTGATAGGCTTGTCTGAGCTCCTTGACTTTCACGCGGCACTGATCTGAGTCCCTATTGTGGCCTCTCTCCATCATGCCCTTGGAGATTTTTTCAAAAGTTTTGGCATTTTGTCTTTTCGAACGAAGTTCTGCTAGCACTGAATCCTCTCCCCATATAGCGATCAGATCCAGTACCTCCCGTACGGTCCATGCTGGTGCTCTTTTTCGATTATCAGCCTGCATGGTTACCTGTGCTGATGAGCTGAGCTCTCTGTGGTCACCTGTGCTCTCCACGCTGGGCAAACAGGAAATGAAATTCAAATTTTCCTGGGGCTTTTCCTGTCTACCTGGCCAGTGCATGCGAGTTCAGATTGCTGTCCAGAGCGGTCACAATGGTGCACTCTGGGACAGCTCCCGGAGGCCAATACCATCGAATTGCGGCCACACTAACCCTAATTCGAAATGACAAAATCGATTTTGGCGCTACTCCGCTCGTCGGGGTGGAGTACAGAAATCGATTTTAAGAGCCCTTTATTTCGAAATAAATGGCTCCGTTGTGTGGACGGGTGCAGGGTTAATTCGATTTAACACTGCTAAATCCGAATTAAAGTCATAGTGTAGACACTTGTGTTTTCATATGGAGCTCTACTTCTCCCTTATGCAAGTCCCCTCCCAATGGAGCTATCCTGCAGGACCTAGGTTCCCCAGGGCTGGGTTCCTCCAGCCCCGGACCCAGATGAACACACACATCCACATTAACAGAGCAAGTCTGAGCGGACTGGGTCAAGCAGCACTTTCAAGCTTATATGTCCCTGGACTCAATGGGCTGGATGAAGCAGCACTTTCAAGCTGCCCCCCCCCCCGCCTTATGTGCCCCTGGGCTCAATGGACTGGGTCAAGCAGCACTTTCAAGCTGCCACCCTTATGTGTCCCAGATTCAGCACATCCCTATCCCCACTCTCAGATCACAATTGTACTGGTAGTAACCTACTTGATGAGCAAACCCCACAGTATTTTGGGTGCTGCAGGGATCTTTAGCTTAGGTAAAAGAAGTGTTGCCGCAGAGTAAATGGGGGAAGCTAAAAACACAAAAAGGTAAAGTTCAGCAAGAGAGAGAGAAGCAACCAGCTTAACCATAAAAGTCATTTACTGAATAATAGTGATAACTATACAAGGAGAGCCTAAACCAACATAACATACATTATTAAAGGTTAATGCCTAAGGTGGAAAGGAAAACAGAGAGAGAGAAAGAAGAGGATCTCACCCCTCCCTGAAGCTTGAACTGGTCGGGGTTCCCAGGTGATGGTGGTAGCTCAGAGTCCTGAGTTCTGGAGACAGGCAGAGCCCCCAGCATGATCAGTCAGGAGAAGATGGAGTCCCAGTGGAACTGATGCATAGTTTGAATCTAAGCATCAGAACACTTACTGGAGGATAAGTAGAGATTTTTGTAGAGAAAATACAATGGTTCAAGGGAGAACACTAGATTTGTTTATAGGTAAACTGATGACTCAAGGGTTTTCTTTAGGCTAGACAATAGGAGCTGATCACTCTTGGCTATGGGTGGTGTTTTCTTCCAGGGAGCTCACAATGCAACTAGGCTGCTTCAGTATTTTGGATATCAATCAAGGATTCATTACTAGAATTGGTCTGATAACTGCTGAGCTGGGTGTGGGCAGGCGTACGTTCATTAACATCTGGAGCAGCGATTCCCATGATGCAGTGCTTCCCTGCTTTTTCTGGTCCCAGAGTTCAGTGCGGTTCTCTGTTCTTCATTCTGTATGCTAATCCCTGTCCCATTTTTCATGCAGATGAGGCTAGGGGAGTTGTCTCTGCTCTTCATTCTGTATGCAAATGGAGATGTCTTAATCTTGGCACCTTTGTCAGGAGGGGTCTAGGTGTGTCTCCCAACGCCCTTCACTGCTCTCTGCAAGCCTTTTCTCTGATCAGTTTTGGTTCAGGCAGAGTCTGGTGGGGGGAGGAGAGGAGGGTGTCTTTCATGAGTCAGACAGGCTAGATACTGCGCCCTGGTTCCCCAAGAACACAGAGCTGACTGGTATCATGATGAATAAATAAGTTGCAAAATTGTCCTGATGTAACCAACCTAAAGTAAAAGCGTTAGTTTTTCCAACTCTTTCCAGGTGTGTTTGTGCCATAATGGCCCTACATGAGACTCCAGTAGAAGACAGGCAATGTAGAACTCTCTTAGTACAGCATCTCTCATTCCTGACTGTCCAATTGCAGCTGCTCATTAGCTAGGTACTCCCTCTGTAGAATTCACTTTTTTTCCATGCATTCTCAGCACAGAACATGGAAATATAAATTGCTCAGACTAATTTACCATCCCATTCTCATTCCCTGTCAATTGTAAACCCAATGTCTGGCATCAGGTGCTTTGGAACTTCGCAGGCAGATGATGGCAGACAGAAATGCTAGTACTTTAACAGTTCTCTGTTTAAAGAGAACATTTTAATAGTGTGTTTCGTTAGAGAGAGGCATCAGCATATTGATGTACAGGGCAGACTCATGTCCTTGAGATTGTACAGTCTTTACTAGTGTAATCACGACTGTCCTCCCTTTTCTTGCATTTGCAACATCGTGGCAAATTACAATGCTTATAATAGTATCCTGGCAACAGGGCTGGCTTTAGGCCAATTCAACCAATTCCCCTGAATCGGGGCCCCGCCCCTAAGAGGGCTCCGTGCCCAAGCCCCGGTACGGTGTACCGGCAAGAGCCAGTGCGCCGTACCGGGGTGGCCCAGCTTCCCCAGGGGGAAATTTAAAGGGCCTGGGGCTCCCAGCAGGGGCTGGAGCCCCAGACCCTTTAAATTGCCACCAGACCCCCAGTGCTGGAGCCCTGGGGTAGGGCTGCGGGGCTCTGGCGGCTATTTAAAAAATCCAGGGCTCCCACTGCCTCTACCGCCCCGGCCCTTTAAATAGCCGCTGGAGCCCCACCGCTTCCCCAGGGCTCCCTTGGCTATTTAAAGGGCTGGGGCGGTAGAAGCAGGGGAGCCCTGGGTCCTTTAAATAGCCCCCAGAGCCCTGGGATAGCGGGGGGCTCCAGCTGCCTCTGCTACACCCCCTGCCTGCACCAGCCCTGCACTCCCTGCCCTGCCCGCAGCCAGCCCCTGTCTCCAGCCAGCCCTGCACCATCTGCCCACAGCCAGCCCCTGCTGCACCCCCTGCCCTGCCTCCAGCCCTGCACCCCCTGCCCGCACCAGCCCTGCACCCCCTGCCCTGCCTACAGCCAGCCCTGCACCCCCTGCCCACAGCCAGCCTCTGCCGCACCCCCTGCCCACAGTCAACCCCGCCGCACCCCCCTGCGACCCTGCCCGAAGCCAGCCAGCCCCCCACACACCCC
>NW_020664439.1:2756606-2764554 GCF_002925995.2 Terrapene triunguis
CCCCCCTGCGACCCTGCCCGAAGCCAGCCAGCCCCCCACACACCCCTGCCCGCACCAGCCCTGCACCCCCTGCCCTGCCTGCAGCCAGCCCTGCACCCCCTGCCCTGTCTCCAGCCAACCCCTGCCACACGCCCCTGCCTGAAGCCAGCCAGTCCCACGCTCTTCTGTTTCCAGCCCTGCCAACCCCTGCCGCACCCCCCTGCGGCCCTGCCTGAAGCCAGCCAGCCCACCCCACACCCCGCTGTCTCCAGCCAGCCCCGCACCCCTTGCCCTGCCTGCAGCCAGACCCTACCTCCAGTCAGCCCCTGCCCTGCCTGCAGCCAGCCCCATGTCCACTGGTGCCCTGCAGTTCCCAGGGCAGTAACCCTGCACACCTGCTTCAATGAGGGGGACAGGGAGCAACTGGGACCCAGACATGTGCACACACCCCCAGGGAGTGGCAGGGACCCACACACGTGAAACGGAGCTCATTAATAACCGATCAACAGCATATATGATGCAATGTACATAATATATAATTTTATTATTTATATAGTTATGGAAAGTAAATAATACATGGAAGAAATAAAAGGCTTTTTTTTTACATTTTTTTGTTTGTTTTGTTAGTCAACCCTGCCGGGGCTCCGCCGAAAATGTTCAAATTGGGCCCCGCACTTCCTAAAGCCGGCCCTGCCTGGCAACTAGAGGCAGCTGCTGAAACATCCTGACTCATAGGTTCTTGCTCTGGCTGGAGAAATCCTGAATCTGTCTCCAAAATTGCTCATGTCTGGGAGACATCCCTGTTTCCTTCCCAGCTGTCATGCCTAGGGTGACCAGACAGCAAGTGTGAAAAATCGGGACGGGGGTGGGGGGTAATAGGAGCCTATATAAGAAAAAGACCCAAAAATCGGGACTCTCCCTATAAAATTGGGACATCTGGTCACCCTAGTCATGTCTGGTGCTGGATAGTAACAGGACTCCCTGGAGTGCAGCACTGGGTATAAGTCGCAAAGCCCAGATGCACCTTAACTCCAGTGGGAGGTTTCGGCATGAAGGTGCTTCCCTCCTCCCCCCCCATTCTGATCAAGGATAGTCACTCTTTAGTTACAGCCTCTCATCCATTCCTCCCACGTTCCCCGCCCCAGTACAAGATGCCTCAGCATGGTTAGTAGACTGAGGCTTGCTTTCCATCCTAGGGTGTTTGTGCTCAAGGGAGCAGATAAGGGACCCCACTGGGGAACAAATGACCCCAAAGGAAGAGGACAGGCAGCCCCAGCCAGCAGGAGAACCTCTCCTCTGCCTGCCACTAAGAGAGGTACTGAGGAAGAGACACCTGCTACCCCACCTGATTCCAGTGAGAGAAGTGCAATGGGAGTGGAAGGGGAGAAGAGCTTCCTGGATCCAGTGAAGTAGCCCTCTTGATCCCTCTTTCTCTAGTGAGGGAGGTCGGGGTGTGGATGGAGACCCACTAAACAATGCCCCACCCTCAGTGTGAGAAGCTGCCATTGGGAGCAGAGAGCAGTCGCAGATGCTGAGTTTGAACAGTAACGCTTCTCCATTTCCTCCACTAGCCACACAGAATGCAGCCGGCAGCAATAAAGCAGCCAATGTAGGGTAGGGCCCTGCTATTTCCCTCCAGCTTTAACATGGCATGCCCAGTCACCATTCTGCAGCTGTGGAGTGGAGCAAGAGAAGCAGATGTCATGGTCAGGCTTCATAAGTCAGGGAAGTTGTGAGTAGGCAGGCTAGGCCTCAGAGTGTCCCAGTGGGGCAGGAGGAGACCACATTAAGGGAGGGAGAATGTGCCATTCTGTTCACATCAGGAAAAAAAAGTTCTTAAATTCTGATATCCATTTTGCCTGGCTCCCCAACATAAACATCAACAACCTAGCTTTGGCAATAGACATGGGCTTGCATTGCAATAGTGCTAGCCTTTGTGGTGCACATACTCTGTGGACTGGTGTGGGGGGCACAGAATGGGCACGTGGGTATCAGCTGTAACACCAGCACAGTTCAGGCAGCTCAACTGTTCAAACCGTCTGTGACCTAAAGGACATTCTGCGTGTTGATCATGCTACCCCTGCAGTATTTTACACAAGTCTACGTGCACCTCAACCACACCAGCCCTCCCTGCCTGCCCAACCCCAAATGTTGGTCCCCTGACCAGCAAGGTTTGCTAGCTTCCACACTGTCATTTGTGACTCTCCTCATGATGCCACGCTCTCCCCTTGGTTGTCTTGAGTTTCCAGTACTACAGTGACCTTCCCACAGAGCTGGAAAAGGTCTCCTAATGAAGTCTCACAGTCATAGCTCCTCATCTCATGTCTCCAGCACAGCCCTGTTCTACCAATCATTGGTTGTGGGTCAGACACAAAAGTCTGAAGCTGTTATAAACTGGTGCAGAGCAGGGCCTGGAGCAGTTTCTACCTGGGGAAGGATTGGTTTGTCTGAGCATCTCTCCAGCAGGTGCAGCAAAAAAACCATGGCTGTTGTTCTTGGTCTACAGTAGCCCCCTGGCTGTGCTGGAACGTCCTCCACTGTCACTCTGACCCCAGCAGTCATTTGCAAAGGTGGGCAGGGGCAATGCATTGGAGAGAAGCTTAGCTGTCCCCCAGTTTATGGGAAGGGCAGGGTGCACTGGCATTACTACCGGGATACTCTGTGTGGCCAATATTGATGGCACAATCTTTCACTCCAGCCTCTGGCTAGCAGGAATCCAATGACTTAAGTGCAGCCCTCTCCAGCTTCTGAAAGCAGGAGCAGGACCATTAGCTTGTTTTCTCTCTCTTTCCTCCTACCCCACAGCCTCTTGACTGCTGTGAAGAAGGGTAGAAGTAAGGGGGAGACCACAGAGCAGAGCTCCTCACTCCTCTGCTGGAAGCAGAAGATCTCCCTCTTCTGCTCCAGCTGCTGCAGTGAGAGTTTTCCTTTCATTTCAAGCTATTTAACCAATAGGTGTGTGTCTGCTACTCTACCTCCTCCCAGTTTCTTGGTTGCTGTGATTTGGCAAGGAGGGGGTGTCTCTCCTCTACTCAACATTTCCCCCACTTCTTGGCTTCTGAGTTGGGGGCGGGAGGTGTGTGTGACTGCTGCTCCTATCCCTTGACTGGACAAATCAGCCTTGGAAGCTATGTTTTCAGCAATGTGTGAATGCCAAGCCCTACACCCAGACCCTAAAGATGAAGATTCAGACAATGATTAAGAAGGGGAGGAGTATGACGTGGAGGCCCATGGTTAGTGATACGCTACCATTTAAATACCTACCAACTTTTGTGTACCTGGAGTCTCTCTTAGAAAGCGATTCTCAGGTTAAGCATTAGATCTATTGTGCGTGTGTATTTTTAAAAGACGTTCCTTTGCTGTTATTGGTATCATCTACATTTAAATAATTTTTTATATTGTAGTTTTGGGGCATAGAAGCTCAGAAATTAGCAGAAAATCACTAATCAGACTGCAGAGTGTTAGTTGGAGTTCAGCAAAAATCCAACCACAGCCTTGTTTGTATTCTCCAAAGCATCAAGACACTAACTGACAGCAGCCTGCCCCCTTCCCAGTCAACAAGCTAATGTGATTTCAGCACCTACCCTATGGCTTGGTCACTTTGTTTAACACAATGTAGTGAACTGTTAGTTTACACACCCTCTTAGAGTCCCTTGATAGCACCACACTAGCCTTCTCTACTTGACCTATCTAGTGGCTCCCCTCTGATTCAGGCTCCTCCTGCTTCCAGAAGTATGACCTACAACTTGCTTTGCTAGGGGATGGGATTCTACTTGGCAATAACTGCTAAGTAGTTCCAGCCATGTTGTGGAAGAGCCCGTGGTAAAAGGCCCTGCTTGAGCAAAGCACTTGAGCAAATGCTTTATTTTAAGCATGTAAATAATGCCAATTGAAGTCTGGTCCAGAAATAGTAATAAAGGGAACTTTCAGGGAGTGTGTGTGTGTGGTTGAAGCACAGAATTAGGATAGGTAGGTTCTGTTCTCCACTATGCCACAGTTTTCCTGGAGAGCTTGGACAGTTGACTTCTGTTTCCTCCTCTGTAAACCAGGAAGTATTATTCCTAACTATTTTGTTAAGTTTCTAGCAGTCTGAAGTTTATTATAAGCTTGGTTTAAGTCCCTGGATCACATAGGAACTTTGTGGCAAAGGCTGGGATAAAATTCAGTTCTCCAGGACAGCAGTGAATGGCCTTCACCATAAGACCATCCCTTCTCTTCCTGAAATCCCACTGCTTCATTCACTACACACCTTCCAACTTCTGCAACAAAGGAGGCGGGGCCCCTACAGACCATAGGTTTTTTGCCGCCCCAAGCAAAAAAAATTTTGGCTGCCCCCCCCCCCACCCCAGCCCTGGGCTCTCTCCCCCACCCCACCCGCACCCCCTGCCACCCCAACTCTGGACTTCCCTCCACCAGCGCTGACTCCGCCCGCTCCCCCCTCGCCTCCAGCTGGTCCAGCGCTGGCAGGGTTGGGGTAAGCAGCGGGGCTCCTGGGCTGCGCCTCAGCCCAGGGTCCCTCCAGCTGGGGCTTCTACCTCCAGGACCGGCGAGGACAGAGCCGGGGGACCGCCCCGGCAGGGGGCTGAGGCGCCAGGGCAGCCCCAGAGGGAGCGGAGCCCCGGAGAGCGGGATGTGGGCCCTGCACAGCAGCGCCCCGCCCTCTATGGCCCCACTCCTGCTGCTGCTTCTGGCCATCCTGCCGCAGTCCCTGGGCGGCTCTGGCCGCTTCGCCCAGCCCCGGCTGCGGCGCTGGGGGGGCCGCCGCCCTGCGGCACCTGCAGGCGGCTCCATGTGCCCCAAGGGGCGGCCCCCAGCCTGACTGTCCTGCGCTCAGAGCCCGCCCGGCCATAAGGTACGGGCTCTGCTCCCCGATGCAAACTGCAGCGGCCCCAGGGCACCCCTGGTGCAGGACGTGCTGCTGCTGCCAGGACCGGCTCTAGGCTTTTGCCGCCCAAGCGCAAAAAAAAAAAAAAAAAAAGAGACGGGCTGGAATGCCGCCCCTGAAAATGTGCCGCCCCAAGCACCTGCTTGGTTTGCTGGTGCCTGGAGCCGGCCCTGTCCTTCAGTATACAACTCTGATTCATTCCCTGAACACCGTCAATCCTGTGCATCTTGTGGGGGGAGATAGTATGTGGTCATGTAATTAAATATTGTACTAGAATCCAAATGTGCAAGAGGCTGAATTAAGGTTGCACAGGCCACCTGGTTCTGGGATTTCCTAAATGCTGAGTGTTCAACTTTGCAACCTTACTGTTCTCTTAACAGATTTTGTATGTAAAATATAATTAAATGGCAAAAGACTGTTGGCACAGGGTTACAGGTGCCCAGTGATGGCTTGTGCCCTTCCTGGATGCTGGGTTCGGCGGAGCTCAAGCTTCTGAAGGCAGGGACATACAGCGTTAAGGTAAATGCCCACACAACTTAACTCTGCTCCCCTGGAGCTGGCTGTACTCCCTGGGAATTATATGCACTTAGTGTGTTTGGTGTAATTGTATTGAATGGGGGAGGAATAAGTGTGGGGTCACAGGAAAGAGGTGAGTATGTACCTTGAGGTTCCAGTCTGCATTGTTTCAGTGCAGAACTGTGTAGGTTGTGTTAGCAATAGGGCACTGGGGTCTTTTTGCCCTGGGTATTGTCAGTAGTGAGGTGGGGTATGAGAACAGTCTGGATTTAATGAGGGGTAAGGGAAAGTGTAGTGGAGATGGTATTCTGAGAGTGAGTGGGAAGGGGTTATAAAAGGGTATGAAGTAGTTGTTAAATTTTACAGGTGTGGTATTCTGTCAGGGGAGTAGGCTCAGTGTTTGAGCATAGGGCAAGCACAGGTAACACCTGTCCATTACAGTGAGACGGCAGAGTGTGTGCTGGGTGTATTGGGGCATTGCTGAAAGAGGGCAGAGTTAAGGTAGCCTGGGCAATTACCTTAACTCTCTATTTTCTGGTTTTCAGGGGTTTGAGTTTTGCTGGGCTCGGTGTTCGGGAGGGGCATGAGCTATCACTGGCGGCCTTAATTCTGTGCTAATGAATATTTTGCCATTTAATTTCCTAGTTTTTTAAATAGAGAAATGTTTGTTGGTAAGCATTAGTGGTCATTTAGGCAATTGTAGTTCTCACCGAGGTTTGCAGTTTGTATGCAGCTGTGGCTAGGTAATAATCAAAAGACCTAGCTTTTATGCAGTGCCTTTCATCAGTAGATCTCAAACAGCTTCACATCCTTATCCCTATTTTACAGTTGGGAAACTGAGGCACAAGGAGATGAAGTGACTTGCCCAAGGTCACCTAGCAAGTCAGTGACAGAGCTAGGGATAGTCCCTGTCCAGTGGTCTTTCCACTAGGCCACGTGGTTGCCATGTGATTCTGCAGTGCTCCTCCCCCTCCTGGATATTTTGTTATAGTGGAGTGGGGATAGTGGTCATACTTTGAAAAGTTTGCCATGTCTGTGTAGTTGCTAATAGGGCCAGTGAGAGAAGTCTCATCCATGGTCTGTGACCCAAAACCTTGACCGTTTCATTACATGGTTAGAGTAGGGTGACCAGACAGCAAATGTGAAAAATCGGGACAGGTGGTGGAGGGTAATAAGAGCCTATATAAGAAAAAGACCCAAAAATCGGGACTGTCCCTATAAAATTGGGACATCTGGTTAACACCTAACACCCTAGGTTAGAGAGACAAGGTGGGTGAGGTAATATCTTTTATTGAGCCAACTTCTGTTGGTGAAAGAGACCAGCTTATGAGCTACGCAGAGCTCTTCTTCATGTCTGGGAAAGGTACTCAGAGTGTCCCAGCTAAATACAAGATGGAACAGGTTATTTAGCATAAGTAGTTAACACATTCTAAAGGACCTTTCAAGGTGAAGCTGCCCGTTAACATCCCTGCAGTCATAGGACAAAGAAGGGGGGGGTTAGTGAGTTAATGGTTCTTGAAAAAAGCCATAAAACCAATGTTTTTGTTAAGGCCATGATGCTTAGTGTCCTGCAAAGTTATGAATGTAAGCTCCCCAGCTCATCTTTTGAAGGTGTAGTACCAGCAATGGTGACCCATGGGGGGGGGGGGGGGGCACATGACCCGCCCCAAAAAGCGGTGAAGGGGAGCAAGGCCGGCAGCTGAGGAGATGAAGGGGCAGGGCCAGAGCTGGAAGGGAAGAGGCGGAGCTAGAGCCTCTCCTCTTCCAGCCATGCTGCCTGGTGCCTGGCAGGCAGCATGGCTGGAGGCTGCCTGGGATGTGCATTAGTGGCTCCACATGGTAGGGGGACTGGAGCAGACCCCCTCCTCCTTTGCCAAGTAATGTAGGATAAGGAGGGGGAGAGCGTGGGGGCTCTGGGCTGGATGAGTGATGTTGGGGGAGGTCACGTGGGGACCGGGTCAGGGAGGAGTCATGTGAGGGGGTCACATTAATGGCTATTAGCCAGGATGGGTAAGGAATGGTGTCCCTAGCCTCTGTTTGTCAGAGGGTGGTGATGGACGGCAGGAGAGAGATCACTTGATCATTACCTATTAGGTTCACTCCCTCTGGGGCACCTGGCATTGGCCACTGTCGGCAGACAGAATATTGGGCTTGATGGACCTTTGGTCTGACCCAGTATGGCCATTCTTATGTTCTTATGACTCTGCTGCTCCTATCCCTTGACTCTGTTTTGGGTCCTTTTCATCCATGATTAGCTCCAGCGCCTGTCTCTGCTGCTGCTCTGAGCAGTCCCAAGCAAAAGGCCTGATTTGTGTCACTTTTCAGAACCTTGTGAGCAGCACTAATAGCACCAGTGAGAACCAACAAGACGCTGCTTGCTTTCCACTGTGTTGCAGCTTGGCAAAATGATGAGCAGCAACATGGGCACTGTTGCTGTCTGCAGCCTTAGGAAGGCAGTACAGAGGAAGTTGATGCCTTCTGTCATAACTATAAAGGGAAGGGTAACAGCTCTCTGTGTACGGAGACTCCAAATCCTTTTACCTGTAAAGGGTTAAGAGGCTCGGGGAA
>NW_020664439.1:2764564-2850073 GCF_002925995.2 Terrapene triunguis
GTCTTAGATTTACTTTGTTTTCTCAACTTGTAAATGTACCTTTTTACCAGAGTGTGTATCTTTGTTTGCTGTACTTTGAACCTAAGACAGAGGGGGGTCCTCTGAGCTCTTTAAGTTTGATTACCCTGTAAAGTTATTCTCCATACTGATTTTACAGAGATGATTTTTACCTTTTTCTTTAATTAAAAGCCTTCTTTTTTAAGAACCAGATTGATTTCTCCTTGTTTTAAGATCCAAGGGGGTTTGAATCTGTATTCACCAGGAGTTGGTGAAAGGAGGGTGGGAGGAAGGAGGGGGATGGTTAATTTCTCCTTGTTTTAAGATCCAAGGGGGTTTGGATCTGTGTTCACCAGGGAATTGGTGAAAGGTTTCTCAAGGCTTCCCAGGGAGGGAATTCTTGTGATGGTGGCAGCGGACCAAAGCTAAGCTGGTAGATAAGCTTAGAAGTTTTCATGCAGGCCCCTACATTTGTACCCTAAGGTTCAAAGTGGGGATACAGCCTTGACACCTTCTTTCTTCCATGCCCCCCATTTACTGGGGAAAGCGCCCCACTGATCAGGGGGAAGTGGCTGAGTGGATTTTTTAAGCCCTGCATTTTTAATAACTAAAGTCCATCCCTGAAAAAGTTTTTTTAAATCAGAGGGGATTCTTTTTTCATTCACACTTGTGTAAATCCAGAGTATTGTCCATTGAGTCATATAGATTTACTCTGGTTTGAGAGGACAGAATAAGACACTGAGTCTTTAAGGTGTATCTATTCTGGGTAGCTGTCCTCCTCATAGCTGGATGGGCTGGAGCTCCTAAAGGCTGGACTCTCCTCAATGGCAGTTTTTGTCCTCCATCTCTCTTCTGGCCAAGCCTCAGAAACTAGACAACTTCCTTGCTCCTATTCTGGGGCTCTCTCCTCTTGTCAACAGAAGAGGAGGTACAATAAGGCCTACAGGGAATCCAGTCTCTTGCAAAGAAGTACCACTGAGGAGCATCAGTGGGAAGAAGGCCTGACAGATGGACCTGAGATCTTCCCCTCCCTCAGTTTGTATTCTACAGCCTCCTGAACTCCATCCCCAGCCCCTCACAAAGCCAGAGAACTGCCTAACCCCTTAATACACTCTTCTTCCCTCAGGCGGAAATCTGAGTGGAAATCAAAATGCCTCTTTTTGCATCTTGATTATGGATAATGACAGCCTAAAAGGATTATTTTTCAGCCAGGTCTTTACTTCTGCATTGTTGCTGGAGGGCTCCTTGGCAGACTAGGGCGGTAGTGAGATGACATTTAATGAGACAAGAGATTGAAAACTGAGCAATCAAGATGGCTTGGACTTTGAGTCAGACTGTTCACATTTCGGGGAGGGACTGGAAGGAGGTTAACACCTATCTAAACGCCTGAATCCAGGGTCACTGAATCTTTCACAGGGAGACTTGTTCTCCCAGGTGTTTGTCAGGCTTTTGCCTACATTGATGTTAACAAAACAAGAGTGTTTCAAACAAACTGACTAAAAATCCCTTCCTCTTTACAAGGCTGCACAGGCATAAACCTCAGTTGCTCCGTCACAGTGGTTGGCAGGGGACGTCTTGAGTTTATTTTCCATTCTTGAGCTCTGTGGCCTGTGAAGCAGGAGAATCAGGCCCAAAGCCTTTCCCTTTGGGATGCCTTTCAGAAGTCTGACAGGAGCCATGTGCAGCGGAGAGGCTAAAGTTTAAGGCTCAGGCAAGCATTACGAATGAGAGCGATTGACCTCACCGCTGCCTGGAATCCCTGGTGTGGAAATGGAATAAATGCTGAACTGGGGGCAAAGTCCCGTAATAAATAACTGTGAAAGGCACTTCAGTTACTTCCTCCTTTTTGCCAAGGAGGGCTGACACCCAGGGCAGGATTCGCAATGGCTCCACCACCAACTTCATCTCCCTTTTCTTTCCCACTCTGCTATCTGTGAGAGAGAGGAAACGCAGCAGCACCAGGCAGACAGCAAAACCTTCTGTGTGAACAGGTAACCTCCCATCCTTTTGGGCACCATTCAGGCCCTGATTTAGAGGGTTAGCTTGCTCAGGTGAGAAGAGCAGCAAAGACAGGCACTGCAAAAAGCAATACAAGCAAGGAGCGGGGAGGGCATTTGCTACTAATACTTGGTAAAAGAAGAAATTTTACTCTTGAATCTGAAATCCATAAAAATTAAGGGGCTTCCCAAGAAAATTCCCGATGAGACTTGAAGAGAGAGAGATTAGATCATAACTAGATGCTGCTGGAGAGGCAATTTTAATGGTTCAGTGGGGAAAGATTTCTGGGCAGGTAGGGAGTGGAAGTAGTTGCAGGAAGCGCAACTGAAAGATGGACAGAGGGAGCCTACTCAAACCAAGAAATGAACAGGAAGGAGAATAACTGTTGAACTTGTCTCCAAGATCTTGGAGATGAGTTCCTGATAGTGCTGAATAAGCTAGGGTGTTATGATGTTACAGATCAGTTAGGGACCAGGACTGGATATCTATGACTGGGTAGCTTCAAGTTGTCATTTACTCAAGTTTATATTCATATTTTTCTGGATTCATGATTTCTGCTGATTTGATAACTAGCTAGAATTATTCCATAATTATAATTATTCTACTTGTTGGAAAAGTTGCATAAATATCATAGTTAAGATAGACAAACATATTGTTGGGGAAGAGGAAGTATTTTTCAGCTGTTAAGGACATTTTCAGACTTTTTTGGCATTTAAAAAAAGGAGCTTTCCAAACTTCAGATTTAGCATGTACTGAATGATGACACATGATCTGCCTTGTTTGGGGGATTAAATGTACTTTCAAAATAATAAAAGGTGTAGCCCAGGGTTAGGCAACCTATGGCATACGTTCCAAAGGCGGCACGCGAGCTGCTTTTCAGTGGCATTCACACTCACATTTTAATTTAATTTTAAATGAAGCTTCTTAAACATTTTTAAAACCTTATTTACTTTACATACAACAATAGTTTAGTTCTATATTATAGACTTATAGAAAGAGACCTTCTAAAAACGTTAAAATGTATTACTGGCACGCAAAACCTTAAATTAGAGTGAATAAATGAAAACTCGGCATCCCACTTCTGAAAGATTGCCCACCCCTGGTGTAGCCTTTAGACATCATTTGCAGAGCAGGCACACTCCGTTATTTTCTTTGACTTCACAAAATGCTTCCAAGTACAGTTTTCAAAATATCTGTAGATGTAGATTGTACCGACTCTCAATTCTGCAATCACATACAAACATCCTTAAATAGATGCACTGTGAATAGCCCTTGGAAGTAACCGGGGCTATTTGCTGTGTGCAGAGTTAAGCATGCACATAAGTCTTTGAAGCATCCACAGATCACATGGCTTAGCCCAGTGCTGGCATCCCCATGCGTCCTATTCCTTTGTATCTTACTCCATAAAGGGGCTTAATTGCTCCTTCAATTTATCTGGAAAGAAAGGTGGTTAGCACACTCATTGGCTTAACCAGGCCTGAGATTGAAGGCAGCCATTAACACCTTCTAGCATAATACTATTAAAGGAATAGTAGTGAGTTGCTTGAAAGAAGGTGGTGGCACCTATCTTGATTTCTGCCATGGTAAAGGATCACAAAGCTTTCTTTTAACACTGAACAAGAATTATATTAGAATAAGGGGGGGAAAACAAAACAAAAAAGTATCATCCCTAAAGCTACGTTCTCTCTGCTTCACTATAGAGTTTCTTCTAGACTCTCCCCTAACATCCTCCCATCTGGCTTCCTGCTACAGCTGTAGGAGAAACAGGTCATGTGCTCACACTTTCATTTGATTTCTTTTTTAAAGTTAAATAGGTTTGGACTTGCTTCTCACTTGGATAAAGGGCTCCGTGAGGGGAGGGTAACCAGGTGTTCCAATTATAGGGACAGTTCCAAAATCTGCGGCTTTGTTTTATATAGGAGCCAATTACCCTCCACCCCCTGTCCCGATTTTGTCACACTTGCTATCTGGGCACGCTACATGAGGATATCTCGTGCTTTAGTCTTGTTGCACTCTCCACTTGATCCTCCAGCAGTACCTCTTGATTTGAACAGCTCCCTTAGTTTTACTGGTTTCGGTCACATGATTAAAAACAAATCTCTTGACTTAGTGTGGTTTCCAGAGACAGGAAGTCTCATCTAGTTGGAGGTGGTGGGAGCTGGAAGGTTGGCATTCCTTCTGGGGCGTTATGATGTTGTGTGGTGCATTGCCTGTGCAGCGTAGTGGCTGTATGATTGGTGGAGGAGCAGAGGGGTAGGTACCAATAGCATACATTTTCATTTCCTTGCTTTTGAGATTTTTGTCAACGATGTTGAGTGTAAAGCAACCTTTAGCGGATATGCATACACCACCACAATGCTGTGTATGTCCTTTGGGCTAGGTTCCATAAGAACTTTAACTTCTGCATTTTATAACTGGTTTGAAATTGTGATCTTAATGTTGCATTAAGATAATTAAAAGAAAATAGTGATTAAGACTCTAATCTCTAATAATTTCATTAGAAGTTTCCACAACTTTTCAGCTTGGAAAAGAGGAGACTAAGGGGGGATATGATAGAGGTATATAAAATCATGAGTGATGTGGAGAAAGTGAATAAGGAAAAATTATTTACTTGTTCCCATAATATAAGAACTAGGGGCCATCAAATGAAATTAACGGGCAGCAGGTTTAAAACAAATAAAAGGAAGTTCTTCACACAGCGCACAGTCAACTTGTGGAACTCCTTGCTTGAGGAGGTTGTGAAGGCTAGAACTCTAACAGGGTTTAAAAGAGAACTGGATAAATTCATGGTGGTTAAGTCCATTAATGGCTATTAGCCAGGATGGGTAAGGAATGGCGTCCCTAGCCTGTGTTTGTCAGAGGGTGGTGATGGATGGCAGGAGAGAGATCACTTGATTACCTGTTAGGTTCACTCTCTCTGGGGCACCTGGCATTGGCCACTGTTGATAGACAGGATACTGGGCTGGATGGACCTTTGGTCTGACCCAGTACGGCCATTCTTATGTTCAACGTCTTAGTGAAAAGTTTATGGAACCCCACAATAAAACAGTTGAACAAAGTCACAAACTTGTGTAACTACTGAATAGCATAGATAGGTAGCCTCAATATTATAGTCTTATAATTACTGTCATAAATATAAACCTAGGGTCCAATACCTTTATTTATGGCGAGTAGCACCTTATTCTGTGACTTCAGTGGGGCTACTCCTGGAATACAACACCATTCAGCAAATGTAGAATTATCAGACTCTGGTCCTTAATGATATTTTGTATTGCATATGTGCAAAACTGATCTTTCAGCATGGTTCATTTTTGCTTAAACTTTCTAGAAAGATACATTTTGTGGAGCTAAGACCAAGCCAAAGAGCACAATTTTTCAAATAGCACTGAGAAAGTGAAGTTTTAAGTGAAGTGTGAACATAATCTTAACTATGCCATAGCATGTACAACCAGACAAATGGGTTTTCTTTTGTTTCAGTTGAGGATGTTACAAGTAGGAAGTTTTCGAGTAGTTTGGGGTGAGCTCCAAAGATCAATTTTTGGTCCTGTATTGTTTACTCGTTCTGTTAATGATTTACTTGATGTGTGCCATCAAATCAATAATTACCTGAATGCAAATGATGCTGTATTTCCTGATTGAACTCTAGCCAAGCAGGAAGTTGACAAATCCTTTTGGGATGTATAGAAGAGTGGACTGTCCACTAGTATGTCCCCTTGTAGCAGCTTTTTCCTCTCATGCAGCCCCTGCTGATGGTCAATCTGGTTCTCCTCTTCTCATGACTTGGCCCTCCAGCCAGATCAATTTAAAGCAGTGGTTCTCAAACTTTTGTACTGGTGACCCCTTTCAGATAGCAAGCCTCTGAGTGCAACCCCCCTTATAAATTAAAAGCACTTTTTTATATATTTAACACCATTATAAATGCTGGTGGTGAAGCGGGGTTTGGGGTAGAGGCTGACAGCTCACAACCCCGCATGTAATAACCTCGCAACCCCCTGAGCAGTTCTGACCCCCAGTTTGAGAACCCCTGCTATCAACATCCCAGACAGACAGTGTCCCACACAACATTGGTCATCCAGACATCTTCCACCCCTCTGGGGCTCCTCTTCCATTCCCTCCTCTCTCAGAGTAACAGCCCTAAGGCCTCTCCCTGGAGTCTTGTAACCAAACTTAAAAAGCAAAACACAAACTGCAACAAAAGAAATTTCTGCCCCCTCCCTTAGGCAGAAACTTTTAATCCATCCCGGGTCCTCCCCAGCCCTCCATTCTTCTGCAGAACGCTGACTCTCAAGAGTTATCTCCCTCTAGTCTTGCCTCTACTCCGGATCCTCCACTCCCAACTACCTCCGAGGTTACCTGCCTGTCAGTTGGCCTTCTCTCAGGCTGACTCCAGGCGTCTCCTTCATGCCTGCTGTCATCTCCCATCAGGGCACATCCCAGAGTGTAAACCTCCCTCCTGAAGCACCTCTTTAGTTGAACACCTCCCTGGGTTTCTTCCCTGGAAGCCCAGGTCCTGCCCTTTTGTCAGGGCTCATGGCCAGAGCCTACTCCAACCTGGTAGCTTCTCTGTAACTCGCCAGGTTCCACTCAGAGCAGGTCTGCAGAGTTCTTTCCCTCTCTCACTTCAGCCACCTTCTGACCTGAGCTTCCTCTTTCTTTATAGAAACCACCCTGCTCCTCCTCAGCTGGGCTTCATCTTTAATTAGGCCTGCCCCATACTCCAGGTGCAATCAGGTGTGTTAATTGGCCTCACAGGCTCACATTAACCCTATAATCACCTGTATGGGGTAAACAACCCCTCACAGGATGATGTCCTGAAACAACTTTTTTTCAATAATTCATCATAAATGGCACCAAAAATGGAATATAGTATTTTGGTTCTAGATTCAGATATTTCCAAATGGGAGAAAACATATTGCAAATATTTCATTAGTATAATAAACCCTGAAACGAAACATCTTCTTTCTAAGGGTGTCCTGGAACAACCAGAAAGAGGCACCACCAGGGTAGGGGAGCTTCTGTGGGTGGATTGAAAGGAGGTGAGAGAGAGTGTGGTTTTTCACACAGACACACAATGGTGAGAGACCTGTGAGAATGTGGGAGCGAGGCTGGGGTTTGGTGGATATTGTTAGGGACTAGAGAGGGTTCACAGGCAAAGGAGGCACTTGTAGCCTGCTCTCAGGGCCGGCTCTAGGTTTTTTGCCGCCCCAAGCAAAAAAAATTTTGGCTGCCCCCCCACCCCAGTCCTGGGCTCTCACCCCTCGCCCACCAGTGCCCTCCCCCACCTGCACCCCCCTGCCACTCCAGCCCTGGGCTCTCCACCCCACCCCACCCACACCCCCTGCCGCCCCAGCCCTGGGCTCCCCCGCACCCGTGCTGACTCCGCCTGCTCCCCCTTTGCCTCCAGACGGTCCAGTGCTGGCAGGGTCAGGGTAAGCAGCGGGGCTCCCGGGCCGCACCTCAGCCCAGGGTCCCTCCAGCTGGGGCTCCCGCCTCCAGGACTGGCCGGGACCCAGGAGGGCAGAGACGGGGGACTGCTCCGGCAGGGGGCTGAGGAACCGGGGCAGTGTAGCCCCAGTGGGAGTGGAGCCCCAGAGAGCGGGAAGCGGGCCCTGCATGGCAGCGCCCCGCCCTCTATGGCCCCACTGCTGCTGCAGCTTCTGGCTGCCCTGCCGCAGTCCCTGGGTGGCTTGGGCCGCTTCGCCCAGCCCCTGCTGCAGCGCTGGGAGGCGGCCACCCTGTGGCACCTGCAGGCGGCTCCGTGTGCCCTGCGGGGCGGCCCCCAGCCCAAGTGTCCCCCGCTCGGAGCCTGCCCGGCCCAGCCACAAGGTGCAGGCGCTGCTCCCCCGCGGCACGAACCGCAGCGGCCCCAGGGCGTCCGCCACGCAGGACGCTCTGCTACTGCCAGGGCCTGCTCTAGGCTTTTGCCACCCAAAGCAAAAGAAAGAAAGATGGCCGGAATGCCGCCCCTGAAAATGTGCCGTCCCAAGCATGTGCTTGGTTTGCTGGTGCCTAGAGCCGGCCCTGCCTGCTCTGGAGGATCCTTGTAGCTAGGGCTTAAATTCTCAAAGATTATTTCCCAGAGCCACCCCCATTCGGGGGTCAGGGCTTTAGCCCCACAGGGGAAGTGAGGACACCGGGGCCCAGGGCTTCAGGCCTCTGACAGGTTTGAAAATATTTACCAGAGTTCTGCTTTGGTGGGCTCCAGCTGAATTTAAGCCCTGCCTTGTAGCAGTGGAACCCCTGGGGGTTTGGGCAACACAGAGCTGGGAATATGATGGTCTGAGGATTGAATGGCTGCAAGTGGCATTCCCACCCTGCTCCAAATAAAGCCCATACATATAGGGCCAAATGTCCCCTTCCTGGAGTTTAGTTTCACTGAAGCTGCTTCACTGGTAATTTGACTAATGCAAACAGAATATCCATCTCAACTCCAGCCTGCCAGATCCTAGGGCCTCCCTGTAATTTCCCCTACTTCCCTCTGACCAGAGAGTCAAGTTTCTCTCCCTTTCTACCCTGCCAGAGGTAACAAGCTGTACCCGCTGTAATGAGTCTGCAGAATTTACTCATCAGCTTTACTCAGGGGGTAGCTCCTGTTAATAGGGGTAATTTGTTGACCTAACAAAAAAGCGCCCCTCACCTCCAATCTCTGTGTGTGGTTGTAGATCTTGCCACCCTGTTCCAGTGGGCTTGGGGAGACTAAGCAAAAGAAAGCCATTATTAAGCTTAGGTCAAGGCAAGATGGACTCCTCAGGTACACAGAGCATCAGCTGGCAGGGACTTTGCTCTTTGACTCATGCTGTTTAGTATAAGATCAGTGACTAATAATAGCACCCATGATCAAGTGATGGATGACATCCCTGACTTTGCATACGTAACTGCCTCAGCTGGTCCCTGGCTGCTCCCTCCCCTTTGTTTGCTGAGTCATCTTCGCAAACCAGATAATCTGTCCCCCCAAACGACTGTCAATGATGTTCATTGTGGTTTTTTTATATAATTTGTGTAATGGAGGCTTGGGATCGAACTCTACCCGTATCCCTAATTTCTGACTTAATGTAAGGAATGGAGAGTCTGCGCTGCTTTAAGTTTTAGTTCCTCCAGCAATTGTTTCAGGAGCTAACACAGACATCTGATCTTGGGCCTTGGAAGTTGAAAAGCCTTCCAGCTCATCTGCTAAATGGATGTATTTGGCCTCTTTAAGTCAGCGCGATTATCTTGTGAATGATCTTAGAGATCCCAGATCATATTAAAATGTGGTTTTGGGTGTATTTTCTAGAGATGGTCCCAAACCAAAATGCTCACACTCTGGAAAACTTCAAACCTGGTTCTAGAGCCAGACTTTGCAGCCCAGTCCCAGCTCAAACAGTTTCTGAAAAGCTTTGCCCATGATTTCCCCATGCATATCGAAAGGACACTGGACTAAATCTCAGGGTATGTCTACACTACGAGGGTAATTCGATTTTACTTAAATCGAATATGTGGAATCGATATTGCAAAGTCGAACGTGTGTGTCCACACTAAGGACACACTAAGGACAGTAATTCGACTTTGTGAGTCCACACTAACGGGGCGAGCGTCGATATTGGAAGCGGTGCACTGTGGGCAGCTATCCCACAGTTCCCGCAGTCCCCGCTGCCCATCGGAATTCTGGGTCGAGCCGCCAATGCCTTCTGGGTAAAAAAAATTTGTCGTCATCCGTCCGTCACTAACGCCCTCCCTCCCTCCATGAAAGCGCCGGCGGGAAATCAGTTCGCGCACTTTTCTGGTCAGTGACAGCGCGGACGCCACAGCACTGCGATCATGGATCACGCTGCGACCATCGCTGCACTTGTGGCCGTTCTCAACACCTCGCAGCTTATCATACACCTTTCCCTGAGGCAGATGCAGAGAAATCGGGCGAGGAGGCTACGGCACCGCCGTGAGAGCCTGAAGTCGGAGAGTGGCACAGAGCTGTCAGAAACCACGAGCCCCAGCGCCCAGGACATCACGGTGGCAATGGGGCATGTGGATTTTGTTGAACGGCGATTCTGGGCCCGGGAAACAAGCACGGACTGGTGGGACCGTATAGTGCTTCAGGTCTGGGATGAATCCCAGTGGCTGCGAAACTTTCGCATGCGGAAGGGGACTTTCCTCGAACTTTGTGAGTTGCTGTCCCCTGCCCTGAAGCGCAAGGACACCCGCATGCGAGCAGCCCTCACTGTCCAGAAGCGAGTGGCCATAGCCCTCTGGAAGCTTGCAACGCCGGACAGCTACCGGTCAGTCGCGAACCACTTTGGTGTGGGCAAATCTACCGTGGGGGTTGTTGTCATGCAAGTAGCCAAGGCAATCGTGAAGGTACTGCTCCCAAAGGTTGTGACCCTGGGAAACGCGCAGGTCATCATAGATGGCTTTGCCGCGATGGGATTTCCAAACTGCGGAGGGGCTATCGATGGGACTCACATCCCTATCCTGGGACCGGACCACCAGGCCAGCCAGTACATCAATAGAAAGGGCTACTTTTCAATGGTGCTGCAAGCACTGGTGGACCATCGGGGACGGTTTACAAACATCTACGTCGGATGGCCGGGCAAGGTTCATGACGCTCGTGTGTTCAGGAACTCTGGTCTGTTTAGACGGCTGCAGGAAGGTATTTACTTCCCAGACCACAAAATAACTCTTGGGGATGTGGAGATGCCTACAGTCATCCTCGGGGACCCAGCCTACCCGCTAATGCCCTGGCTCATGAAGCCCTATACTGGCGCCCTGGACACAGAAAAAGAACTGTTCAACTACCGTCTCAGCAAGTGCAGAATGGTGGTGGAGTGTGCTTTTGGCCGTCTCAAAGGGAGATGGAGAAGCTTACTCACTCGCTGTGATCTCAGTGAAACCAATATCCCCATCGTTATTGCAGCTTGCTGTGTGCTCCACAATCTATGTGAGAGCAAGGGGGAGACCTTTATGGCGGGGTGGGAGCTAGAGGCAAATAGCCTGGCTGCTGATTACGTCCAGCCAGACAGCCGGGCCATTAGAAGATCCCAGCGGGACGCCCTGTGCATCCGGGAGGCTTTGAAAGCTAGGTTCCTGAGTGAGCAGGGCAACCAGTGACTTTTCAGTTTGTGGACAGAGAAGCTGAACCTGCCCCCGTTTCTTTACCCAGTTCATTTTGACTATCCTCTCCAGTTACATACCCCCTTCACCCCCTTCCCCTTCCCAAAAAATAAAATCATTTCGATTTTGTTAATGAACAGCGTTCTCTGTATTGCTGTTTTCGCGGGAATATTTTAAACCGGGGACGCAGACTGTGGCGGGGGGCGGGTTCAGTGTTCTGATGCAAATGATGCTTCTAAACTCCCGGAATGACAGGCTCCGCACTGGTGGACTGGTTATTTCAATGGAGAACATGAAAAACACCTCCCAGACTGACCAGGGTAACCAGTGACTGCACTGTGTATGTGTCCTGATGCTGGACCTGACACCGCCTCTGTACCCTGCTAAAGGTCACTGTCCTGCCCAATTACCAAGCCCCTTCCCCCCCTCCAGACAGACTCTCCCTCAAAAGAACCTGACTGAAACAGTAATGGACAGAAACAAACATTTTATTGCGAACCAGACATGAAACGTGGGGTGTGAAACTTGGACGGGGGCTTCTGTGAGGTGGGTGGGAAAGGACTTATGAAATTTTGGGGAATGTCAGCCTTCTAGTGCTAGAGCAGTCTGCAGGGGTTGACTGAAAGTTTTAACGGCCCTTGCCGCCCCTCCTTCTTTGGAGTTTGGGTGAGGGTGGTGTGGGACTTGGTGGCGGGTGAGGGCGGTTACAGATAGACTGCAGCGGGGCTCTGTCCTCCTGCCTCCGGTCTTGCAGAACATCCACAAGGCGCCGGAGCGTGTCCGTTTGCTCCCTCATTAGTCCAAGCAGCTTTTCAGTAGCCTGTTGGTCCTCCTGCCGCCACCTCTCCTCCCGTTCCATGACTGCTCGGTGCATTTGTGACAAGTTCTCCCTCCACTGTGTCTGCTGGGCTGCCTGGGCTCGGGAGCAGTCCATTAGTTCTGAGAACATGTCTTCACGCATCTTCTTCTTCCTCCGCCTAATCTGCGCTAGCCTCTGGGAGTGTGCTGAGAGGCTGGGTTGGGAGACAGTCGCAGATGTGTCTGTGTGAATTGTGAAAAGGGAGTGAATTCCTGAGACAGATAAATGAAATTGTATACAAAGAACCTAGTCTTTCTCTGTGAACAAGACCATGCACTGCACCTCTCACATGCGCACTCAGGACAAGGTCGAATTTTCGGCCGTCGCCTTCAGTGCCTGTGGACTTGCGGAGGTCTTGGACTGTTCAGAGAACTGTGGCTGGAGACCTGAACTTCTGGAGCGGGCAATAATGGTAAGCCGCAGACTTGTGGCTGCTTAAAACTCCAGCAGTAGCACTGGCCTCCTTTCACATTGAAAGCAATGCCAGTCTCTGCTGCCAGCAATCAGGACAGCATCAACTCTCCCCTTGTCCCACCCCCTCGCGGCTGTCCCAGGGAAAGATCCCTGTATGCTGCCCCTCTCCCTCCACCGCGTGGCTGTAAAGCAGTCCCAATACTAACATTCCCCTCCCTAATTCAAAGCAGGGCGTCATGAGCGACATCACCCTCCTGAGGATCCCGGACACCCAGAGAGAACGCATGCTGCGGGAAAGCATGCAGAAACCGGGGCCGTATGCCGCCATGCTATGTCGGGCCATGATCCCGGAGTACTTGATTGTGGCGTGGAGGGGGCATGTCTGCTACCACGGAGGGCCCACTAAGATCGCCCTACCCCGGAACCTGATCAACAGGCTTGAGCTCTACCTCCACGAGACCTACGAGGAGTTCTCCTACGAGGATTTCTCGTCGATCCCCGGCCACATTGACCGGATTTTCGCGTAGGTGCACTGGGACTATGGAGTGGAGCGTCTTGGGCCTGGGAATCATGGAGTAACGGACATTGTGAACATTTTTTAAAACACTTGGGACTAAATTGAGAAGAGCCTAAGACAGAGAAATCATGAAAACCCATTTGTTACCTTTGTAAATATTCCTGTTTTGTACCTGATTATTTTTTTACTAGTTTACAGAACTTTTATAAATGTACATTGTTAATAGTATAAATATTACCGTTCTGTTTTAAATAAATGTTTACATGTTTACAGCACTTACTGCTTGATCCTTCCCCTGATTCTGTGTCCGGGGTAAGGGATGGGGACGGTTGGTACGGGATCTCGGTAAGGGTGATGAAGAGCTCCTGGCTGTCGGGGAAATCAGCGGTGCCAGCGCTGTCGACTGCCTCGTCCTCCTCATCTCCTTCTTCATCTTCCCCGTCCGCTGTCATGTCCGACGAGGAACCGGCCGCGGACATGATCCCATCCTCGGAGTCCACGGTCAGGGGTGGGTTAGTGGTGGCGGCCGCTCCCAGGATGGAATGCAGTGCCTCGTAGAAACGGGATGTGTGGGGCTGGGATCCGGAGCGTCCGTTAGCCTCTTTTGTTTTTTGGTAGCCTTGTCTCAGCTCCTTGATTTTCACGCGGCACTGCGTTGCATCCCGGCTGTAGCCTCTCTCTGCCATGGCTTTGGAGATCTTCTCGTAGATCTTAGCATTCCTTCTTTTGGAGCGCAGCTCTGAAAGCACGGACTCATCGCCCCACACTGCGATGAGATCCAAGACTTCCCGATCAGTCCATGCTGGGGCCCTCTTTCTATTAGATTGCACGGCCATCTCTGCTGGAGAGCTCTGCATAGTTGCCACTGCTGCTGAGCTCCCCTCGATGTCCAAAGAGGAACTGAGATTCAAACTGCCCAGACAGGAAAATGAAAATGAATTCAAATTTTCCCGGGGGTGTGGCTGGTCAGAGCATCCGAGCTCGGACTGCTGTCCAGAGCGTCAACAGAGTGGTGCACTGTGGGATAGCTCCCGGAGCTATTACCGTCGATTTCCATCCACACCTAGCCTAATTCGATATGGCCATGTCGAATTTAGCGCTAATCCTCTCGTTGGGGAGGATTACAGAAATCGATTTAAAGAGAGCTTTATGTCGAACTAAATGGCTTCCTGGTGTGGACGGGTGCAGGGTTAATTCGATATAACGGCGCTAAAGTCGACATAAAAGCCTAGTGTAGACCAGGCCTCAGTGTAGCAAGTAAGGCAACCAACAGATCGTGTTTATCCCTGAAATCGCTGCAAGAGTCCAATTGCAGGGAAAGGTGTATGCATTTGTGCTTATGTAATCTGTGGTTCTTTGGTTGTCCTGAGTCTCATGGCCTAAATAATATAATCATTTACGTTAAAGCAAAGGGAGCAGATTCAGTAGGGCTTGCACACTCAACAAATCAGGCAGTCCCTTGGACTCTTGTCACCAACACAGTCCTCTCAACCGTGGGCTCAATGCTTCTGTTTGTTTCCTGGGGGATTCTCCACTTTGCAATTGGAACCCTCAAACACATTTCATTTTCCCTCCTCCACAATCCTTCTCGACGCCCTTCACTGCAGCCACAGCTGAGGAAGGCTGTATATGGCTCTCTGCTTCTATATGCATGGACCTATTGGGCAGCTTAGCAAAGTAGAAAATAAATCTGGGTCACTGGGCTGACCACTCACAGGAAGTGAGCCCCTAGGTCACTGGACTAACTGAATGCAAATAACAGTATTGTACAGGTAATGTCTTGTTATTGGGGGTTAAATTTAAGCTTGAGTCTCTGCCAATAAACTTTCTTAGCATTAGCTTAAGAGAGTTCTGTTAAAAAAAAACTCAACAACAACATTCCACAGTGATGCTTTCTGTGTTAGTTCACCTCTTAGGTTATGTGGTAGAACTCCAAGTAGCCTGCAAGTCAATTTGTGCATTGCACTGTGTTGAGGATTCTCTTGACTTCAGGTACGTGGTTTATATTGTTTCCACATTTTGTGTGTACTTTTAATGATCACTTTTCCTTTCTTTAATCCTATGCTGAATCATAAAGAAATTATGTTTTTGGTTTTTAAGCAGAGTCCTGACTGTGCCCCACTTTTGGCAGCGTTTTGATCTGTTCTTACCCCTGAACCCTCCTGTAGTCTGACTCTGTTCTTCTCTTTGTGAACACAGGCTGTATGTGGGACTGTGAGGCAGGATGGTGGTTCTCAGAAAGGTAAGTCAGATGCTTTGCTCTGGTGTACTGGTGTGGTGTTTAGATGTGCTTGTAATTATTAGAACTGGGAGCACTGGCTGTTGGGAGTCTGAAAGGACAGGAAACAGGAAGGAGGGGGGAGGAGTTGAGGAGGCTGAGTGAGAGTTACAGAGAGTGCAGCAGCAGCTTGGTAAAGAGGTTTCCACTGTAAAAATAAAGTCCTGTTGAAGTTTGTTAGTACCTTGCCTGGTTGATACAACATTTTGGCGACGAGGATGGATCTTCTGCCTCTGAACCCACCTTCACCCTTTCTGCAAAGCCCAGGTGAGCCTCCAGTTGCTTTTACTGTCTGGATCCGTATGTTTGAGACTTATCTGCTTGCAATCAGTGCTACAGAGATTTCTGAAGTAAGAAAGCGTGTTCTGCTAATCCACTGCCTTGGAGCAGAAGGGCAGCGTATATTTTACACTTTTCCCCTTGCAGATGATAAATATGAGACTGCACTCACTATATTAAAGAACTTTTTTGTGCCAAAAGTGAATGTAGTAGCTAATCGCTACAGATTTCGCCAGTGTGAGCAGAAACTAGGGGAGACTATAATGCAGTATATTGCTTCCCTGAGGAGTCTGATTGTAACTTGTGACTTTGGGAATATGGCAGATGAGATGATTAGAGACCAGCTCATTGAGAAAACAACGATGCTTTGTGTAAGAGAACACTTACTTCTAGAACCACAACTTACACTAGAAAAAGCAATAACCATTGCTACTCAGATTGAGTCAGCTACAGCTGAAGCCAAAATAATGAGCAGGGATACAGCAGGCACAGTCCAGGCTGTGACTCCTTTGCAGAAAAGTTCACTATCGCTGCAGACAAACAATTGCAAGAGGAAAACTAATGAAAAGCCACTGAATCAGCAAATTCAAAATACAGTAAAAGCATGCTTTCGCTGTGGATCCCCACAACATCTTGCAAGCTACACAGGATGTCCAGCAAAAGTAGCTCAGTGCAGTCATTGCAAAAAGATTGGGCATTTTGCTAAAGTATGTCGCAGTAGCCAGTTCAATCAACAGGTGCATGCAGTTACAATACCAGATGTTACTGTGCTGAGTGTGGACAAAATCACTACTGCACATATTCCAGAACAGTTTCCGCCATACCCTCAGGCACATCACACTCTATTCAGCTAATGTTGGACACTGGCTCAGCAGTATCTATACTACCTGATTCCATCTATTTGCATTACTTTAAAGATGTGCCTCTTACTGAACCCAAACTTCAGTTGGTGTGCTATTTGAAAAACCATATTCCAGTACATGGTTGCCTGCCAGCAATAGTTATTTTTGGTGATTGCTGTGTAACTGCAGAGTTCTACATTGTCCACAAAGGCACTCCTATCCTTGGCAGAGATTTATTGGCTGCTTTAAATCTCAGGGTAGTTAATGGACGAATTGATCTTCCTCAGCAAAGCACTCTTGCAGTACACACACCAGTTTCAGCTGGGACCCAACACCAGGTTGAGGAGAAACTCGGCTGTGCTTATGGGTTTCTGCATAAAGTTAAAATGCGGAATAATGTGATGCCTGTATGACAGAAATTACGGCGCTTACCATTTTCAGTCAGGTAAGTTGTTTCAGAGGAACTTAGAAAACTTGTTCAAAAGGACATTATTGAAGAGATTAACTCCTCGGAATGGGTTTCACCTATAGTAGTGACGCAGAAGAAGGGTGGAGGCATTCGCCTTTGTGTGGACTTAAGGGAGCCAAATAAAGATTTTGTGACTGACAGCCATCCTCTTCCTCACATAGAAGAAGTATTTGCAGAACTCCATGGAACAAAGATGTTTTCTACTCTTGATTTGCAGAGCGCATACCATCAGGTTATGTTGCATGAAGATAGCAGAGACTTCACAGCATTTATTACACATGAGGGACTATTTCGTTTTAAACATGTTCCATACGGTCTTGCATCAGCCCCAAGTGCCTTCCAAAAAATGATGTCATTGATTCTGAAGAATCAACATGGAGTTCAGTGCTATTTGGATGATATTATCGTGTTTGGAAATACTACTGAAGAGCATGACAATAACCTGCAGTATGTACTAAACTGCATCAGCAAAGCAGGCCTCAAGCTCTATAGGTCCAAATGCAAATTTAGACAAACTGAACTCTCCTTTCTGGGGCATACAATTTCACAGGCTGGACTAAAACCTGATCCAGATCATATCCTGGCAATTTCAAATGCTCCTCCTCCAACAGATTTGCAAACTTTACGTTCCTTCTTGGGTCTTACCTCCTGGTATGCAAAATTCATTCCCAATTATGCTTCTGTCATCGAACCGTTATGAGAAGTTCAACCTTAGTGTGGACAACGGATGCACAAGCTAGTTTCAAAATGGTGAAAGACTTGATTGTACATAGTCCAGTACTTGCACTATTCAGTCCCGCATTGCCCACAATTGTAACTACTGATGCTTCTGATTATGGACTTGGGGCTGTCCTCACACAACTTCATGAGGACAACACAGAGAGGACTGTTGCATTTGCTTCAAGGACACTAAGTAATGCTGAGAGAAAATATTCTACAGTCGAAAAAGAAGCACTTGCTTGTGTCTGGGCTACTGAAAAATGGAGAACTTACCTGTGGGGCCGCACGTTCAAGTTGCGCACAGACCACAGCCCTTTGACGACGTTGCTCACCATGAAAGGACTGGGATGAGCAGGATATCGTATTGCTAGATGGTCTGCAAGACTACTCTCTTTCAATTATGAACTGGAATATAAGCCTGGAAACAAAAATGTGGTAGCCGATTCCTTTCTCACTTGCCTTTGCCTTCATCAGATGGTCCACCAGAGGATAAGGATGTAGTAGTTGCGCTTATTACAAGCACTCTTAGTGCAGTTACAAGAGAACAATTTCAAGCTGCTTGTTCAGTGTGTCCAATTCAACAAAAACTACAGGAATTTCTGACAAAGAGATCGCCCAGTAACCCTAAAAATCTTGACCCAGTTTTGCTGCCTTATTTTAGAGTTCGGGATGAACTTTCTTTGCTCGATGGCTGTGTGCTACGAGGTACACACCGGCTACTTTTGCCAGAAGAATTACAGTCAAAACTCATACACCTGGCACACAATACTGATCAAGAAATTGTCAGAACCAAACAACGACTACGAGATCTGTATTGGTGGCCAGGGATGGACTCTCAAACTGAAGAACTCATAATATCCTGTGTCACTTGCCAAATGCATGATAAGAAAGCAGTGACATGTACCCCTCCATTACAGCCTGTTCCTCTTCCTGAATCTGCATGGGAAAAAGTGGCAATTGACATTGTAGGACCCTTTGATACTGCTCCAATTGACTGTTGTTATGCCATCACTTTAATAAACTATTTCAGTAAATGGCCTGAGTTAGCGTTTACATCGCAAATCTCTTCTGCTACAGTAATTAAGTTCCTCTCTTCAGTTTTTAGCAGGGAAGGTAACCCCAAAGAACTGGTTTCAGATAATGGTAGTCAATTTACTTCCCTGGAGTTTGAAACTTTTCTAGCAGAGAGGAACATTTTACACAGAAGGTCATCCCTATATTACCCTCAAGCCAGTGGGGAAATCGAATGGTTTAACAGAAGTTTGAAAGAGAGTTTGCAAACAGCTAAACTGGAAGGGCGATTGTGGGTACCCTTCACTACTGATTTCTTGCAAGCATACCGGGCTACACGACATGCCACAACACAAAGATCACCCACAGAGTTACTGCATGGGAAACAGATGAATACTAAACTGAACATTGCTGGATTGTTAAAGGCATGACCTGATGCCCCAACGGAGGATGATGTGAGAAAAACAGTTGAACAGAACCAAGCAAAGTATAAGGCTTTCACAGACAAGTGGCGGGGTGCTAAGGAACCAAAGTTTGAGTGTGGTTCCTTTGTTAGAATACGAAAACCTGGAATTTTACGCAAAGGGGACCATAAATTCACAGCTCCTCTTAAAATCATAGAGAAGAAGGGACCTTACACCTATCGACTTTCTGATGGGCGGGTATGGAATGCTTCTTATCTTGCACCTACCTATGCACCAAGAGGAGATTATGCCAACACCCAGTCTGCATTGGATGACTTCACCGTAGAACCAACGCAACAAGACATTGCACTCGAACCGGGGCTTGAGAGACGGCCTGTCAGACCCAGATAACCACCTGTCTGGACTAAAGACTATGTTATGTAGTATCTACAGTGTTCGCAGTGTAATATTTCTGCCAACAGTATAGTGTCTTGTTTCCTATTTGTTCCTGTGGTTAGAACAACAATGTTTATTTTAATTGGGAGAGTTTCTTAAGAGAGGAGGGAATGTGGTGTTTAGATGTGCTTGTAATTATTAGAACTGGGAGCACTGGCTGTTGGGAGTCTGAAAGGACAGGAAACAGGAAGGAGGGGGGAGGAGTTGAGGAGGCTGAGTGAGAGTTACAGAGGGTGCAGCAGCAGCTTGGTAAAGAGGTTTCCACTGTAAAAATAAAGTCCTGTTGAAGTTTGTTAGTACCTTGCCTGGTTGTTACAACAACTGGTTAGTCTAGAGCAGTGATTCTCAACCAGGGGTATGTGTACCCTTGGCGGTATGCAAAGATCTTCCAGGGGATACATCAACTTATCTAGATATTTGCCTAGTTTTACAACAGACTACATAAAAAGCACTAGTGAAGTCAGTACAAACTAAAATTTCATACAGACAGTGACTTGTTTATACTGCTCTATATACTATACATTGAAATGTAGGTACAATATTTATATTCCAATTGATTTATTTTATAATTATATGGTAAAAATGAGAAAGTAAGCACTCTCTCAGTAATAGTGTGCTGTGACACTTCTGTAGCCTTATGTCTGATTTGTAAGCAAGTAGTTTTTAAGTGAAGTGCAAGTTGGAGATATGCAAGATAGATCAGACTCCTGAAAGGGGTACAGTAGTCTGGAAAGGTTGAGAGCCATTGGTCTAGCGGGGGGATGCTGCAGAAAGAGATGAAAAGAAGTCCCTGAGAACTTAACACATTTCACTTTAGAAGTAAAAGCAACAGAGAGCCAATATCAACTAGACATCAAACAACATCTTCCCAAACAAAATTACAGAGAGACAACTGGTTCTGTTTACTGGGCACCATGGTTATTTTGGGCAAGCTTGCAGTACTCTTGCTCATGCTGAATTGGTGCCTTACACTATGAGCAGTTCCACTGAACCAGTGCGACTCCTTGAGGGGTAAGGTTCCCTTCACCGCAAGTAAGGGTTCTGTTTGCAGATGGTATTCTCCATTGGCTGGCACAGCATTTATTGCAATTGCGCTTTACAACTGTTTGTCTTTTAATATAAACCAATAACATATTTTAAGAGGGAAAAAACCCAACAAGGTTTGAATTAAATAGTCAGCCACTCCATGGTAGTAAACGTTATGGAACCGACTTGGAATAATACGCAACAGAGCCAGATCCTCAACAGGTGTAGCTCCATTGAAGTGGATGGAGCTATGCCAATTTACCCCAGCAGGGAATCTGGCCTATAGTCTTTATTCTACTTGCAGCCAAGTTTTGACCATTGGCATAAAACCGATCAGGCCAGATGTGACTGACCCTGTGTGGGCACATAGGATAATGGAGGGGAAAATGCAAAGGATCCCTCTCTATCTTGCAAGAGGCTGCTATGATCTTGGTCTTTGCATTCTGTGGACGCAAGGACTGGGGGAATGTTAGCACCACCAGCAGTGCAAGATACTCCAAAGGGGATGTAGTGCAGGATGGAGGGGTCGGTCATGCCTGGCAAACAGCAGCCAGTGCTGTCTGGAGCATTAGCTATACCTCTCTAAAGGAAGTCTAGCAGCCACCTCGGAGTATGCTTCCCTCCTGTGGCACCATAGGCATTCTGCCTGCCTGTTTGCTCTGTAGACAGAATACTGACTGGAGCTGCACCAGGTGTGGTCCTTCATTGATGCCAAGGTAGGAGTTTTGCCTGAATAAGGAGTGCAGGATTTGTCCCCAGGGAAGGAGCTGATAAATGTGCTAATGTTTCCATGTACAGATTATTCAACTGATCGTTGAGGGAATGTACAATTAGAATTTACTATCACAAATCTATGAAAATTACCAGGATATCTAGTCAGCCCATCAGCGTTATCTTGTCTAAAGATGCCCTCCTACCACTTTTCCAATACTGCTTTGTCTTTGAATGTTTTTAAGTAGCTGAAATAATAATAATAACTGCACATACAGACTGTATCTCATTTGAGAATCTCAAAGCACTTTGCGGACAGTCGCTGAGCCTCAGAACTTCTCTGTGACATAATGTAGTTAGATAAGCAGTGTCATTGTTATAACTTCTGTGCCATTTCTGCCTATAAAATGGCTATCCCAAATGACTTGTCCAAAGTCACATAGCAGGTCACTAGCAGAGCTGGGATTAGAACCCAGGAGTCCTGACTCCCTAACCTGCTTTAACCACTAGATAACACTTCCTCCAGGCAATAGGCACTGGGCCAGTTAAGCACAGTAAAAGAAATCCCACAGTTATTAAAACCAGGAGGTATATGGCTAAGAGTTAGTTGGAGCCCAGATGTAAAGCAGTACTTAACAGGAGCACTTCCTTCTCGCCAGGGTGATCACGTGTGGCTGGAATCCTTGTCCAACAGTGAATTCAATGTCCCTATTGGGGCAGTTGTGAAGATCTCTGACTCAGGACAGATCTTGGTGGAGGATGATGAAGGCAAGGTAGGCTATGTTATAACTTCCTCAGCAGAACATACTTAAGTTTTATGTAACATAGTGAAGAACACGAGGTGGGCCTGAACCAAGCCACAGATTTAAATATACCTGAACGTTATGGAGTTCTAGGGTGAAATCCAGATCCCATTTAAGTCAACTGGGCCAGGATTTCACCCCTGGAATCTACACCTGGATACAGAACTGACTGTTGTGGCTAGTCTCTTTCATTATAATGGGCCAAATCAAAATCCTGGATATCCAAACACCCTCTAACTTTAGTGGAGTTCAGAATCTGATCTGGATGTCATGATTCAGGGCCAGGCTTAGCCTAGTGTATGGCCCATCAGAGCATTACACAACTGCAAGAATCAGGCAGTAGTACTTGCCAGAGGCAAGACACAGGACTTAATGAGCCAATGGTCTGGTCCTAGCTCCAAGCCTGTATTTCTGTGAGGCTATAGTCTCCGTGTAATCCACATCAGCTGAATTTGCCACAGAGAGTACTTCTTGTCCCATACTTGCTGGAGAATTGTGCTCCAGCATCTAAGTTCTCATTCCATTTCTAGCCCTCATGATTGTGCAGAGAACACTGAGAATAAAAACCGAGCACAAACTGATGCAGTGTTGTGTTCCTGCAGCTGGCTTGAAAGGATAGCTCTGGGAGGTGTGAATGGCTCCATTCATCTCAAGGGATTGTTGACTCAAACATAAAGATGACACTTTAAATGTCATACTGTTAACTGTTTCACGGCTGATCTTTTTTAAAAATCAGAACCATCCAATGCCTGTGCTTATCCCACGATCCCAAGCTTCTTCCCACCCCTTCCTGATACCCAAAGCCCAGCTGTCCCCATCCCAGCTCCCAAACCTCAGGCGTCCCCTCAACAGTTTCTACAATGCCATTATGCTTTGTCAATACCCAAATCTGCAGCAAAACTGAAAATGTGGGGACAGCATAAAATCACTAACTGAATTTAATATCAAGATATGGGCTACTGAACTGATTGTTTTATTCCTTTCCATATTTCAGTTAAAAGCTTCCATATTTTTAATTTAAGTGTAGCTGCCACAGAAATTCCACTGGAGCATAACAGAATCCCGGGCTGGCTCACCTAGGTCCAGCTTGCTACAGGATCTTGACTATATTCCCCACCTGTAATGTCCTATCTTGATTCAAGCATTGCATGCTGGGTCTTAGTCTCAGTGGGCTGCACCTGTGTATTAAAGATAAAGCTGCTGCAATCTGCTCTGTGTTATGCCAGTTAAACCCACACGGTGCTAGTGTGAGTTACATTCGGGTTCCCTCCATGGCAACATGGCTCCCTCCTTTGGATGCCCCCGAGCTAATGCACAAAATCCCAGATGATTTATTAAAAGCTGTTGTGTTGTTCTATTTAAGGAACATTGGATCACTGCCCGGAACATCAATGCTGTGCGTCCCATGCATCCCACCTCTGCGCAAGGGGTAGAAGACATGATACGCCTCGGGGACCTGAATGAAGCAGGCATAGTGCACAACCTCCTCATCCGCCATCAGGAGCACAAAATCTATGTGAGTGCCAAGGCGAATGGGCAAATCTCAGTCAAGAATAAGAAACGAAAAACAGCACATTTCTGTCAGGGGGGCTAATGTGTCAGCCAAGGAGCAGCCTGTGACTCGTGGAGGCCTGGTTTCCTTTGCCAAATACTGGGCTGAGAAAGCCTTAGTGTCTCAGCAGTTCTGAAATTCTTCCTTTTCTTCTCTCATAACTGATCTCATCCTAGCACCTTGTCTACAAGGACAAGAGCTGACACCAGACTTTGAAATCATGGAGTGACTCGACAGCGAGATGCATGGACAGCGAGAGAGCTGCCTTTTAGTTTTCTGCCTAAAGTGAAAGTTACCAGTGGTGACCTCTGTCTGTCAATCCAGACATTAAGACAGATATCAGGTCTGTGGTACAGCATGCAGTTAGGAAATCAACATACACTCTGCTATGCTAATTTCAATGATTCACCTGCGGATATAACAAATTATTAGTCCAACCAGATGCTCTATTTGTTATTGTTGGCAATGGTATGATCTGACTTGTCTTTAGGTTCAATTTGATCTTTATTTAATTGGTATGCAATAAAATACATTGAGAGGAATGTTGCTCTTGTGGTTAAGGCATTGCCTTGGGACTCAGGAGTTGTGGTTTCATTTTCTGGCTTTGCCACAGACTTCGTGTGTGACGCTGGGCAACTTAACCCACTTAATTTCTCTGTGCCTTACTTCCCCATCTATAAAACAAGGATATTGGTACTTAGTTTCTCCCACACTTTGCTCTGCTGTCTGTTTGGATTGTAAACTTTACAGGGCAGGGGCTGTCTTACAACATGTTTATGCAGTGCGCCCTGATTTTAATAGGTGCTACATTATAGCAAATGTAACAATCTAAAGTAACAGATGAGACACCATTACAATAATAAACTCTGGCAGTCATATTTTGAAGCTCATGTATATAATCATCTTGCATTTATATACTATAGTGCCTTTCATCCAAATGGATCCCATTTGGCACTTTATAAACTTTACCAAATAACACTATATACACACAGACACCTTTCAGGGATAGGCAAAATAACTGGGGTATGCGTGCGTGTGCACGCGCACGCACACACACACACACACACACACACTCAGGGATAAGCAAAATAACGGGGGTATGTACACACACACACATTTCAGGGATAGGCAAAATAACTGGGGTATGTACACACACACACACCAGTTATTTTGCCTACCCCTGAAGTGCAGCCACATCTGGGGTAGAATACAACAGCTGTTTAACATCACTCAGCAAGAGCACAGCTTTGTGTTTCATCTGAATGATCCTATGTCCAGTAGCATAGTGCCAGTTCAATACTGATTCAGAGGGAAGAGTGCAATCTACTGAGTCATCTTTCTGCAGCACCCGGGGTTTTCCCTAAGAGTTCCTTATCCTTTTCTGAACCTGCTCAGCTTACGAGCTCTGATGAGAGCAGAGCCCAGGGTGGCTATGGCTGTGTTCTGCTATGTCTGGATTTGATGTTACGAGTAACTCTCTCCTCTTTCAGACCTACACAGGCTCTATCTTGGTCGCAGTGAATCCGTACCAGGTGTTGCCACTGTACACAGTGGAGCAGATCCAACTCTACAGTAACAAGCGAATTGGGGAGCTGCCTCCCCATGTCTTTGCCATCGCAGACAACTGTTATTTCAATATGAAGAGGAATAAGAGAGACCAGTGCTGTGTTATCAGGTAACTGGATGAGTGGGTAGGACTAGTGGTAGTAGGTTTACCACCGGGATTGGACAGAGAAGGGTTCCCAAAGTGTTTGGAGAGGTGACAATCTCTTCAGTCCCTCGGGGAGGCATAGATAACACCAAGGAAAATGAAAAGAGAACATTTGCATTTTTGCTGTGTCATTTTCAGTTAGGACTTGGAAATATTTAGTCCTGAATGTGCATTTATGTATCCATGTGACCGTATAATGTGTGTCCAAGCATGTCAGCTATGTTTGCATAAATGGGTGCATACATGACATTTTCATGCATAGCTTCAGAGACAGGGCTGATTTCCGCCTACATATTTGTGCTGTGATTTTTGTACTTGGACCCTTACTGGAAATATTTAGCAAGAAAAAGGGATCAAGAGACTGCTCCCTTGCACATGTTTATATTTCCAAAACCCATCATTCCCCCCCCAAGCCCTCTGAGTGCAGCAGGACATTCTACACAAATAGTCTCTTTATAAATAGATGGAGAATGGGAAGCCTGAGTACATTGTCTATAGCAAGGAAGGTACCTGTTTTATCTTTGGAAGGTAGCCATTATGTTTGAAGATTAAATTTAACTTTCTGGAAGCAGAGATTGTCTCTGAGAAGGTTAATCTCCCCTTCCTAAAACAAGACAAGAGAAACATTATCTTTATCCTACAAAGGTATTTCCTGTACTTGTTTTCTGTTCATCTTTTGTGCAAGGAGCTGGGTAATCTCAATGCAATGATGTCTCTTGCTAGCAGAGGAGATACTGGGAACAAGAAGTTAACATACTAAAACCAGCACAGAAAGTACAATAAGGTACTAAAGATGAAAGGCCAAATTTTATTTCTCCTTCACACTGGAGCCAATCTACTAGTGTCAGTTGTGTAACTGATGGAACAATTTAGCTCTTAACATTATAGTACAAAGAATAGCTTCACGTCAGTGAATGAGACGGTGAAAGATAAGCCTCTCACTCCCTACGAGACTCAGGACAGTCCCATAATATGGAGAAGATCTGTGAATTCTTACCCTGGTCTGCCATTTTTTCCACTGTAGCAGAGAAAAAGAAACCAAGAAGCTGATTTACCACATTTATGTTTTGGATTCCAGTGGAGAATCTGGAGCCGGGAAGACTGAAAGCACTAAGCTGATACTGCAGTTTTTAGCTGCTATCAGTGGCCAGCATTCCTGGATCGAGCAGCAGATTCTGGAGGCCAACCCCATTCTGGAAGGTAGGTTATGTAGCCAAGATACCTGATTCACCATAACACCAGTGATTGTGATGGATTTATGCCAGTGTAAAGCTGGAGTAATGCAGTAATGTCTCAGCAGCTGAACTCCTTAAAGCTGCAATGATGTAGTGGTTGACCAAGGAATCAACAAGAAATTTTGGCAAAGTCTGCAGAGAGTTTTCCCCAAAATCTGTGTGGTTCATCTGAGATTTTGCCCCAGATCTGCAGGGTTTTTGACTCATGTTAAAACTAGATATTCTAAGATACAAAGAGAGTCATTCAACATTTTTAAGACGCTCAATCTATTGGTCTTATCCAAGAGAAGATTAAGAGTTGACTTGATCATGGTGTATAAGTACCTACACAGGGAAAAGTTTTCAGATAAATCTTCAATCTAGCAGACACGGGCATAACAAGATCCAGCCATTGGCTAGAAGCTTAAGCTAAGTAAATTCAGGCTAGGAATAAGGTGCAAATTTTTAACAATGAGGGTAATTAACCATTGGAACAGGTTATTTGGAGAGATGGGTTCTCCATCAATATCTTTAAACTCAAGATTAGTTGTCTTTCCAAACTATATGTTCTAGCTCAACCACAAGATATGGGCTTGATGGAGGGTGTAATCCGATGGCCTGTGTTATGCAGGAACTCAGGATAGATGATCAGAATGTTCCTTTCTGCTTTTAAAATATGTGAATGAATAGGATTTCTGGAGTGAGCTACTCATATTAGTTAAGTTTTATAGAAACTCTATTCTATGCCTATTACCTGCTAGTCCTCTGCTTTGTAGATGAGAACTCTGTAAATGTTACTCTCACCTGCATTTTTAGGACAGCTGCCAAGTATCTCAATTACCTGAGTCATTGAAAGGCAGTCTAATGATGGGCCTGGCTGCTCTGTGGCATTTCAGTGCCATGTGAGATGGCTAGTTTGCCTGCTCAATCCCTGTGTCTATCTCTGCAGACCAAAAAAAAAAAAAAAAAAAAAGGCTTGCATGGGCTCCTAAGTGAGTCCCGTACAGCGTTCTCAGATCAGGGAGAGTCTCCACAGGGATGAGGTCAGGGATTGCTTCCCTAGGGAGGCACAAAAGTTTCTGCGGGTGTGGGGCACTGAATTGCGAACCTGTGGCAAGGTTTTGATGGTTGGGGTTGGGAAGGACTTATTCAAGGTGTGACAAGCTTGGTGTTAGAGTAGGGCTAGTCTAAGCAATTGCGGGAGGGTTTTGGGAACAGGAAGGGGTCATGCTGGGGAAAGATGGGGGAGTTATGGTGAGGGGTAGGCATGCACTTGCACTAGTCTGTAGGAAGGTGTTTGGCTGAGGGAGATTGTATCTTCCCACAGGATCTTCCCACAGCTTTGCAGCCTCCCCACTTCCCATGAAGAGAGATCTGGTGTCCCCTCCCTACCTACATGAGAAATTTAGGGCCCACTTGCTTCCATGCACAGCTGTCTGCCTCTCTGTTCAGCTGAGTGTAGGATGGAGTCTGGGGCCTGCCATTGCCAGTGTGAGTCAGATCACATGGCACTGGAATCTGGAGCTCACCAGGTGAAATGCCAGCAGCAAGACCAGGTAGTCTGAAAGTGACATTGGCATGCCGTAAGCGGGAGTAAACTCAATGTCTGTCTCTGTTCTACACTCCCTCCCCCCCACCAGCCTTTGGAAACGCCAAGACAATTCGAAATGACAACTCAAGCCGCTTTGGGAAATACATCGACATCCACTTCAACCGAAGCAGCGTGATCGAAGGAGCCCGGATAGAGCAGTTCCTTCTGGAGAAGTCCAGGGTTTGTCGGCAGGTAAGGGCTCATCTGGGAGTCAGTGCTAACTCTGCTCCTGTTTTATGAGACCGCACTGACAGGCCTGTCCCCTGGGGTACTTCTCTCATTCCAGGCTCCGGAGGAGAGGAACTATCACATATTTTACTGCATGCTAATGGGGATGAATCTGGAGCAGAAGAAGATGTTGAACCTGGGCACTGCTTCAGAGTACACCTACCTCACCATGGTAAGATGCACCTCCCTCTGCTGCCATTGCCTTGAGCACGGGATTCCTCATGCTGGGCCGCTCTCACGTGTCACAGTGAAAGCGAGTGCAAGAGGGCTGGTTCTCACATAGAAATAGCCATGCCTAGAGTGAAAGAAGAATTAACATTAAGGGTGTTGTGGGCTCAGCTACAGTGTCCTCTAAGCTTTTATTGTACTTTATCCGCCACTGGGTGCAACTTATGGCCGTTAGAAGCTATCCGTCAAGAGCAGCCTTAAGAAAGATCAATAGCATCTTCAATTGGCTCCTCAGTGCCAGCCTTTGCACTGCAGTCCAGTTTTGGGTGATTGTCGTTGATCTCCCAGCAGGGAGAACACAAGGCCTGGGTGTATTTCTCAGAGAAAAGGAATTAATAGGTACAAAATGTTCCTTTATTTCACAGCTGAAGCAATACCAGTAGCCATGGTCCTTATCTGTGGTGGGCCTTTCAGAAATAACTCAGTAATGTGGTTCTTGTTAGGGGGCTTATTCCTTCACCCTCTCACTTCCCTGGTCCTTCTCGCATGAACAGAGAGCAACAATACCCGAAGTCCGAAGGTGCAAACAATTTGATGTTTATTGGGGTGAACTTCCAGCAAGCATGATTCCAGTTTCCTTCCTCAGTGTCCCCCTTCCCAACTCTGACACCACAGAGCCTTGCCTGTGTCCCTGTTCCCATTCCCTGTTCCCGTTCCCCCTCCTTAGCGAAACATGATTCCAGTTCTCCCACCCCATTCCCTGTTCCCATTATATCCCACCACCTTAATTGGTTTACACCCAACAAAATTAATTATACAGCAGACAGAAACAATCACAGAACCAAACAGAGATTATACAGACAAACAATAGGGAAGTGGAGACTACAGTGATAGAACAATACAGAAATGAGAATTTCACATCCCAGCTATTGATAAATGAGTTTTTGCCAGACAGGATGCTATCAAACAAAGTTTTCTTTTACATCTTCTAGGCTCGTCCCTTTCTCTGGAGGTGATAGGAATATCAGGACAGGATTGTATTCCTAACAGCCCAATAGCACCTTATTTCAATGTGACTAGTTTGGAATGTGAGGATGTGACCATACACTTCCCAGTTTATGGCTGACCTCTGCTGCTTAGCCGAAGGCCTTAGCCTAAGAACCAGGCCTCAGACTGTCACAGTAAGAGAAGGCCCTTATACCGGCAGACAGTGATTTTGATTCTTTCTTTTATACCTCTATAACTAGCTAAGTGATAAGAATACACCTAAATTCTTAAAGTATAGGCATTTGCAGACAAGCCTGAATATCTATATCCTAACAGTTCTCTCTCTAATCTGGGCTAGCTAACGTAAAGTTCCCAGTCTGCATTTATGTTTTCCAGAGAGTTTCCCCTGTGGGATGTGGGGATTCATCTCAGGGGAGACCGCTGAAAGTACAGAGTGGTTTAACAGCAACACCACCATTGACTTTCTGTGGGATTTTTGCTTCTGAGCAGTTTTGGAAATCCCACCCCTAGTCTGGCCAAGTTCTTCACGCTAAAAACATGAGCTGAACTGCTTTGCTCTATGACTTGAACAAAAACGAGGAAAGAAGGAATTAGGGCCCAGTACTGCACCTGCTGAAGACAGCAGTATTCATGCCACAAACTTCAGTGGGAGCAGGGTTGGGCGCCCAAAAAACAAAGCTACTCAGATAGTGGAGGCTTCTGTAGGCCTGAATGTTTACAGAAAGCTGTGGAACTCTGCATTAAAGGATGGGAAGAATCTCACTAGCTAGGACATGCCTGCAGTTCCTCTGGGCCATTCGCATGCACTACTGCCCTGGGCTCAAATGATGCTGCCCCTAAAGGAAAGTGCCCCTGTGTGACATTGGCCCAGGGAGTGGGAGCGGATTCCCCAGCTTGTTAATTACAGGAATGGAATGATTGAGGACAAAGTGATAACGCGGTCAGCACTTATTACGTCAGTTCAAGCACTGTGTATTCCATGAAGGGCTGAAGTCCTTTTAGCTCAGTGATGAGTGCAGTAAAATACTTAGATAGGCAGATTAGATCCAGGGGAAATGCTCCCATCGTTTTTGTTGTGCTCAGCTATTGGTGCAAATAGCTATTCTTAGTGCTATAAATAGAGAAGCACATAAGGACACTTCACTCTTCCTGCTGCCACAGCACTGCATTGCCCAGGACTCACTGACCCAGCAGACATGCCCTACACTATGGGCTAGCCCCGAATCAGTTATTTATATGGAAGGTAGCAAAGGGCAGAGTGCTGAGCTGTGCCAGGCAGACTTTTGCTGAAGACCTTTTTCGTGTTGTTTTTGGATCGTGCCGCTCAGTGTCTTGTGCTAGATTCTAGTGTTCTGATTTTGCAAAGGTATTTTCTACCACTGTCCCAACCCTGCCTGTCTTTATTTCTCAAACGGAGGTTACTCCTACTGACTAGTGCCAGGGAATGCTTGTACAGGGAAGAGGAGAGCTACAGCAGAGGCAGGAAAAGAGATGTGACCTCAAATCTGCCCTAAGAAACACTGCAAATGTATCCCATGGTGATCCCCAGCAAGTGGGTGGACTGCTGAACGTTACGTCTCCTCTTTCCCTGCTCCAGAGCAGCCTTTAATGTAGCTGGTTGTTGAAGCAGCCCCTGGCCTAAGCTTCTCTCTCCTCTTCCCATATTACTCAGCTCAGCCATGGAAGCATGTGCTGTTTGACCTCAGAGACCCACTAACGGATGCCTCATCCCACTACTGACAGAAAGGTGTGTAGCCAAGTGTTTGACTACACTCATGGTTTGCTCGTAAAAATGTTCAGGAAAGCCAAATGCATTGTCTAAAGACAATGCAGCACAACATGAAAAGGAAACATCTATTCTATACCCTTCTTCTGGGAAACCATTCTTATCCCACAGCATGTTCACCTTACACAGTAGGTGTGGTTCAAAGAGCCATCCTCAAACCTGCTTCTGTTTATATTGTGCATGTGTGCCAGCTAACAGCCCCCTCTATTCACTTTAATAGTAAGTCTAACCCACTTGTTAGCTAGGTTTGTCCTTGGTAGCTCTCTATACTTTCCCATATCTCGTTTTGAATGCTACATTCCAAGTGCTGATGAGCCCTGAAAGTACACCCTCTCTGTACTTGGCACACGGTGTATTCATGCATCTCTGCTTTGACATGTTTCCTATGTTCTAATGGCAAAGCTGACTTCAGCTTTGCAAAGTGGTGTGCGAGGCTTGACACGGGTGAACAGAACTGTGGGAAGAGCATAATCCATTCAGTTAATATAACTTCTCCCACTACCCATGTACGTAATGTATGTTATATTAATATCATGCACATCATACCTATTCACGTGGTGTATACTATGCCTAACAGATGCATATTGGCTAACACCACTCCAAGCAATGTGTCACCTTCTTTTGAGTGGGAGCGAAGAAAGAAACTACCATGGAAAAGGGAAATTAAAAAAAAAAAAATACAAGCGTTTCTATCTTGGGTCTGTAACGAGCAGCCCACAGGGCAGTTCTGTTATATATGTTTTGTTCTGCAGCCTAGAAGCTGCTATGCTAGGTCTGTATTAATACCCAGATGATTTCCCTGTGCCTATGAATGTGCTGTCATGCAGGGTGACTGCACTTCTTGTGACGGCCGTAATGATGCAAAGGAATATGCTCACATCCGCTCTGCTATGAAGGTCCTCATGTTCTCAGATTCTGAGCACTGGGACATCAGCAAGCTGCTGGCTGCTATTCTGCACCTGGGGAACGTCGAGTTTGAAGGTAAACCCAGCACTGCCTGCAGCTAGGTCTTCCCTTCATCTCGGTGTTTAAAGTCTGTGGGTCACTATCTGCCTTCTTGTCTAAGGGCCAGCTCGTGGCTATGTGCCAAACAGGTGTGGATGGCGATTGGGGTTTTGGAAGGGCAGCAGCTGCAGACAATAGAAGTACTGGTGGATGAGCTGACTGAATTCTGTTCTGAGAGGGGACCCTGTTACTATTCTCACTGTGAGACAAGGTTGCCAGGCCATAAAGAGGCCCCCTCACACACACTAGGCATTAAATAACACCGTGCCCTGGCACGAATGATAATGAAAAGGACTCTGTGTGCTGGGGGAAGGGAGAGGCTGAGGCCACGTCTTCACTGGCAATGTTAAAGCGTTGCCATGGCAGCACTGCTGCAGCTGCGCTTTAACGTGGCTTGTGTAGTCACGGCACAGTGCTGGAGAGAGCTCCCTCAGCGCTCTAAAAAAACCACCTCCACGAGGGGAGTAGCTGGGAGCGCGGCTCCTAGCGCTGGTGCACTGTTGCACTGGCACTTTACAGCGCTGAAACTTGCTGCGCTCAGATGGGTGTTTTTTGACACCCTTGAGCAAGAAAGTTGCAACGCTGTAAAGTGCCAGTGTAGGCAAGCCCTGAGTCAGGGTTATTGTGGAAACTCAGAATTCTCTGAGTTGGGTTTGATTCAAATTGCAACCTTAGCGTTGCATTGAATGCATTCTGTAGGTGACTCTCACATCCTCTATTCAGTGCGATCTGATTAGTCTCTTAGCTTGGGAGCTTCTCAGGGCAGTGACTTTCTCACTGGGGCCAGGTCTACACTACAGACTGCCGGCAGAGCTATGCTGGTCAGCGGTGTGGATTAACTATACTGCTAACACTCTGCTGGTGTGGACATGGCCTGTGTTTCTGTACAGTGCTCCGCCCAAGATCCTGCTCTTGGCCTTGGATAGTACAGTAATACAAACAGTAACAATACAGCCATGCACCATAGTGGTAGTGACTTGTACTGTGTGTGTATACTGAGCTTTGTGGTTTCCTCTTCCCAGCTGCTGTATATGATAACTTGGACTGCTCTGATGTGCTGGATTCTTCATACTTTTCTGTAGCAACCAAACTGCTTGAGGTACTGGATTCTCATCTTCTCTCACTAGCTCTCTGGTTTGTTCCCCCTTCTGGGAGGGTGGATTGTTGGCACATGTGCTTCTGTGGAGAGGTTGTTTATGGTGTTTTCCTTTTGTGCTGTGTCCCCTTGTCACTGCTAATGCTCACAGTGATGCCCCTCCAGACTGAGAGATCTTTCCCTACATAGGCCCCAGGAACAGCTATTTTTTGTGACAGTAGGCCACAGTACCAATCAGACAGCCTATCTCTGCTTTCCCCACTTCTATCTTACACTCCTTTTCCTGAGTCAGACTCCTCCCGTCTTTGCCAGGTCTGCTTTATCTACATCGAATGATCCAGCTGCAATGATTATTCCTACAGGTGGACCCCGGAGAACTGCAAAACAGCCTTACAAACCACTCGATCATCATCCGAGGAGAGAGCGTGTCCATGCCCCTGAGCGTTGCCAAGGCTGCTGATGGGAGAGACGCCTTTGTGAAGGTAAAGGAGTTCATCCCCTCCAAGTGTGCATTGCATTGATGCTTTTCAAAGAGCATGAATGCTTTCAGAGCTGTGTCTACTGACTGTCTGAGGGCCTGGTTCTGCAAACACTTATCACTGGGCCCTAGATCTTGCTACACTGAGCATGCATGTTGACTTCATTCTGAACAGCAAGCACAAGGCCCAGTAGGGTTTGCATTATTGGGCCCTTACCGCCTTTTTAACTCTTCCGCAGGGAATCTATGGCCACCTCTTCTTGTGGATAGTAAATAAGATCAATGCTGCAACTTTCAACCCACCTTCTCAGGATTCTAAAAGTTTGCGCAGGTCCATTGGGCTTCTGGACATCTTTGGTTTTGAAAACTTTAACACCAACAGGTAGGATGTTCCAGATTCATTTCTGTCAGAGAAAGTGACAAATAGCAGACATAAAAGTAGGGAACAAATGAATTAATTTGGTCATTCATTGTCGTCTTCGCGATCAAAGTAAAGATGGACCACTATAAGGTGGGTGCATAACTGGCTGGATAACCGTACTCAGAGAGTTGTTATTAATGGTTCCCAATCCTGCTGGAAAGGCATAACAAGTGGGGGTCTGTTTTGGGACCGGCTCTGTTCAATATCTTCATTAACGACTTAGATATTGGCATAGAAAGTACGCTTATTAAGTTTGCGGATGATACCAAACTGGGAGGGATTGCAACTGCTTTGGAGGATAGGGTCATAATTCAAAATGATCTGGACAAATTGGAGAAATGGTCTGAGGTAAACAGGATGAAGTTTAACAAAGACAAATGCAAAGTGCTCCACTTAGGAAGGAAAAATCAGTTTCACACATACAGAATGGGAAGAGACTGTCTAGGAAGGAATATGGCAGAAAGGGATCTAGGGGTTATAATGGACCACAAGCTAAATATGAGTCAACAGTGTGATGCTCTTGCAAAAAAAGCAAACATGATTCTGGGATGTATTAACAGGTGTGTTGTAAGCAAGACACGAGAAGTCATTCTTCCGCTCTACTCTGCGCTGGTTAGGCCTCAACTGGAGTATTGTGTCCAGTTCTGGGCACTGCATTTCAAGAAAGTTGTGGAGAAATTGGAGAGGGTCCAGAGAAGAGCAAGAAGAATGATTAAAGGTCTTGAGAACATGACCTATGAAGGAAGGCTGAAAGAATTGGGTTTGTTTAGTTTGGAAAAGAGAAGACTGAGAAGGGACATGATAGCAGTTTTCAGGTATCTAAAAGGGTGTCATAAGGAGGAGGGAGAAAACTTGTTCACATTAGCCTCCAAAGATAGAACAAGAAGCAATGGGCTTAAACTGCAGCAAGGGAGGTTTAGGTTGGACATTAGGAAAAAGTTTCTAACTGTCAGGGTGGTTAAACACTGGAATAAATTGCCTAGGGAGGTTGTGAAATCTCCATCTCTGGAGATATTTAAGAGTAGGTTAGATAAATGTCTATCAGGGATGGTCTAGACAGTATTTGGTCCTGCCATGAGGGCAGGGGACTGGACTCGATGACCTCTCGAGGTCCCTTCCAGTCCTAGAATCTATGAATCTATGGTGTTTGCTTCCATCACTGAATTGTCCTAGCGATGATCACATCCCTGTGCTGACTTTTCCTGCCACACAGATGCCATTACCTCTGCTGAGCTATGTTGCACAGCATAGGGGTTCTCCAACTTCATCATAGCATGGACCACATCTTAATGGAGATCATGTTGTGGACACCTCAGGTTCCCATTCCCTGCATGCTTTCCTCTTGCCCAGTCTTCTCCTGTACATGGTTTCAGGCCTCTTGATTTCCCTGCTCCTGTGGACATGCTGCCCAGATTCCTCTTCCTCCCTGACATAATGCCCATTGTCCCTTTCCCATCTCTCCTGGACATTCCTCTCCCACTGGTGGCTTCAGGCCCCCAGGGCAGCTTCTGTTTCCTCTTAGGTAGTAGTTGCCCTGTCGCGGGGCGACGACTCACCGGCACGGCGCCTCCTGCTAGTTGTCCAGGGCATTAGTTCTTTTCCAGCAATGAAGCGCCCTCTGCCGGCTGATGTCTCACCTGCCGCTGGCCCCATGTCCCTCCCAGATCCCGGTGCCCTTTTGCCCAGGGGTTCTGCCCACCACAATACCCCCTTGCTCTGGGTCTCCCCTCCCAGGGGAAACCCCAACCCACTATCCCCACCTTGCCTCAGTGGCTACTGCCAGTCATCATCTAGCCCCTGCTCCCTGGGGCAGACTGCAGTCTATAAACCACTCATCATCGGCAAGGGGGGTTGGACCAGCTGCCTCTGCCTATATCTGAGCTGCCCCCTGCAGCCCCAGTACCCTTTGTGGGCCCTTAGCTTGGCCTGCAGCCTGGGGCTTTGCTAGAATCCCTCTGCCCTTCCCCAGCACTGCTCCACCTCAGGTACCCTGCTCAGCTCCCAGGCAGCCAGGGCCTCCTCTCTCAAAACACTAGAGAGAGAGTGTCTTCTTAGCTCCTGGCCCACTGCCCTCTTATAAGGGCCAGCTGGGCCCTGATTGAGCTGGCCACAGCTGCAGCTGCTTCCTTAATCAGCCCAGCTTTCCCAGTTGCAGCCCTCTCCCGGTCTGCTTTTAACCCCTCTTTACTGGGGTGGGGCAGCCACCCCACCACACACCTTCCCCCTTAAAACCGCACCAGGGGAGGGGGGGTCCTCTGTCTTCCCAGCTTCCCTCTCAACTGGGTCCGCAGGATGTCTCTTTCCTGCCACAGGTTCTCTATTAAGAGGAGCCACCTGCTTCCCTCTTCTGCAGTCTGGGTCCCCACTGTAGCCGGTCCGGTCCCTGCGTGGGTTCCCCTGTACGTCTGGGTCCCCACTGTAGGTCGTCCCGCTCCCACATGGTTTTCACTTTTGATCTGGGGCCTCTCTGCCCCAGATCCTCTCCTTTCCAGGGCCCTGGTCCTCACCACTCCCTCCTTCGGGGCAGTTTCGGACCCAGCCCGATTCTCCAGCCTCCCCCTCTTTCTCTGGGGGCAAGGCCGCCTTACCTGGCCCCCCTTGTGGCACAGAAAGCACATCCAGTGCCTTCCTTTAGCCACCTCAGGGGTAGCCTGGGCCCTGTGAGTCCCATGAGGGCACTCCCTCTTCCTGTGCCCAGGCTCGCCACAGGCCCAACAAGTTTGGAGCCCCCCTGTTTACTTCACAGGGGCACTCTGGCCCTTCCACAGTTTGTCTCTGGCGTAGCCCTTCCTTCAGGGCTAGCCTGGGCCCTGCGAGTCCCGTAGGGGCACTCCCTCTTCATGTGCCCTGGCTCCCCACAGGCCCAACAGTCTTTAAGCCCCGGCATCAGCATCCAGCCCCAGGTGCCTGGCCCCCAATGAGGTCCATGTGCCCTCCCCCGCAGCAGCTGAAGTAGTCCTGCTTGCTATTCGGCGAGCCGGACCACACAGGCTCTCCAGTACAGTCTGTCACCATTTTTCTCCACCTTCATTTCCTCAATGCTAGGATTCGGGCAATACTCCCACAGTCCTTGCCCTGCCCCTTGTATCGGGGCGGACCGCCTATGCTCACATTCTCCACCATATGTGTCGGGGCGACGACTCACCAGTGCGGCGCCTCCTGCTGGTTGTCCAAGGAATTAGTTCTTTTCCAGCTCCGGAGCGCCCTCCGCCAGCTGATGTCTCACCTGCCGCTGGCCCCCCGTGTCCCTCCCGAACCCCGGTGCCCTTTGCCCAGGGGTTCTGCCCACTGCAGCAACCCACACACTCTGGGTCTCCCCTCCCAGGGGAACCCCCAACCCCCTATCTCCACCTCGCCTCAGTGGCTACTGCCAGTCACCATCTAGCCCCCACTCCCTGGGGCGGACTGCAGTCTATAAACCACTCATCATCGGCAATGGGGGTTGGACCAGCTGCCTCTGCCTATCTCTGGGCTGCCCCCCTGCAGCCCCAGTACTCTTCGTGGGCCCTTAACTAGGCCTGCAGCTTTGCTAGGCTGGAGCTCCCTCTGCTCTTCCCCAGCACTGCTCCACTCCAGGTACCCTGCTAGTACCCTTTGTGGGCCCTTAACTAGGCCTGCAGCCTGGGGCTTTGCTAGGCTCCCTCTGCCTCCTTGTGTCCAGCTCCTTCTAGGGGCACTGAGGCTCTTTGGTAGGGAACCAGCAGGACACAAGGAGGAGAGCCAGGACCATATAACCAGCCAGCTTTCCACAGATCATCAGCAAATGCTGTGCAGACCATGAACCACTGGTGGTTTGCATATTAATGTACCAAAGATTCTACTCCTGGGATAAAGCCCAGGGAGCATGTGATCAGTATCACATTTCTGTATGCTACCTTTAATGGAATATGTGATAAATCTGGCTATATTATGATTGTGCCTAATAAATAATAAATAATACTATTTATTATTCCCAAAGGTCACAATCCAGATCAGGGCCTCATGGTGTGCAGACACACCAGCACACAAAATCCTTGCCCCCAAGCATTTACAAGACCAGATGCAAGATGCGCGAGTGACAAACAAAAGGAGGGAAGGTGGCAGAGAGGACAAGAGTAAGAGGAATCTGATCACACACCTATACAGGCTAGCTAAGCACATACAGGCTGGCTAGGCACACAACCAGGAAGCTCCTAAGGGTCTCTATAAAAAACAAAACAAAATATAAAATGAAACAATCTGTCCTGCCAGCCGCACACTATATGAAGAAGGAGTCAATTGCATGTGAGTTGTTGGGCATGGTGATATGTGCCCAGATAGAACAACATACACCAGGGGTGTTCGTTAACAGTGTGAAATGGTATCAGCTAAACTATAACAGTGTTCCCTGTGTGCATGTATCGAATATAGAGTATCAGATAATACTGTCCAGTGATAGTGATGGTACCAGGTAACATGGAGATGACAGTGGATTCCCCATGCTGTTCCCCTGCAGCTTTGAGCAGCTCTGTATTAACTTTGCCAACGAGCACCTTCAGCAGTTCTTTGTGCGCCATGTCTTCAAGCTGGAGCAGGAGGAATACCTTGCGGAGCACATCTCCTGGAGCCACATTGACTTCACAGACAACCACCAGGCTTTGGAAGTGATCGCACTCAAACCCATGAACATTGTCTCCCTCATTGATGAAGAAAGCAAGTTCCCTAAGGTGAGAGTCTTATTCTGTCTGGTCTCTTGGCTTCACACAGAGGGCAGCTGCCTAGAAAGCTCTTCTGGAGGGACTGTGAGCTGGTAAGACCCAGTGAGAGTCATCTCCCCACAGAAGTCCCTTCACTACCTTTAGTGTCCTCTCCAGTTGCAACCCAAAGGGGAAAGTCCATGAGATTAAAACTCTTGTGCACACTGTAGATCAGGGGTCGGCAACGTTCGGCACGCGGCTCGCCAGGGTAAGCACCCTGGCGGGCCGGGCCAGTTTATTTACCTGCTGACGCGGCAGGTTCGGCCGATCGCGGCCCCCACTGGCCGCGGTTCGCCGTCCCGGGCCAATGGGGGTGGCGGGAAGCCGCGGCCAGCACATCCCTTGGCCCGCGCCGCTTCCCGCCGCCCCCATTGGCCCGGGACGGCGAACCGCGGCCAGTGTGGGCCGCGATCGGCCGAACCTGCCGCGTCAGCAGGTAAATAAACTGGCCCGGCCCGCCAGGGTGCTTACCCTGGCGAGCCGTGTGCCGAATGTTGCCGACCCCTGCTGTACATGGTTCCCTGGTTGACTGTGTGCCAGACAGTGCTTACAGGTGAGAGGAATTGCTGCTCCAGAATTCTTCGGGGCCAGAATCATTTATGGCCCTTATAGACTCATAGATTCCAAGGCCAGAAGGGACCACTGTGATCATCTAGTCTGCCCGCCTGTATAACACAGACCATAGAACTTCCCCGAAATAATTCCTAGAGAAGATCTTTTAGAAAAATATCCAAACTTGATTTTAAAATTGTCATTACAAGACAATTGAGAATCCATGACAACCCTTGGTAAATTGTTCCAATGGTAAATTACCTTAATTGTTAAAATGTATGCCTTAGTTCCAGTCTGAATTTATCTAGCTTCAACTTCCAGCCATTGGATCATGTTATACCTTTCTCTGCTAGATTGAAAAGCCCATTATTAAATATTTGTTCCCCATGTAGACACTTATAGACTGTAATCAAGTCACACCTTAACCTTTTCTTTGTTAAAATAGATTGAGCTCTTTGAGTCAATCATTATACGGCATGTTTTCTAATCCTTTAATCATTCTCATGGCTCTTCTCTGAACTCCTCTCCAATTTATCAACATCCTTCTTGAACTGTAGACACTAGAGCTGGACACAGTATTCCAGCAGTGCCAAATATCCCAGTGCCAAATATAGAGGTAAAATAACCTTTGTACTCCTTCTCAAAATTCCCCTGTTTATGCATCCCAGGGTCACATTAACTCTTTTGGCCACAGCGTCACACTGGGAGCACATGTTTAGCTGATTATCCACCACAACCCCCAAAGCTTTTTCAGAGTCACTGCTTCCCAGGATAGAGAGTCCCCCATCCTGTACGTATGGCCTGCAGTCTTTGTTCCTAGGGGTATGCATTTACATTTAGCCGAATAAAAAGCATATTGTTTGCTTGCACCCAGTTTACTGAGATCCAGATCACTCTGAATCAGTGACCTGTCCTCTTCATTATTTACCATTCCCCCAATTTTTTTATCATCTGCAAACTTTATCAGTGATGATTTTATGCTTTCTTTCAGGTCACTAATAAAAACATTAAGAGTGTAGGGCCAAGAACCAATCCATGTGGGACCCCACTGGAAACTCACCCACTCAAAGACAATTCCCTATTTACAATTACATTTTGAAACTTATCAGTTAGCCAGTTTTTAATCCATTTAATGTGTGCCATGTTAATTTTATATCATTCTAGTTTTTTAATCAACATGTCATGCCTTATAGAAATCTAAGTATATTACATCAACCCTTTTACCTTTATCAACCAAATCTGTAATGTCATCAAAAAAGAAATCAAGTTCATCTGACAGGATCTATTTTCCATAAACCCATGTTGATTTCCATTAATTATCTTACCTTCCTTTAATTCTTTATTAATCGAGTCCCATATCAGCTGCTCCATTATCTTGCCAGGGATTGCAGTCAGGCTGACCAGCCTATAATTACCCAGGTCATTCCATTTACCCTTTTAAAAAATTGTTACATTAGCTTTCTTCCAGTCTTCTGGTTCCTCAGTTCTCCAAGACTTATTGAAAAACAACATTAACAGTCTAGCAAGCTCTTCAACCAGCTCTTCTAAAACTCTTGGATGCAAGTTATCTGGACCAGATTTTTAAAATGTCTAGCTGTAGTAGCTTCTGTTTAACATCCTCCAGAGATGCTAGTGGAATGGGAATTGTGTTATCATCACCATAGGATGAGACTGTAGCATCTGTTTTCTCCCCAAATACAGAACAGAAATATGTATTGAACACTTCTGCCTTTTCTGAATTATTATTGATAATTCTACTATTTCCACCTAGTAATGGACCAATATCATTGTCAGGATTTTTTCCCCCCTATTATATTTAAAAGACTCCTTCTTATTGTCATTAATGCTGCTGGCCATAGCTGCCACCTTGTGTCTCTTTGCTTCCCTTATCAATTTTCTACAAGTCCTAATTTCTGATTTATATTCATTACTATTAACATCCCCTTCCTTCCATTTGTTATAATACTACAAATATATGTATTTGCTTTCACTTGCACTCTATTTTTTTATTTTTTTTAACCATCACAGCCTTCACCCTCAGTTTTGGCTTTTTGGGCCAAATACCTAGTAAAGTATTCTTAAATGATGCAGCTGTGCCAGGTGGTAAGAGCACAGAGGCTGGAGAGCATCCCCCATGCTCTCTGCATGCTCCAGTAAAAGGATAATCACAACTGCAGTCCCTGCACTCAGAAGAGCAAAGGGTTTGCTCCCTCTTTAGTATCTCAAGGGCCCATGGCACTTCAAAGAGCACAGCCCTGCCCATTCTACATGCTCTCCGCTACCCCAAGGAGGAGGAAGCTGTTGACGACATCCCTTTAACAACAGCATTATCCTGGTGGGTTTTTTCCCCTCACTGATGAATTGTAATGAAAACTATACGCTTAATGACAAGCATCCAACTGATTGCCAGCCTACCAAACTCACCCGTTGAGCTTCCCAGATGATTGGCTATGCAAGGCAGAATCCTGTCTGTAACCTCCAGAGTTGCACAAGGGCCGGGGGAAGGAGAGCAGTGCCAGCCTCATGGAGGGCCTCTGTGCCACTGAGCCTGTGCTGGGCAGGAAGGCTCAAAGAGGCCAGAGGAACATTCTCTCAAGCAACTCTTACTGCCTCTTGCACAGCTTTGGGGATCTCCTAGCAGCTGCAGGTGACCTCAGTGGAGTCAGCGGGGGTGATTCCCTGGCCCCAAGGTAGCAGGACACACTCACTGGTGCTGTGAAGTGCCAGTTGATACTCTAGCTAGGCCCTGACTTTGTATTTGAGAGTTCTAGGATGGTGCCTTGCCCTACTGCTGGATCCAGCTCCTAACAGCACTTTCCCTCCTCCCACTCCAGTGCAATCACTCAGTACAGGTCCAGATTTAACCCTTTTTTATCTCAGAGCACTTTTTTTTTTTTTTTTTTTTTTTTTTGCTCGCACTGTAGAGGCCAGTGCTTGCAGAGAGAATCTGCTTCACCCCTGCCTCTTGGTTGTGTTTGTTCCTAGGGCACTGACGCCACTTTGCTAAACAAAATCAATTCCCATCATGGCAAAAGCAAAGTCTACCTCCCACCGAGGAGCGTCCATGACACCAAATTTGGTATCAGCCACTTTGCTGGGATTGTCTATTACCAGTCGAAAGGTGAGAACACTTCTCTGTACAAGCACGGTCCTCCTCAGAAGCAAAGAGAGGAGAACGCCTCTCCCCTGAGGCAGCTGCACCATGGGTCATTGTCCTCTCTATGGTGCTAGATTACACACAGCCTCCTGCTTGCCAAGCAGAAGTAATGAAGGCAAGAGGATTCATTTAAATTGAGTTGCAAGTTACTGTAAATTAGGTTTATTTTAGAGTGGCAGCCTGGGATCAGAGCCTGCGCAGATGATGAGGTTATTTTATTTCTGACCCACAGGTTTCCTGGAGAAGAATCGTGACATGCTCAGCTCCAACATAATGCAATTGGTTTACTCTTCCAAAAACAAATTCCTGAGGCAGATCTTCCAGGTGGAAACAACCGTGGCTACCCTAGGCCGTGGGAGCATAAAACATCTCAGAGCTGAGCATATCCTCAAGGTTGGTTTTCTTCCACTTGATTAAAAAAAAAAAATCTGAAGTGTGCTTGATTATCTTCAGCCTTCCAAATGGTCTTACATTCTGTCTGCAAACTCTTCTGTCTTTCCCTTGAGCAATTTGTGCGCTGGTAGAACAGCTTGCATGATCAACTGGAATCCTGAGTTATTGCCATAAACTGCTCTGATGCCAACCCAAAACTCAGAGTAACAGGGGGCCTTAGGACTTCCTCTCCCTGAATGGCCTATGTGGAGGCTACATTCAGGCTCGCATTGAAGCATTTGAGCTGTACTTCTTTTTCAGCATGCTCAGACAGCAAATTGACAAGTCTATATTGAGTCTGCCTCAGCTGTGCCTGGTTTTCTGTCTGAAGGTAGATGCCAGCTGCAACCGTCTAAGAGAGAGAGAGAGAGAGTGTGTGTGTGTCTGTCTGTCTGTCTGAGTGGAGGTGGCATGGAGAAAATCATGCCTAAAGGCGTGCATTGTAAATCCAGAAGCTCCCTTTAATTGAAGCAAGGTGTGACCAGGAGGCACCACGGTAGAGTGAATACAACTCTAGGAGCAGGCAGACAACTGGCAATTGATAAAAAAAAAAAACTCTCCATCTGAAGTCCCAGGATAGCTTGGTGGGAACCTCAGAACTTCATGTGGGATCATTTAAGAGTATCATAGGAAGTGATCTGGGAGTGGAACATTGTGCAGTCCAGGCATTGTGCATGGGATCATTCAGACAGCCAGTCCAGAATAAGATATGAGTCCTGTGAACTACAGCCTAGGAGCCCTGTCCCAGATACTGCTGTATTGGATAGCAAGGTTGTAATGGGGTGCTCATCTCTTGCGAGCACCCCTGGTCGAGTGTGTGTTTTTTCTCGATTTTCTCCACTCACAGTGCCCCGTTGGCTGCTGCAGTTGTCAGGCAGGTCTTTGAGGACTCAGACCTCTGGCCGAGTCTCTTAGTCTATGTGCAAAACCAAACAAATCCCTTCTGGGGTACACAATCCAAAATGTCCCCCATGTCCTGCACTCTCCCTGGGCTCAGTCTTTAACCAGCACAACAGGGCCCATCACGGTACCCTCGCTTGGTCCAGCTAGGTTGCAAGGCTCCTACTCTGGAATTGAGCACTGCCTTGAGGGCTTTTTCCCTGGGGTCGCCTTGCCTCTACTTGAGTCCTCAGTGACCCCAGCTTTCCTGCTAAGTCACCCCTCTTGGACTCAGTTCGCTGACCACAGCTCCCCACTGAGTCAGTCCCAGTGCAGCCCTCTTCCCTGCGATGCCACAGCTCTAATTCCCTTCCTTAGGGAACAGACACTTCCCTCAGTGGCTGGGGGGGATATGGTCCCACTCATTGCTCTAGGTCCCAACCCAGAGACCCTTTAATCCTTTCGCTGTGTCCCTTTGCTAATTGCTGCTCTATGTTTCCCTGGACCGCTTCCCTGTAGCCCATCTTAGTTGAGTCCCAGCAGCCAACCAGAAGCTCCTTCCTCACTCCCCCAGTCCCTGCCAGTAACTACCTGCTTGGTCCCAGCAGCCAGCCAGAAGCTATTCTCAGGCTCCCCCAGTCCCTGGCAGCAACTAATCCAGTGTTTCTTTTCTTGCGGCCACCAGGGTCTTTTCTTGCGGCCACAGCCTCCTGAGCTGTGATGGGGTGGGGGTGGGTGGCAATATGGGTGGCTGCATTTGAGAAACCAATGGGTGGCCCTCCCCCTCCCCCTTCCCCTCCCCCTCCCTGTTGGTCCTGGATGCACTGCCTTGATGTTGATTGCTGGGACTGCCAGCAGAGGGTGTATGCAGGCAAGAGCCACGCGCCTCTGCCTAGGAGCTGGACCTGCTGCTGGCTGCTTCCAGGCGCAGCCTGGTCCGCGGTGCCAGGGCAGGCAGGAAGCCTGCCTTAGCACCACTGCTGACCGGGAGTCACCAAAGGTAAGCCAGTGCCCCAACCCTATGCCCCATTCCCCTGCCGCAGCCCTGAGCCCCCCCAAACCCTGAGCCCCTTCCTGCACCCCAAACCCCTCATCCCTGGCCCCATCCCAGAGCCTGCACCCCCAGTCCCCCCCACACCTCCTGCCCCATCCCAGAGCCCCCTCTCACACCCCGAACCCCTCATTCCCAGCCCCACCCCACAGCCCTCACCCCCACAACCCAACCCTCTGCACCAGCTCTGAGTTCCTCCCACACCCCAAATCCCTCATCCTGAGCTCCGCTGGGTCACGGGCATCAACAATTTTCTTCAACTGGGTCGCCAGAAAAAAAGTTTGAAAACCACTGCTCTAAGGCACTCTGAGGAAATATTTTCCAAAAGTACATGTGTTTGGCCACGGGAGGGCAGTGTTGATCCATAGGTAAAGCTGCAGAAGTGCTCAATGTGTTAGATGCTAAGTGTGAATGTTTAAAGAGGAATGACGATCAGAATGGATTTGCTTAAGTGTAATAGCAACATGGGCCAATGGCGTCTGTGGTTCCCCAGCATCAAATAAACCTTCTGTCACACAGTTATTAGCTCCTTGCTCTGAAGAAGCCCTGTAATAACCAACCAAACAAACAATCGCAATGGAACCCTGCTGTAGGTAGGAATCTTAACCTCTGAGGATAGGACAAGAAGCAATGGGCTTAAATTGCAGCAAGGGCAGTTTAGGTTGGACATTAGGAAAAACTTCCGAACTGTCAGAGTGGATAAGCACTGGAATAAATTGTGTAGGGAGACTGTGGAATCTCCAATATTGGATATTTTTAAGAGCAGGTTGGACAAACACCTGTCAGGGATGGTCTAGATCAGGGATCGGCAACCTTTGGCATGGGGCTCGCCAGGGTAAGCCCCCTGGCGGGCCGGGCCGGTTTGTTTACCTGCTGCGACTGCAGGTTCGGCCGATCGCGGCTCCCACTGGCCGCGGTTTGCCGTCCCAGGCCAATGGGGGCGGCAGGGGGCGGCGGCCAGCACATCCCTCAGCCCGCGCCGCTTCCCGCCGCCCCCATTGGCCTGGGACAGCGAACCGCGGCCAGTGGGAGCCGCGATCGGCCAAACCTGCGGACGCAGCAGGTAAACAAACCGGCCCGGCCCGCCAGGGGGCTTACCCTGGCGAGCCGCATGCCAAAGGTTGCCGATCCCTGGTCTAGATAATACTTAGTCCTGCCTTGAGTGCAGGGGACTGGACTAGATGACCTCTGAAGGTCCCTTCCAGTTCTATGATTCTATGATTTGAACAGAGTGTCACTGTAATGGAATGTGCAGTTTAAACACAATGGAAAGCTGAGATTAACTCCCACTACAATGCTCTGTGTAACAAAGACTTGGAAAATTCTGCTCCCACTTAGGCGGGTCAAAACTGGCAGTAACTAAAATAAAGGTGCGTTTCCATTGGAGTTGCACCAGTGGAACAGAGAGCAGAATTCGGCACTGTTGCTATAAGCATAAGAATTCTGTATTTATGACCATATGCAGATCAGCTCTTAACTTTTCACTATGTATTCTGCATATTTTTACCATTTCACTATTTACAATAGCAATAATGACCTTGGAGTTAGATTTCTGTGGCTAATGGCTGGCTGAGAAGCCATGGGCCCTGAGCCTGGCCAGCTGGGCATGAACTGCCAGGTAATGCCTAGCCTGGAGGTCAGTATTGCTTACGTACATGCTGTTTCCTATCAAGCTCACAAGCACACACACATTAATTACCATGTTTCAGAGTAGCAGCCGTGTTAGTCTGTATCCGCAAAAAGAACAGGAGTACTTGTGGCACCTTAGAGACTAACAAATTTATTAGAGCATAAGCTTTCGTGGGCTACAACCCACTTCTTCGGATGCATATATTAATTACCATTGCAATAATAACCTGGTACATGCCAAGACAGATCCTATAATATACCCAGAACTTGTCCGCACAGAAGGATCCTTGCCCTTGGTACACACGATGGGTAGGACTTTGCCACTCCCATGCACACTGAGCAACACTTTATTCACGTGAGTAATCCCAGTGAGCGCAGGGGGGTTACTGGCACAGGTAAGTACAGCATAGAGTAAGGATGGCATATCTGGCCCCTAGTGGGTACAGAAACAGAAATTAGGGGACTGTCAAAAAATGTGTTTCTCTTTCCAGGAACACACAGCCAGGTTATTAGTGGGCCCATGGGAGGTAAGAATCATGTATGTGCTTATTCTCTCCAGGGCTCGGATACCACCAAACGCCTGTCTACATTAGGTGGTCAATTCAAACAGTCTCTGGAGCAGCTGATGAAAATCCTGGGGAGCTGCCAGCCGTACTTTATTCGCTGTATCAAACCCAACGACTACAAGAAGCCTTTGGTAATACTTCAAAAATACTAGATCAACGTCTTACCTGCAGTAACGTTTGTGTTTAGAGGGAAAGTGACTTAGCAGAAATCCTCAGTTGCTGTATAGCATCTTGTATTTCCACCTTAACCAAGAATAGCTGGAGTTCTAAGGTGGCTGTAATAAAAAAGGCAATAGTATAGAGTGGCTTTAATTTTAAAGGGCCCCTGCAAAAGATTTTGGAGTGATGTATTGCAAAACCAGGAATGAGGAATATACTGAAACATGTTATAAAAGCCTCCCTTGTGCCTGCAAAACAGAGAATTGGGAGGGTTTTAACTAACAACAAATAGGGAAAGGGAAAAAATATAACTATGGGGCCAAAAGTGATTATACTGAGGGACAAAGGTGTTGGTGTTTAAAGTGGAGAAGGGCCATCTGAGCAGTGTCACAAGGGAAGAGGGAAGGTCTTGCCGCTAAGACACTGGACTGGGACTCAGGAGATTAAGACTTGGTTCTGCCCAGACAGGGCCGGCTCTACCATTTTTGCCACCCCAAGCAAAAAAAAAAAAAAATAAAATAAAAAAAAAGCCGCCCGAACTGCCAAAGCAAAAAAAAAAAAAAAGCCGCTCGGACTGTGCCGCTCCAAGAATGGACGGAATGATGCCGCCCCTTAGCATGTGCCGCCCCAGGCACGTGCTTCCTCCGCTGGTGCCTGGAGCTGGCCCTGGCCCAGACTCCCTGTGCGACCTTCATCTGTCCATGCCTCAGTTCCTTCATTTGAATTGGGGACAATAGCACTGTGCTATCTCAGCTGGTGTGCTGAGTCAACAGAGAGGAAGTGCTCAGAGATTGCAGTGATGTGGGCTATAGGAAAACCTAGATCAAATGGAATTAAGTTCTGTGTTGCAAGGTCCAGCACCGCCAAGGTGCAATTATCTGCCAAGCTAGGAAGCGATGATGGGATCGTCCTTACTAGAACCTCCCAATGGACAGACTACATTTAAAACATGCACTTGGGCTTTGCACTCACAATCTTGCATCTTTCAAAAACCTGCATCAACCTGCTGTGGGCAACTAGGGCTTGGCCCAAAGCCCACCGCGGTCAGTGAGAGTCTTCCTAAGGACTTCAATGGGCTTTGGACCAAGCCTCTAGTGACCAGTGTTTGGCAGATGTAAATTCAGGGGATGGGTTGAGCTCCTTTGACAAATGTGTGTCCACCTTAGTTTTGGAAACAAAGGGCCAACTCCTCAGCTGCTGTAAATCAGCAGTGCTCCATTGAAGTCAATGGAGTGATGTCAGCCTGCACCAGCTGAGGATCTGGCCCAGAGACAGAGAAATACTAATTTAAAAAAAAAGAATTGGTCATGTATTGACTCACACACTGGCTGCGCTGTGGTTACCTGAATGGAGCACATAATTTTGGTTAGGCTGAGTCTTCTCTTGCAAACTGCCGTGTGTTTTCAATTCCCATTGACTTCAGCAGGCATTAAGGGTGCTCAGAACCTCCTGGGAGAGGTGCTCAGTGCCTGGCCGAATTGAGCCCATAGAGTGGTCTAATCATATCAGACCTGATCCAACTCCCTTTTTAAGTTTGTGGGAAGGCCGCCAGTGCTTCAGTGGGAGATAGACTGGGTCCTCACCTCCAACAGGGAACTGGGCTCAGGTTGCGACAAAACAATAATGGAACGACTTCTTCCATACTGCCGTGCAGACCAAGGCCCTGACCCTGCCAACTTACGCCTGGGCTTACCTGTTAGTACGTGACTAGTCCCACACAGGTCACTGAGACTACTTGCCTGCTTAAAGTGGGTCAGCCCGGGCAGGATGGGATCCTGTGGCATAACTGATGTCACTTGGAGGGGTGTATCCGTCTTTCATCCAATAGCCCTGAAAAGTTACAGTTACTTTGCACCTCTCAGCGGCACATGTCCCACCACAGCAGACATAGCCACAAGTAAGCATGCCAGTGCTGGTGGTATGTTTCTATTTTCTCAGTCTATGTGTGATTTGAACAGAATAACAACTATAGAGGACCGAAGAAGAAAAAAACCCTGCCCACCCTCAACTGTTCAAAGTAGCTGGCGAGTATCTCTTCACTGGTACTTGATGGTCTGTTCATATTTACATCAGGCAAGAATTCTGAGATCCTGTCCCTTATCTACCCTCTGGGGCTGGCTATCATTATTCAGGATGTGAGGACGTTCACTTCTTAAAGTAACCTCCTTAGAGCCCTGATCTTAACACTTAGCAGTTCATGAAATCCTGCCCTTCCCCTCCCTTAGTCTCTGCAGCTTGTAGGAAAGGCCCTTTAAGGGGTTACAATTTTCAAAGTGACATTTTAAAAACAAACTATGCACAAAAACTATAGCACTAGACCACAGTACGTGAGGCCTGAGGCTCCAGGGTCTTGCCGCTTGTGCTGTCACTGACACTTGTGCAAAGGGAGAGTACAACCCTACTGAGCTGATTCGGTAGCATTTGACAGCCACTTGTAGAGGTGTCGGTGACTACACAGGTGGAAGTCTGTGGTGAATCGGGCCTGGTTTGTGTCATCTTGGTTTCTTTCAGCCCTTGTGGTTGCAGTGGGGATGTTAAGCACTCTTGGTGGAAGTTTCAGGGATGTCCAGATTTTATATTTGCTTGCTCAGATTGGGTCTTGCCTTCAGAATTACCCATTTCATACACCTATCTGGCAATCTGAATGCCAAGGTATGGAATGTCCTGTGTACATGCTCACCTTTAGCACTGGGCCCAGAGTATGATGGATGACTTTAAGGTGTGGATTTTTAAAGGACCTCACCCTAATCTCTAATTTTGTTCCTTTGATAAAATGCAGGCACAATTTTGCAGGGGCAGTTTCTGATCTGTAGATATCTCGCTGGTTTGCAGGATCAGTTAGGAAGTCAGACCAATAAGTGTCACAAATTGTTCCTGCAGTTATTTGCTACCTACAAAAGCAGACCCACAATTTCTCATGGGTCTAAAAGTGCAGATGTGGAATTGGAAATGGCCTTTAAAAATCAGACCCAAAGTAAGTGGATCATTTCTGCTGCTGGCATGTGCAAATATGCAGCTCCACAGAAGTCCCTTTCTTACACCAGCAATGAATTTGGTGCATTGACTTATATAAAAAAGGCCATTTAAAAAGAGAATAGTATCTCATTTTGAAACCATCCTGGTATCTGCAGGAGTCAACAGATGCTCTCTAAGGAACGTTACATGAACAATTTGTTTCTGTGATAAGTTTCTTCATGTGTCTGTCCTTTCAGTTGTTCGATCGGGAGCTGTGTATCCGACAGCTGCGCTATTCCGGAATGATGGAAACCATTCGGATTAGGAAGGCTGGCTATCCAATTCGCTACAGCTTTGCAGAGTTCTTTGAGAGATACAGAGTCCTGCTGCCAATGTCCACTCGAGAACAGGTGTGTCCACAGGAACTTGATTAATGCTAACTGGACTTTTCCTGATGAGGCATTGAGAGTAATATACTCTCAGTTAGGTTTTAAGCCTAAAATGGTCTCAGCTCACTGCTCACATATACTGGAGCACATGGCTAACCAGGGTTTAAATACCTTTATTCTTCATGTTCATGTTCCCTTTAGCTCAGGCAGTAATGGCTCATGCTTTTAGATCCAGAGGGCCTGAAATTCCTGAAAATATCCCAACCAAGCGCATCATTCCAAATCTAAAACACTTTCATTCTCCGCACCCTCATTTCTGAGCTCTCTCTGTGCTGAGAAATTAACATGCCCCTGGCTTTGGATACCGGGACTTCTCAGAACAAACACTAACATTCCTCCTGCTCTCGGTCCTGGAGCCCTTTAAACCCAAGCCATTTCTGCTCTTGGCACTCTCAATCCTGAGGCCTCTCAGACCTCGTAAATTTCTGTTCTTCATGCTTTGAAATGCCAAGGCCATAGATGTTTAGATCCTGCAACTTCTGTATTTCTAACCAAGCCCCAATCAGTGACAATGATTTTTCCCCATCAGCTGCAGGATGATGCTCGTCGGTGCTGCATTCACATTTCTGAGGCGGTTCTAGGGAAAGATGAAGACTGGAAAATTGGAAGAACCAAGATTTTCCTCAAAGTAAGTAATAAAGGTCGTTTGCTACCTCTTAAGGTAAAATATATATATATATATATATATATATGGGTGCCTCATAGGAAAGCTTGAATTCCCAGCTAAGGAGAACTAAGTCAGCAATGCCGAGTTCTAATGTGAATACTATCCTCCTCTCCAAGTCTGGCTCTTTGGCCCTTAATACAATGTAGCTCAGAGGGTATCGCTGTGCCACCAAATGGCTCGTCCCATAAGAGGCTGATTCATTCACCCACTCCCATTTCCCATTTGTGCAGTGGAACAGCGCATTGCACTTCATAACTCCCTGCTCAGACCCTGAGGGTACAGAGCATGTTATAGTGTGGGCGTACTGTACGTCTGCAGATGGCTACAAGCAAGCATAGTGGGCCAGGTGCTGCAGAAACTTCCTCCTCCAGCTCCAAGAATGTACATTGAAGCCAACTCGCAGCACGCCTGCAAGTTCTGGGCCCCTTCAGCACAGATTCTGCCCTTTGTGTCAAGTTTCTGGTGGTTCTGTGTTGAAACCATTAAATCAATGTATATTTGTGACCTCTTTTTAAACAGGATTATCACGATATGGTATTGGAGGTGCAGCGAGACAAGGCGCTCACTGAAAAGGCCATTCTGATCCAGAAGGTGCTGAGGGGATTCAAGGACAGGTGAGTGCTTTTAAAGAGCATGAGAATTCGTAGTTGTATAAATTCTCATAGACTATATTCTCCTCCTTGGGGTGCATTATAACATAAGTAAAGCACTGACTATGTCAATCCGCAGCTTCCATTGGCCTTAAATTAGATTCCTCTGGCACTCAGATAATATACTGATTGGGCCATATAAATAGATAGGCAAAGATTTTGCTCATAGATTATGTTTTCTGATTCATTTTATCTCAGTGCCTTACAAAATACAGTGGTGCTGTACACAGCACCCTGCATGCATGTGAAAGAATGATCAATAAATCCAGCTGGAAGGAGGATTTGCATTGATCAATTTCTAGTAAACAATGGGCTAAGTCTCAGTGCATGAAATCCTACTGCAGTCAGTGTCCTCTTTTAATCTGCAGAATGACCCTATTCAGTTCTTCTCCCTGCCAGTGTAGGATTGTTCCCTGTAGTTATGGTTCCTAATGTTTTGTCCAGTTCAGTTTAAAAAGTCAATGTATGTCGAGTTTACTTACCTACTAGTACACAGCCATCCTCAGCTGCTCAGATTCCTTAAAGGTTTGATTTATCACTTATTAATCTAACTCTGGCCAATCAAAGTGTGTTTTAGGGAACAGTTCTAACTGTGTTCGGGAATGCGCCTGTCAATGAATGTGCAATACGGGTGTCATCCACCCTGCATTTACTGGGAGAGCTTTCACTGTAGGAAGTTTGCTTATTCAGATAAGTTTTGCAAACATTATCAGTTATAACTCGAGTTCTAAGCATATGGTGATCAGATGCATAGGGTTAACTTAACTAGGTCTGATTTCTGGAAACTGGACCACGTTTTCAGGTGTCACATCTTCAATGCATTCCACGGAGCTACTCCAGCAAAGCATGTGGCCTGGAATTACTGCTGAGAACATTACTGGAGCATCATGGGTCAATCAATAGGGATTACTGGGACTTTCCCTAGACTCTCCTCTCCATTAGCAAGTGGATTCAGAGTGCATGTGACAGGATTTTGGATATCTTGTCTAATTCACTCTGCTGCTTTACTTGCGCTGAGAGCTGAGAAGCAGGGTGAATCTCTGACTGGTGCTATGCAAGGGGTCAGGCTAGATGATAAGAATAGTCTCATCTGGGCTTACCATCTGTGAGCACGGGGTGCAGGCGGGCAGGATGTTGTGACTGAGAGGGGCGAGCCACCGCTTCATTCCTGCCCCTCACCCTTGTCTGTTGTATAAGATATGGCAGGACTGCCTAGCAGAGTAACCTGTTTCTTCATCCATCTGCTTTTAGGAAGCAGTTTTTAAAACAGAGGCAGGCTGCTGTGAAGCTGCAGGCAGCATGGAGGGGTTATTACGGCAGGAAGAATTTCCGACTGGTAAGTGAAGGGGGTCTGTGAATGCTGGTGTGTGAATACTGTGCTGTATGTGGCAGGAGTTCAGAACGGCTGCTCAGCAATAAGCGAGAATGGGCAGATGGGTGGTGTATGGAGAAGAGAGGTTAAGCCCAACAGGGGCTCTGGAACACCTTAACCCTTGTTGCACCCAAGATACGCCCCCTTATTAGTCCCAGGAAGACCATTTTCTTCCATTCAGTTCTCTTCAGTCCTGTTCTCTCCCTTCCCTCCCCTCCGTTTCCTGGGATTAATGTCATTCCCTACATTCAATAGGCCATGGAGGGGGATCTTCAAAGCCCACTTTATAGAGCACTGCACTGGCAGGAAATAAAGCATTCACTCCAGCGGTAATTTCCAGTAGCTGGGTCAGTTGTCCTGAGTCTCTGTCCAGGATAGCTACAGAACTTGTTATCCTCTATCCAGCCCAACACAGTCCTGGCCTCATTTGCATCAAGCCTAATCACTTCAACTCATTCTTCTCCACCTGCTGCAGATCCTGCTGGGCGTTGAGCGCCTGCAGGCCCTCTTCCGGAGCCGGCGACTTGCTAAGCAGTACGAAATAGCCCGGGCCAGTGTGATTAAGTTTCAGGCCCTGTGCCGAGGTTACCTGATGCGTCAGAAGACAGCGGAGCAGATGAAGGCTGTGGGCGTTATACAGGCGTATGCCAGGGGTATGTTTGCTCGTAGGAGTTTCCAGAGGATAAAGAGAGAGGTATGTATGCCCAGTCAGCCATCTTTGAAACATGACATTGCTTCTAGGATGCTCTGATAAGCATGGGGAGCAGCAAGCTCCTATAGGTAGGCAGTCCCCGTAGTGATAACATAGTGTCCCCGGATGAGTTCTTAAGGCATCACCATAGAGTTGACTGTAGGATGATCTCTTTGGTGTAGAATCCTAGAGTTAGCCTGTTGATGGTTCTCCAGGGTCTGGACAGGTATGAGAACAGAGTCTTTAACATAGAGTTCTCATGTATGTCTATCTTCTGTGCTTATTAAATTAGGGGATTTGCAGACATGGGACAAAATCACTTGGGGAAATTGCAAAAAAATAAAATCCATTTTGTTTTAAAAAACAGAGAGTTCAGGAATATTTCTGTGTGGGAGGCATGGAGGGAGGAGAAAAATATCTTATATGATAATATGTTCCAGTAACTTCTGAAAAGGTAAATCAGTTTCTATAACAGGTATGGTCTCTTATGGAAATCAGACTGTATTACATTCTGGAATGAGATATACTCATGGACAAAACTCCTTATTTATTATTCGTATTTCAATAGCAACTAGGCACCCAGTCATGGGCCAAGTCCCCATTGTGCTAGGCACTGTACAAACACGACAAAGACTGTCTGCCTATCTGTCTATGGCTCTTCTAACATGCCTATTATCAAATGTCATATACATAGCTAGGAGATGGACTTCGACTCTCCTCCAATTCCTTCATTCAGCCCCTGCTACTTGCCAAGGGCCAAGTGCATACCTAGAGGGAAAGATTTTGGGTTTTCTCTTCTTCCTTCTCTCACTTATTCCCAAGCAAGATCATCAGGGCAACCCCTTCCCCACACCCTTCCTGGAGAAAGCATTCAGGCTTAGAGTGGACTCATAAATTCAGTGCACGTTCTCTTACTGTCAGGGACGTCCTTACAAAAATTTGTAAAGGGGGCGGGGTGGCCAAATGCACCTTCAGTACTTGCCTCTTGCAGAGGACAGCAAGAGCCTTGTGGAGGAGCCCCGGTTAACCTCCTGGGCATTTCTTTCATTTGAATATCTGCCCCTTTTCAAACTAAAGAATTCCAAAGGCAAAAATTCTCCTCTGAAATAGTTTTCTTACATCCAAATAGTGCTAGTTTATATGGGCCCTGTTGCCAAAGACAGCCAATCTACAGCTGAGCAGCCACTGAGGGCTATTACTAAAATCTTGGTGTGGCAGCCACCCCTGCTTCCCAGCTGATGGCAGAATGTAGCCAGCAAAGCAGGGTGGAGATGGTCATAGAGTGTTACTGTTCCCTGCAGCACCAGCGTAGACTAGAAGCCAGAAGGCTATGCTTAGAAGAGGAGAAGCGCCTCATCCCAATCGTTGGGCCAATGAGAGCAAAGCAAGAAGCCATGAAGCTCGAAAAGGTAGGAGTCAGGATTTGGAGGGATGAATGCAGAGTTCTCGTGTGTGCTCACGGACACTCCACCCAACCACACACACATGCATGGACTTGCTTAACTATCCACACACACATATATCCATCGGGCTGCATTTTCAAAACGTAACAACATGCAGGTACAGTTGTGACCCCACTTGTGTTTGCAAAGTAAGAACTGTGCAATCAAGTCAGACGTGCTTATCTGCCTGCACATTTCCCCAGATTGCTCATGCCAGTCTATCTGCAGCAATGTACTGGCACATTTGCCCAGATTGCCCATGTTAATGCGTTACCAAATATTTAAAGTCACACTCTTCTCTTAAGAGTTTGGGATTCTGTGCTTTCCCTGTAGCATCTATTGGCACCACTGCCCCTTACAGTTGCATTGTTTTTAGGCTAAGATTTAAAACAAAACTAATTAATGAGCACTGACAGTCAGGCTCCTGGTCCATACGACTTTAGACTTCCAGTTTTTAGAATCTTGGGCTTAGTTTCTTATCTCATCACCTATTACACATCAGTAAGTGAAGGAGAACTGACTTTCTGACGTTTTCTTTTGTAATGTCCATAATCCATCCAATATAATCTGTTGGTCATTTGGGATCTAAAACTATTTTCCCCCCTACAAAAGCTTTGCTGTTTACAGGAACAGGTGGAACCATGGGAAGCTGTGGACTTTGTGGCCTTCTACAACTGCAAAAACAAAAGTGACTTTTTGTGAAGTTGGAGAAGAGAAAAATGTTGCACCCAATTCTGATTTCATTTACATTTTCATTTATTAGATTGGTGTGAATCACTGACTCCTGAATTATCCCAATGTGAGTGGGATCAGAGTCAGACTGCTGTTAGTTTTGGCTTTATGCCCCACTTCTAGCATGTACTTTAATTATTTTTTATATCCTAGGCTGTGTCGATCCTGGATGTAGCTCTCCAGTGCAGATGCATCACTCCAGTGACTCACCAGTACAAGCACCATTTTACACTGGTGCATTGTGTCTACATTGGGAGTTTGCACTGGTCAAACTACATCTATGTAGTTACATCAGTGTTAATGTCCCTAGCCTAGATAAGCTTTTAGTTCTAGCTAAACACGCTTCTAGTTAATCTTAATATGTCTTTTGTGTGTTTAAAGGAGCACCTGGCTATGCTGGAGAGGGAGGAGGAGGAGGAGAAGCAAAGAAAACACAATGCTCTCTCCAACAAACCACCACTTTATGATGCTATCAGCGACCAGGAAATGGTGGATAAAGTGTTTGGTTTTCTGCCTACTGTGATTGGAGGCCAAGAAGGGCAGGCTCCTCTGGGATTTGAGGTAAAGAGCAGCAAAGACATGATGGGCCAAATTCATGCCTGGTGTAATATCCTTGACTTTGCTGAAGTTGCACCAAGGATAAATTTGGCTCAACCAGCTTCTATAAAGTGAAAACATGAGCACTAAAAGAGACCAGAAGAGAAGAATTAAGTGGATCCACCCTCTTGAGTCACATGAGCTCATGCACTTGGCATCCTGGGGAAGCTCATTAGTAGCTCAATTAGCATAAGCTTCTATCTCGTACAGGGCTTGAGAGTCCTGTGCCTCCTGTGGTCACATAACGCCAGTTCCTTTCCTCTGGCAGACCCTAGAAAACCCATGCTAGCCTCTTCATTCTGTGTTAGTCTCTTTTGTTATGCTTCCAGGGCCCATTTCTCTGTCTGTAATTTTCTTGTTAGTCTTTTACAGTACGTGCGTGCATTTCTTGTGGATTTAGCAGCTTTCTGTTTGAAAACGAGAGTGAGGTAGAGAGTGGTCCTGATATATAGAGCTATGTAGCCTGTGTGATAGCATCAGTTAGTGTTTTATCTAGAGGCAGATCTTGTTTTGCACACAGATCTTAGGTCGTGGGGAGGATGTTCAGAAATGGCCAGCATATTATCCATGCCCAGTGAGACATGCCTTGGAGCCTCTCCAGCTTGATAGTTTGTTGCCTTGGAAAGGAATGTAATTTGGCAGGACATGGGATCTGCTCCTGGATATCACCTTGAGCTGTCAGGTCCACGGAGAAGTTGCAAAGGATACTTCCAGCCACACCAAGGAAAGCTAAGGCCTGGTCTATATTAGAAAATTAGGTTGGTTTAACTATATCGGTCACACCCCTGAGAGGTGTTTTTAAGCCAACCGAAATCCCCGTGCAGACAACGCTTCCCCTGACCTAGCTACTACCTCTTGGGTTGGTGGATTAGCTATGCCAAGGGAGAACCCCTCCTACTGGCATAGGTGGTGTCTATACTGAGGTGCTAGAGTGGTGCAGCTATGCTGCTGTAGTGTGTTAAGTGCAGGCAAGCCCTAAGTCCTACTTAACAGGCATAGGACTCTCTCCCCAGCATTTTGTTGACAAATCTGCTTGTTGCTGGGAGGCTGGACTGTGCTTTGAAGTCCCTATTTCTGCAGCATTGTTGAGGTTAGGTCCAGTCTTCTGCTGAGCATCCTCTGCCTCAAGAAAGCTAATTTCATCTCTGCAAGAGGAAACATCAGGAGGACTTGAGGAAGTGCAGTCACTTGGGAGGGTTTAGTGCTGGGAGGTCCTTCTTCCAACTTGCTTTCTTAGCATCCCCTCCCTTGGGGTTAGTTCTGCCAGGACCCATAGTTGCCAAGTCCCCAGTCAGCTGATTGCCCAGGATAAAGTAATTTGGGGTCAATGCCATTCATTTCAGAGGATGAGGCTTCCAGGTTTCTGATGAGTGATGGAAGACTCCAGTATTAGCTGCACCAACCGCCTTAGGTCACCAGTCTGAATGAAGCATGCTTGGAGTGCATTGTTTTGGAGATTCCTCAAGTGCTTTACCTTCATGACATTAAGAACTGTAGGGTTCTGAAAGCTGCAGCACTGAACCATGTATGACACTGCCGCAAGGCTGAGTCTCTAGCACTGCAGAAGTACAGGGAACAGAGGAAAGACTTCGGAGTTGCAGAAGGGGTCTGTGGTCCCGGTGGAATGGAGTGAGAGGAGGCAGGTGGTTTAGAATGAGCAGATAAATCTCTCTAGGTCAGTGTATAGTGAGGGCTAGCAGGAATGATAGGATAATGAGACAGAGCCTGGCTTTCTCAATGAGCAGACACCATAGTGTTCCTAGGGCAACTGGGATTCCAGGCTGAATGCACTTAGTGATGGTTAAATCTCCAAGAGCAGAACAGGCACAGCTCCCAGTGCCTATTCCTGGCTGATGGAAGTAGCACTGATATTAACTGAAATCCACCTGGCTGGGACCTCAAGGGCTCTTTCTGGCAAAGCTGGGAAGCAGAAAATAACTATACAGGACATGAGGAGAAAGGAAATGGGCTCTTGTCTGTGTTCTGTACAGGACCTGGAAGCAAAGGCAGGCAAGCTGGATGAGGTGGACCTGGACATGATTCCCATGAGCATGGAGCTGGAAGAGGAAGTCGATGACCTGGCAGAGTACACGTTTCCAAAGTTTGCAGCCACTTACTTCCAAGGATCCTCTACGCACACGCACATCCGGAGACCGCTGCGTCACCCGCTGCTCTACCATGATGAGAAAGACGATATCCTGGTATGTTCCTTCCTTGAGTGCCCCTGCAGGCCTTTCCTCTCCTCCAACAGGCCTGTCGTTCCCTGACCAGGGGCTGTGGGCAGGGGAAACTCTAGAGCCAGAGATACTCCTGAGCACTACAATGGAACTAGTAATTTCCATGTTCCCTGGAGGCTGCTTGCCTGTGAGTCTTTGCTTCCTGCTGGCAGGTGCTGCCCACAGCACAGTGCTGGCTGCACAGGAGAGAGCCCTGCCACTCACTCAGTCAGCTGATACAAGAGGCCCTGATGTAATTGCTTCTCCACCTTTATTCTACCAAGGAAAAGACTCTGGGAGCTGGCCCCAGCCACTTCTGCTCAGGGTGGGGGTGGGGAAGAAGGGGCTTTAGGCTCACCCTTTGCCCAGCTGCTGTTGAGGCTTCTGGTTTTTGAGATGAAGTTGAGCGGGAGTGGAGGTCCATGCCTTCCCATCATCCTGCTGTTGCTGCTCCTGCTGAGGGGTGAGGAGTTCTGGGATTCCCTCACTTAGCACAGGGCAGCCTTAGAAAACCAAGGTCCCCGTCCTGCAAGAGATTTGATGTCACTCCCTTGCAGGTTTGGGTCCTAAGGGCTCTTGGGAAAGCTGAATGCTGGCTGCCAGTCACGAGTAAGTTCAGACTCAGGCTCAGCTAACGTTTCTGTATCACTCGCTAGCCCCATCCTGCACCATCCCCAATATTAAAAAAACTGCCTCACAACAGCAGCTGTCTGAGGGCTTTAGCAATAATACAGCTGGTCTAAGGGCTTGTTTACACTTAAACACTGCAGCAGCACCGCTGTAGCACTTCAGTGAAGACACTACCTAGTCTGATGGGAGGGGTTCTCCTGAGAGGTGGGAGGTAAGTCAATGGGAGAACTGTCTCCACCGGCGGTTAGGTTGGTTTAACTGCATCGCTCAGGGGTGTGGATTTGTCCCATCCCTGAGCAAGGTAGTTATATCCACCTAATTTCCTACTGTCGAGCAGACCTAACGTTCCCACCAGAGCCACCTGAACCTTCACACGCCGTCCTCTCTGCATTGGGGATACACGAATATTGCTCATATATGACATGAGGGTCTATGGAAACTTCCCATGTTAATGATATGGAGCACAGGATTTTATCTGCCTGAACAGTGGATGGGGAAGTGAGAAGTCCTTCCCATATGTGCGTGTGTGGCTCTCTTTGAGCAGTGGGGAGCCTGGAGTTCTCCATACCTGTCTGACTTCGCATTGGTCTCCTGCCTTTCAGGCTTCCTTGGCCGTGTGGAATATCATCCTGCGGTTTATGGGCGAACTCCCGGAGCCAGCCATGTTTGCTAAGAACACCAACAGCAAGAGCAGCTCTGTGATGACGCAAATCTATGACACACTTGGCAAGAAAAGCCAGGTCCAGCTAATGGGCAACAACACTCCAGAACTGGTAAGAGGGAGAAGCCTTTATTTTCAGACGCTTCCCTCTGCTATCGTGCTGCTGTTCTGAGGGGTGAGAGACGCAAAGGAACACTTGAAGGCTTTAGCACTCCTGAATTTAACACATACCAATAGCCTTCTCTGGAGAAAGCCAGCCTCGCTGGAGGAAACTGCAGCCAGTTCTGGCAGCCAGGGTGAAAACATTCACATACCAGTAGCAGGGCTTAAACACTCTGCCTGCTGAGTGGAGAGCCTCAATTTGAGACAACCCCTATGCATTAATGGCCAGATTTTCAAGCATTCAGAATCCTCACTGTGATGTGGATGGCCAGGTTTTCAAAAGAACTTTGCACCCAATGGACTGAACACTTGAAAATCTGACCCAGTGTTTAAAGACACCATTTAGAATATTTTTACTAACAGTTTTAATAGCATCTTAGAATTTTTTAACTAGTTATTGTAATTTTACTTCTTCCCAAATGGTTGTAGCTGGAAACAGCCTTTTTCTCCATCTTGAGCCTGTCTCTAGAAAGTCTTCCTGTAGGAGTCATATCGGACCTCTGCGAGTGGCACCTACAGTATGGCTCCGCACAGGCAATGCCAGTGGAGAACAACCAACACTGGCAATAAGCTTTTTTCTCTTGAATTGAAGGTGGCCTCAGCATTATTGGGTGTTAGCACTCTAGCCCTCACAGATGAAAAGAGCAGCTCATGCTAGCGACCTACAGGACAAGTATGGGCACAGCAGTTGTGATCTGCTCTGCATAAGAAATTATCTATTGTAAGGTTTTCTATAGAAGTGGCTCTCAACCTATCCAGACTACTGTATCCCTTTCGGGTGTCTGATTTGTCTTGCATACCACAAAGTTTCACCTCACTTAAAAACTACTTGCTTACAAAATCAGACATAAAAATACAAGTGTCACAGCACACTGTTACTGAAAAATTGCTGACTTTCTCATTTTTACCATATAATTATAAAATAAATCAATTGCAATATAAATATTGTACTTGCATTTCAGCATATAATATTTAGAGCAGTATAAACAAGCCATTGTATGACATTTTAGTTTGTACTGACTTCGCTAGTGCTTTTTATGTAGCCTGTTGTAAAATTAAGCAAATATCTAGATGAGTTGATGTACCCCCTGGAAGACCTCTGCATACCCCTGGTTGAGAACCACTGTTCTATAGCACACATCAGAGTAATGTCTAAGCAGTTAGATGAACCTTTGGTGACCTACAAGTGACAGAAGTAAGGGCTGTTGACCATAACTTCCTCTTTGTGTTCCTGTAGGATCCTGACTTGTGCCTTTAATTATGGCTAAGCGAAATTATGCAGCTAGCAGTGCTTAGAGCCCAAGGGGACCAAATAGGGGTCTGTCAATGGGTAGGCTTACTGCTGGTGCATCCCGTTGTGGCACAGCAGGCACTTCTCAGCTGGTCCTCCTCTCTTCTCACCACTCAGCCCTCTGGTGGGGTCTGATATGGTCCCACCCCTTTTGGGGTAAACAGAGTCCTGAATGTCTACAGCCCAGCAGCTTCAGATCCACTGCTTCCTGCCTGGGCTGCTTCCTCCCACAGCCTGCCTCTAGGCCATTCTACCAGCCCCTCCTCTGCAGATCCCAAAAGGAAAAGCCCCATAGTTGTGAGGAACAAGGTATATGTAAGAATCCCTTGCCAGGCCTACCTGCCCCTAGGGAGGCTCTGATGCCTAGCAGCATCAGTCACCTTCCAGCCCCAGCCAGGCCTTCCTTCAGGCAGTCCTGGGATAGGCTCTGGCCCCACCAGGCCTTCTTTCAAGGGCTTAGCACAAAAGGCCCTCTTCTCTTCCCAGCCAGCTCCTGACTGAACTGGGCTGTCCCTTTTAACTCCTCCCTCCAGGGTTGGCACTGCTCCCAGGTGAAGTGGGACAGGGCTAATTGAGCCCACATGCTCTCATTAACTCCTTCCCATCTAGTGTGGGTTTTGTACACCCTATCCCAGGGTCAAAGAGGGTCTTGCATTTAACATAGTCCTTGGAAGCCTCCCCTAGGGGAATGGAACAAATGGGAGGTTGCGGCCTGATTGGGGAGTGAATCCGGGACTGGCTGTGCTCACAGAGAACTAGAGTTAATGATGCAGATACCCTGCAATGTAAAACATCCTGATTTTTGCCTTGAAACTAGTTCGGAGTTCATCAGGGTGGCAGAGTCCTGACAAAGACACAGTCTACTTCCATTGTTCAATACACAGTTTAAAATACTGTGAAGAAGATGGTGGAGTCTCATGGGATTTCAAAAGAGTCAAGCCCTGGCATAACTGTTCTACTTTTGAAGTCAACGGTAAAACTCCCAATGGGAGCAGAGTTAGGCCAATGCTGACCACTTCTAAAAAATCACACCCTGAATGGCTGCTCCTAAGAATGTTACCTGGATTTTTCAGACCGAGCCATTGTACCTGAATTCCTGTGTGTGAACAGTTAACTGAATTGCTGAAGAACTATTGCACTCACAAGATACTAACACTTTTCTATTCTTTTTTTTAAAAAATCACATAGGCCCAGTAGAGTGCAGAAAGAATGAAACACAATAGCTCAGGTCCTCAGCTGACACAAATCACTATAGCTCCATTGAAGTCAATTGACACCAGCTAAAATGCTGGCTCAGTATTTCTCTATAACATTGTCAGAAAGCTGTCACTCCAAAGGCCCTGACACTGGAGAGAAGGTGCTTTGGTTGATGACTACCGTCACATAGTTCAGCATTTCTTTCCCTGCTTGCCATTCCTTAATTCACTGGTCTCTACTGTGCTTTGGGCATTGAACTAGTTTTCTGTCATAACCATGTCTATTTTAGGGAGCCTACAGAAGGAATAACAGAATCTCCAAGGGGATCTCCTCTGTGAAGCTGAAACGTTCCTCGAAGCTGACAGGAAAGGTAAGAGGCAGACACCGATATAGCTTTCTCCAGGTATCTTTGCCAGGCCTCCTTCCTCCCCATGCTGACAGGCACTACGGGCTGCCTGTCCCCTGGGCTAAGAACCCTCTCCCCAAGCAGCTCCAGGGCCAGCCGTTCCCTGTGTATGGAACTCCTGCTCTGCTACTTGCCACTGAGGTCATTCATGTCCTGACAAGTCCCCCTTCCTCCAGCCTTGCCAGCCCTTCCTGCGCCTGTTGAAGAGCGGCTCTTCTGCACAATGAACCCTGCGTAATTAACAGCTGTATTATATAGGGTGCCTAAAGGCCTCGCTCAGGGCCCCATTGTGCTAGGTGCTGCACAGATACAGTGAGTGTTCTGCCTTCAACAGCTTACAGTCCTCCCCGCTTCCTCTCAGACAATTCCTCCAGAGCAGAGACCGCACATCCTTTTCCACTCAGTGGGGAAAATCTTTCCCTCCCATGCATCTTTGAACAATCCCCAGGCTCTATTGTGCTTACACAGGGTGGTTCAAATTCAGATTTTCTCCAGTCCTTCTCTGAAGGACAATCCCTCCCCCAGTTCTCTCTCACAGATGTCTTAGCCTCTTCTAATCCTTGCAACTGGGAGATTCCAGACTGAGCTTCCTACCCTTCCAGAGCAAGGACAGGCCTTTCTTGCATCAGGACATTGAACCAGAGCTGGTTGAAAAATGACAATTGTCATAAAAAATGTCCAAATTGTGTCTGTTTTGCAGGGTTTAAAATGAACCTGTACCCATTTTTCACCACTTTTCAAATTGAAATTTGCATCGATGGTGTTACTGAAAATTGCCATTTACCAATTTTCAGTAAATGAAAAAACAATTGATAAAATGTGTGATAGAAAATGTGGTGAAAAGCTTCACACAAAAAAATAAATGTAGAAAACCAAAGTTATTTGCACTATTTGTCGTTGTTTATGAAAAGGCCATTTTTTCAAGGACATTTTTTTGAAAAATTTCAACCAACTTTACTGTTAACACTGTTTGGAAGGGAAGGACACCACCCCCACCCCCACCCCCACCCCCAGACACACACAGTTTGGTATAACTAATACAAAGTCCAGTGTTCTATTTTCCCATTCCCCATGTTCAGGCTTCAGATGAGAAGGTGATGCTAGTGTTTCATTTTACTTATTTAGACAAACTGCTCTTTGAAAGAGAATGACTACTGACAGCAGTCCTTAGGCCAGTCACAATGTATGAACAGCTCTACTGAGCACATAACATAGTGTAGCGCATTGGCTTTGGGTGCATGAATGAGGAAAGGAGGCTGCTTGCTAGTGCATGGTTCACTGAAAGGATAAGGGACCTACCAGCTAGAGGAGTTCTGCTTTGGCACTAGAGGGAAAGGCTTCTGTGGTTGAAAATGAAGGAGCAGCTTTCTAGTTCTGGCTCTTCAGATATGTTCTTTAATAACTGTCTCAGTTGATGTAGATCATAGGTCCTTTATATCTATCTAGATGGTTACAGAATACTCATCACTAGGGTATATGAGTGCAACAGGGACTTCATGCTATTGCACAGCGGAGCCAAAGGTCACAGTAGAGCTAAGTAGAACCAGCTAGTTGGTGAGGGTAATGCTGCAGCAATAGATATTTCGGGTTAATTTACATTGAAATGATGATGCTCTGGTCAGCTCTCAGCTGTCACTGGGTTATGCTGGGAATGTTTGGGCTGTAGAGATACAGTAGAGGCATCTATTCCTGGACCCAGTTGCAACTGACTAGTACAAAAGAAGAGCTCCTGAGAATTCTGCCTCTCTGTTTCAGGTGGTGAGCCAGCTGAACAGTAGGGAGGAGCTAATCCAGGAGCAGAGCACAATCTTGGATAGACCTATGTCCAACCTTGAAAAAGTGCACTTTGTTATCGGCAATGCAATCCTGCGCCCTGCCATCAGGTACGGAACTTGCACCTGTCATCAAAGGCCAGCCACCCACAGCTACAAAACCATCCAGAGCTCTCTTTCCAAATCCTGCTATCAACTCCCATTAACTGAGGAGTTGGGGCTCAATTCATCTCTGGAGAAGTCTGTCTAGATTAGGGTGACCAGATGTCCTGATAAAATCAGGACTGTCCCGATATTTAACCCTTTGTCCCGCGTCCCGATCAATGTACAATCGGGACACCTTTTGTCCCAATATTCAGGTAAGGAGGCGAGCGGCAGGGAGGCGCCGACTCCGTGGGTGCTCCAGGGTTGGAGCACCCATGGGGAAAAAGTGCAGCCAAGCTCCCCATTCCTCGCCTCCTTCTCCTCCCCTCCCCCTAGCGCGCCGCGTCCCTACTCCTCCCCACCCCCCCGCGCTTCCCGCCGCCTAACAGCTGTTTGGTGGCGTTTAGCGCTTTCCAGGAGGGAGGGGGGAGGAGCGGGGACGTGGCGCGCTCAGGGGAGGAGGTGGAGAAGAGGCAGGGCAGGGGCGGGGACTTGGGGGAAGGGGGTGGAATGGGGGTGGAACGAGGGCGGATGCTTGGGCGGGAAGAGGTGGGGGGTGGGTGAGCACCCACCCGGCAGAAGGGAAGTTGGCACCATGGGGTGAGTGGCGGGCGGCGGGGTGAAGAGGCGAGCGAGCGGGCGGGCGGGATGAGGAGGCGAGCGGTGGGTGGGGGACTGAGGAGGGACGCAGCAAGCCGGCAGGGAGCCGGGGGATGAGGAAGGGCACGGGTGGGGGCGGGGAGGCTGAGCGGGGAGGGAGGGGACCTGGGACAGAGTGGGGGCGGAGCCTGGGAGGAGCAGGGGTGGACTGTGGGCAGGGCCGATGGCACCCCAATGTGTCCCAAAATTTTAGTGTTGTGATCTGGTCACCCTAGTCTAGATTCTAGACTAACCAGCTATTCCCAAGAGGTTCTCTCACCATTATCTGCTGGAATCGCCTTTCTCCCTGCCTGTTCTGCTATTTTTGATGGGATCAGTGTCCATCTTACTAGTTCTCTCACCTATATCGACCTCTGTCACTGAACATCTCAGGGGTATGCAGTAGGGCCCGCTTTTGTGCTGTAGCCTGCCAAAAGCTCAAATGTCTGATGCAACACCAAGTTTAGAAAATCTGACGTAAAAGGAAAGGTTGAAAGAATTGGGCATGTTTAGTCTAGAGAAGGGGGGGGGAGGACATGCCAAGAGTTTCAAATATGTAAATGGTGGTTATAAAGAGGACTCCGATCAATTGTTCTCCATGTCCACCAAGAGTAGGCCAAGTAGTAACTGGCTTAATTAGCATCAAGGGGGATTTAAATTAGATGTCAGGAAAAACATTCTAACTCTAAAGGGCAGTTAATACTGGAATAGGCTTCCAAGGTAGACAAAGTGACAACTATCCTGCTTGTTGTTTATATAGAGCCATTCTAAAATCGTCTATGCTTTCCCTGGGTCTCTGTTCACAGTGGTCAAAGCCTGCACGTTCTTGCCTGATGTTTCCATAGACAATGGAGTGCTTGCCCCCTGTGAGCTGGACTGAAACTCCCAAACTCATTTCACATAAGCCACCAAAGAGCTGTCCAATGGTAACAGCCTTTGGTCACAACCAGACTGGACTGGACATATAGCATCCATGGGGACAAGGCACTGTAGGATTAACTTCCTTGTGTAGGAGGCACTGGGCTGAGCTTCAGAACATCCTGGCTTTCTGTGTGACTTGGACAAGTCAATCACTCTCTCTGTGCCTCAGATCCCCACCTGTGAGATTGGATGATGACACAGTAATAGTTCCTACCTCCGAGATATCGGGAGGCTGGATTCCTGAATGAGGGGGAGGTGCCGCCTGAGCACCGTGGAAAAGGAACTAAATAAAATATACTGAGCTGACACAGAGGCAATTTTAAAGGGCTGAAATGGTCGGTCTGAATGCTTCAGGGATCCATCGAGCCACAGTTTGACAGCAAAGTCCATCATTCTCTTTGACAGTGTGATCAGCATGTATCTTGTTACAGAGATGAGATTTACTGCCAGATCTGCAAGCAGCTCTCTGAAAATAACAACAAGAGCAGTCGAGCTCGAGGCTGGATCCTCCTCTCGCTTTGCCTGGGCTGTTTCCCTCCCTCAGACAAGTTTGTGAAGGTATCGTGCCCTCATTTCCTGGACCAGGTCTGGGGGCTTGTTTGTTGTTGTATTTGGCTACAATATGTAGAATTAACTGTTTGGTTGCTATAGCGGCTGGTGGTAGGGTGGAGGCAGAAACTTCCCCACATCATTACTCCCATGGACAAATCAATACATAAATCTCTGGTACTGTATCCTTCACCCTCCCTCAGACCTAAATACACGAGCCAGAGACTCAGCTGCTGCATTGACTTCAGTGCTCTGACTTCATTTGAGTTACTCCAGGTTGCTTCAGAAGCGCTACGCCACTTTACACCTGCTGAGGATCTGGCCCATACTGTACATATTACAGGCATTTGTAATGTGATGGGAGGGGAATAGTTAAGAGTAAAGTTCAGCAGCAACTCCCTCACCACAGATTACTCTGCAAGTGTTCCTCCCCTCTCCCGACAGCTCTCTCTGCAAAGCCAAGGACCCAGCCCAAACGGAATGTCTGGGACATGGACAAGATGAGTGCATCCCTGCTGTAATTCCATTGACGTCAGTGGGGCCTGATTCTGATCTCACCCACACCACTTTCACAGTGGTGTAATTCCACTGCCTACTTCAATGGCGTTATTAGTGATTTAGGGGAGAGATCCAAATCAGGGCCAGTTACCCCAGGGATGAATTCAACACAACAGGCCTGATTCTGATCTCATGCTGGTGCAACATAGGAGTAGCTCATTTGAAGTTAAATAAGTAAGTGAGATTGAGTCAGGCCTACTGTCTCCAAAAGTTTCTTTACAGCCCATAGTCAATTACAGTGGAGCCTATTTTAGCATCCTGCTCTTCCAATGATTGGTCCCTGATCCTTCAGAGGAAGGTGAAAACACAGTAATCAACCTGGCCAGTTGTTCCAGGCTGCATATTGGAATGGAAATAGTGCCTTTCCTAATTTACAGGGATATGAGTACTCTGCCCCTGAAGCATGAGGTTTGCAGGAGGCTTCTAGACTGACCTGTGGATTCAGATAACAGGCCAAATTTCCAGAGAGAGTTCTGAGGTCCATGTGCAATTAAGCACCCATATTTGCATGTGCAGTTACTGCGATTTTGTGCAAACAGTATGACTGCACGGACAAAGGATGCCCTTGGTATCATGCAGTCACCAGGCAGGCGCGTGCATTTGCAATAATAATTCCAATCATAAATATAGTGAGCAATTGGCACAGCTCTTACTCCCTGTTGAGGGTTTAGCTCTGCATATCACTACAGATACTTCTAGTGCAAAACTCCTTGAACTGCAGTGAATTGACAGGCTTGTGTGAGCTCTGCCGGAATTGAAGATTAATTTCTCCATAGAAATCTTAATGGACGATAAGTAGTATGATTAGAAAATACCAAGAAAACCAGTGCAATGCATTGGCAAGTTGGTTTGGGAACAGCTATTATAGGATCAGGCTGATCTGATTTACTGGCCCTTGTGAGTCCCCAGTTCTTTAGCAACATCTGAGTTTCCTAACTGTCTCTTATGTTTTGTACATCCAGTACCTGCTGAATTTCATCCGCAGTGGGCCCACAGGCTATGCGCCGTATTGTGCTGAACGGCTGAAGCGCACCTATACCAATGGAGCGCGGGCTGAACCTCCCAGCTGGCTGGAACTACAGGTAGTTTATCTCCCATCAACGGGTTCTCAGTTACATATCTGTGTGTTCATGTTGAATGGTATTTACTTGTCTTCACTGGCTGATCTTTCCAAGGCCAGGAACTGAAATACAGTAAACTTGCTCTGGCTATGCTGTTAGACATGCACAGTTGTAGTCACTCCTTGCCAGGTGGGCTAGCAAAATCAGGACTTTGTCATAATGCATCAAATCCATAAGATGGATGACCAGTTGTGTGCTGCTGCATGTGCTGTCCTTTTGATGAAGCTGCAAGAAGGGTGTGGAACTGGTTTTTATTCTCTTTTCCTTTGTATGGGGCCTGCAGACTGAGGCCAGGCCTACACTAAAAGGTTAGGTCAACCCAGCTACATCGCTCAGGGTTGTGAAAAGTCCTCAAATCCAAGAATTCGTCTGTCAAACTAGGTACCGCCTCTTGGGGAGATGGATTAACTACAGCAAGAGGAGACCTCTCCCATCGCTGTAATGAGCATCTACACTGATGCACTACAGCAGCATTTCTAATGAAGACGTAACCTCACTTAATGAGCTGAGATCTCGAATGTGATTGTGACCATGGTGTAAAGTTGATGCAGAGAAAGCTCTTAAATCTAAATGACTCCTCCATTCTCCTTGGGAAAGTGGGCTCTGCCTCTGATTCTTCTCATTCACTTAACTCTGGCTAACAGGCAACAAAGCAGAAGAAACCCATTGTATTTAATGTCACCTTGATGAATGGCCAAAGCATCACGGTCCCTGCAGATTCAGCCTCCATTGCCAAAGAGATCTGCCAGTTGGTAGCTGATAAAATGAAGCTGAAGGATACGTTTGGTTTTTCACTCTACATTGCTGTGTATGACAAGGTAAAGTATTGAAATCCATCCTGAAATCCTCAAACTCCTCCCCAGGAATGGCCTCTAATAACCCTCCAGAAGCTCCTCCCCAAGGAATGACCTCAAATAGTCCTCCACAAGCTCCACGCTGGGAATCCCCTCTAATAGCTGTCCCGCCTGGCTGAGGACTCCCTTACAGCACTGGTTCTACTCTCCTTGCTTTTTGTCCCTTCCAACTACTGACAGTTCCCCTCCATCTGTTGGTGGGCATGTGCGCTGCTCAGGCATTCTTGTTCTCCATTATAGAAATTCCCCTCTCACTGCTGTCAGTACTTCTCAGCCGTACACAGGGGAGAGTTCCATTTTCCACGCTCCAATGATGATGCATTTTGCCATCAGTGGCGCTTAACCCAAACCTTGGAACAGTTGCCTGTGGTCCCCGTGAGGCACAGCCCTTTAATTCACATGCTGTCATTCTGCACATCCTTTCCCACTATATAGTTACGCTAATGATGTACTGGTTTGGAACCAAGATCCCCAAGCAGCATGTGGTCTGGGTGCTCAGAGTTGGGCTCTAAACTAAATGGGCTGAACTCAGAAGTGACACCATTACGTAAAATATACCACCAATGCAAGTGCAGGTAAGTGGGTGTATGCTAAACTCTGAGGGGGCAGAGGTGCATGGCTGTAGCAGGAAAAGCAAATAGATGGGTGTATGATAAAGCAGTCCTACTCCTGGACCCCCATACCATCACCTTCCTGGTTGTTTTTCCAGACACCACCCTGCCCTTCCGTGCCCTGGTGTGTAAGTTACACCCACTTACCAGTGTGTAACTTGCCCAGTCCCATCCAGGACCTCTCTGAACTATCCCACCATATGAACTGATGTGTCTGGGACCTCTTTGTTGTTAGCAGACAGGGGCATTCTAGTCTACAGTCACTCACTAATTACAAATCAGGCCTTTCCCTGAAGCAGACTATCCCTCTGCTCTTAGGTCTGGTCACTGGGTAGCGGCCGGGATCATGTCATGGACGCCATCTCCCAGTGCGAGCAGCTGGTGAAGGAGCAGGGTGCCCATGAACGCAACACCCCATGGCGCCTCTACTTCCGGAAAGAGATCTTCACTCCCTGGCACAACTCGAAGGAAGATCCAGTCAGCACGGAGCTCATTTACCACCAGATCATTCGTGGGATCCGGTTTGGAGAATACCGCTGTGAGAAGGTGGGGTTCCTGACTACCCTTTGCGCAGGGGCAGTAGGACATAGGGGCTTCCAAAGGGGATAAGCAGAGGAGGGAAGGCTGATGGAGGTGTGTCCAACCACCCTCTCAATGGGCACTTTTCCGAATGACGGTGCTAGCAGCCCTGCCAGAGTACGACGTAAGGTAAGGTGCATCTGCTAGCTCACATTGGATGCCACACACACGTCCAGAGGAGCTGCTTGGGTTCTATTTTAATATTGACTTGATTGTCCTGCTTGGCACTGTGACCACATCCTAGGTCATCGCTCTTCCCACTGTATTGTTGCCTACGGCAGCCATGTTAAGAGCAGAAAAATGACTGTTGCTATATGGACTCCAGACTGTATAGTGTTGGATAATAATAATACCCAGCTCTTGTATAGTATGTCTCATTAGTGGATCTCAAAGGGTGGTAGGACTCAGCTATGACCTTCCAGGCTTCATTTAACCAGCTGAATTGTTGCAGGAGGAGGATTTGGTGGAGGTAGGAGCAAAATATTGCTACATTCAGTTTGGGGACTCCATCCACAATGAGCTGGTCCAGAAGCTGCTCCAGGACTTCATCCCAGCCAAGCTGCTGAAGTCAAAGCCCCAGGAGAAGTGGGTGAGCCTCATAACGTATGCACATGCCAAGGTATGGACCTCGCATAACACCGTGACTTGATCTTAAGCCTCCAAGACCCTGTGTTAAGCTCCAGCTTCTACTTCTTTAATTAATGAATTCCATTTATAACATGCCCATTGGTGTGAGGTGTCCCAGGGATCAGTGAGAGGAGCGCTGGCTGGTGCCTGGAGATTTGTCAGAGAGCAGCAAGAAGCATCTCCATGCATGTGCCCTGCCTGGTTCGTTAGGGAGGAGCAGGAAGAGGGGCCATGCGGTCTCCTCTGGGAGCAGAAAGAGGCAGTACAGTTTATTTCTGCAGCCACTCAGGGGGTTTTTAAAGGGTCATCACTGGCTGCTGCTGTGGTGATTGATTCGGGACAAACGCGGCATGGGATGGTTGGTGTTTATGCATATTACGCTCCCTGTTCTATTGGCGAGATGGGTTATACCGATTAATTGTATTAGTATTTCTATGGCACCCACTTTGTGTTAAACCCTTAACAGACAACTAAGGAGATGAGATCCCAGTCCAGGGGAACTTAGAATCCAAATAGCTGCCTGTGCCATTAGCCGTGTGTGAATGGGACAGCTCAGGTCCATGGAGACTGCCTGTGGCTTGACTTTTTGCAGGTGAAATTGGGCCCAATCTTGCAAAGTGCTGAACTCCCTAAGAAGTCCAGGGAGTTGAGGGCTCTCTGCACCTTGCACAGTTGGTCCTGCTCCTTGTGTGTCTTTGGATGTTGCACTTCGGTATGTGTACCGTGGATCTGCATACAAGAAGCCATGGCCTTGTTTTTGTATTGTAGGCCCCATACACACAGGACCGGCTTTCCCCTCAGAGCGTGAAGGAGCAGCTAGTGGATTTTGCCCGTTTTCAGTGGCCTTTGCTCTTTTCTAGGTTCTTTGAAGTCACCAGATTTTCAGGTAACACCACCAGTGAGTGGGCAAGGGGATGGGAGTGGGATAAAGAGAGGAGAAGGGCTGAATCTATAATGGGCTATTTCCACCTTTTCAGGGCCCAGTCTGCCCAAGAACCACTTCATAGTAGCCATTAACTGGAAAGGGATCTGCTTCCTAGATGAGTCAGAAAAGCGGCTCCTCGATCTGTCCTTTCCAGAAATCACTGGAATACACACCAACAGGTTAGTCACCTGGATTGGCAAGATCCAGAGAAAACAGCTGCCTCTCAGCCTAGACTCAGCCAAGGGCTCTCCATGGAGGATGGAGATTCTCTTCCCCTCGCTCCCCAAGAAAGGTGGTTGTTCTGGGTCTGGGTCAGCATCTATTCTTGGGACACGTCCAGAGAGTTTCTGAATGAATTAACTTCCTCAGTCAGTCCAAGGAAAGCTCATCTTTCCAGGTCAGGACTGAGGTGCATTAGTGTGAGGGAAACCTTACACTGAATTAATTCACTGCTCACTCCAGGAGACGGATGCTCCTCAGTGCCTAGAATGAGGTAACTTTGTGGAGACACATGGGGCAGCTGAACCAACTTGTGGTGCTCTCAAGAGAGAGCGCCAGAGTTTCACTCACCTACTTCCGAGAAGTCGAGTCAGGAGCTCCTAACTCCTGTTAGGGCTAATGAATGCTCAGGAAGTTCCTGCCCCTGTGTGGAGACTTTGTCTGCCTTGAGCTGCAGATAGAGGCCTGTGTATGGATGTAGGACAAAGGTGATACAAGGTTTGCAGATGTTCCAGTAACGAACCACTCTGGATCCGCAGGGCAGTGAAGTCTTTTGGGCAGAGCTGCACTCTCATCACGCTGCGGGCAGAGGAGTTTGTCCTGACATCTGTCCACAGCGTTGTCATCGCAGAGCTAGTGGTCCTGTTTCTGGAAGGACTGAAGAAGAGGTCCCAGTATGCAGTGGCCATGGAAGAGAGCAAGCAGCAAGGTTAGTCTGACAGCCCCTGTCTTGGGCAGGCAGAAGTCTTGTGAGAACCCCAGCACGCACTCAAAAGAGCTAAAAGAGAAGCAGGAAAGCTCAGGGAGACAGAAACTTTACTCCAGGAAGAGCCAGTAATGAACACCACAATGAGCCAGCATCTCAGGCACCATAGTTCAGGCCTCCCTGAAATCAGCAAATCAACCTTCCTTCCCCCTTCGCTGCTGTTGTTTGCTCCCTCTTGGACACTGCGTAGTCCAGGAACTCCACCTGCCTGGACAGGAAGTGAGAGCCTGGCTATCTGGGGGACATTCTTCATAAGAGCTCCACAAGGGATGGAGATGGCTGTGGAATACCATTGACTGAGGGGGCGAAGGGTTAGGACGCAAATGCCACATTCATTTAATTCTCATTCGTGAGCTCTTTTCCCTGCATCACTGCCAGTCCCAGGAACCCATTCTGCTCCCATCACAATCAATGTAAGTTTTGCTATTGTCCTCAGTGGGAGCAGGTGCAGGCTGCCAGAGGATGTGTCAGTGACTGCTCCAAAAAGTGCTATTGTATGATCAGCCATTGTTAAACAAATCACTTCCTATTGGTAACTGAGCCCAGGCCTTGCAAACTCATTTCACTTGTCTTCATGATTGAAATCCCCTGCATTTTCTTCTGACATTATAGAGCCTGAATAGAATACTGCAGTTCTCTTTGTTTCCAGGAGACCCTGCCATTCTGCCCTTCAAGAAGGGGGACTTGCTGATTCTGACCCAGGACAAAGGGCTGGAAGCAAATCGTGGTGACTGGTCCTATGCTCAAAATGAAAGGACTGCCAAGATGGGGATTGTGTCTTTAGAAGCAATCTATATTATCCCTTCCATTGCAAAACCATCTAGCCAAGTGCTGGTAAGGAGCATGTGATGGGGACACAGACAGTAATAGAATGGTCTCCAGGCCTTACAGACCCGGGGTTAAACGACATGACAGTACTGAACGCGACTGTTCATTGGAATGAGTGGTCCTCCCAACTTGGACCAGGTTGATGCCTTTCATAGGAGCAACAAACGAGTCAGAATTAAATGCAAAAACAAAGACAAAACAAACAAAACCCTTAGTCCAACAGTGAGGATGAGATTTCAGTTGCACAAAAGGAATAATATTCCAGATGATGGCACATACAGCAGCCATAACTCCATGCCCTCTGTGCTTTGTATGAATTTATACAGTTAATTGTAATGCATGGAAATGTGCGTACAGTTGAATTCCCAGACATTTGTGCTGAACGTTGGATTAACGCCACGATTTTGGATATTTTATTTCTGCCTTTTATAAAAAACCAAAACAAACCCCAAAGCCCCAGTGCATTTTTCAGAACTACATTATTTGTTGCAAATACAGTCACTGGATTTACTTAGCCGACGGGTCCCATCTTGCTGCAGGTTGGCTGATTGGAAATACAGGCCTACAAACGGATGGGAGTCGCTCCCATCTCGGAACGTTGTGTTAAAGGAACACACCTAACAGGCAGGCACCCAGCACAAGTTTCACCCTAATTGCCATCTTCCCAGTGATTAATTGTCTATTCCAGTTTTAGAGAGTTGCTATATTTTGTACTGTACAAGTGGATTAAATGGGACAGTTATGGGGCACACTTAACGCTAGGGCACCTCCTCCAGGCTGCTCTGGGGATTAGCTCCTTCCAGCACCCCCTTTTGCTGCTCGTACACGTGCCCTGCTGCCCCTTTCTCTGCAACTCAGGGTGCTCTCTCTTCATGGCTTGCTCTTTGTGGCTTGGCCCTCCACCTAGGTTAATATGGGCCTCCCCTTCCAGGATAGCAGACTCCTATCGGACAACTGTCCCAGGCGGGCTTTGTTCCACTGCCCAGTCTGTGCCACTTCCCCAGTGACTGGTAGGGGAACCCAGGGACCCTATGTCTGGCGACTGTGGTCTGCTTTTTCCAAGATCCTGTTGCTATGTCCCTGGACTCCTGCCTACATCTTCCGGCTTCCCCCTCTCTGGATTTACCAACCCAAACTTCCTCCTCTCAGGAAGTAACTGTAGACTACTTAATTCCATAGTCCCAAACAGACCTCCCTTCTCCGAAGCAGGAAGGGAGTAAGTGCAGACTATTTCCACTGAAGCCCCTTTCTGCTCCCCATTTCATGGCTTTATACCAGTCCCACCTGTTCCTTCTCAGCTGGGTTCCATCATCAATCAACCTTTCAATCCCTGGCTCCTCACCAGATGCAGCCTAGCAGGTTAATTAACCTAATTTAACCTGCTCTGGCTTGTGCAGGGGAGGACTCCTCATCCAAGGGACCTACTGAAAAAGATGAATCAGACAAAAAGGAGGTGGGTTTCTAATGAGTGCTGTGCTGGCATTAGTCAAGACTGACTCCAGTGCTCGCTGTCTGTGTTTGTGTCTGCATAAGAATGTAACTCAGCTGCTTTCTTGAGCCTCTGCAGATTCCTAACACTATTGCAGCAGAGAATAATTGGGCGTGGTGTACAATGCCATCTGTGGGTATCCAATGACAATAACGTCAAACGGTTTGCGCAGAGCCCTGTAATAGTGCGAAGTCTCTGTGTATTTCCAGAGCTTGCTGATGATGTCACCCGATCAGAGGAGGTTGGCATCACTGAATTCCCGCACAGAGGAGGCAGAGGAAGAGGAAGTGAAAATGAAGCCCTACACGCTTGAGGAGTTTTCCTATGAGCACTTCAGGTAAAGCTCTCTGTACCTGGTGAGACTGCTCCATGCAGGACTCTGGAAAAAGGGTTCATGTCTGGCTGAATGAAACAAACCCTTTAACCCTACCATGGAGGTAGCAATGATTCCATGGCGGAACACACCTCTGAGCTACGTTTCCGCTTACTTACTTGTAATGAAGCTGACAGTGGAGTGACTCCCACTGGGTGGAGATTCTGACCCAGGAACTCCTAGTTTCTCCTATCTGCAGGGTTGCAAAGGCCAGACTAGGATGGTCTGAACTATAACTCTCTTCCTTCCACATAGCACTATTCTTAGCTCCAGGATTTGCCATGTTATTAACACAGAACTGGGACATGCAGTCTCCTCTCGGGTCCCAGCAGAGGGAGGAAAAATAGTTTTTCAAACCTCTGATGTCTTCTGTGCTTTCCTTCTGCTGATATCAACAAGGATGTGTGGTCACAGTGCATTCTCAGGCCCTGGCAGTCCCATGTACCGTACTAGCTCACCTCTCTGGCATAGAACATGGTCACAGATTAGTCTTCACAGTGCTGGCTTCCTGTTTAATGTTACTACTGATCTAACAGGTCAGAGTGAACTATTTCTCTTTCCATTCAGGGTTCCTGAAAAGGAGTCCATCAGCAAAGCTGTCCTCCACAAATCCCGCGGGCGCAGCCAACTGTGGGCACTCTCCAAGGAACCCCTGAAGCAGCCCTTACTGAAGAAGGTGTGTGCAGATCCAGAACTTCGGGACCTTGCTTGCCAGGCTTTCATTGATATCCTTTCATCTTCCCCCTCAGCTGGGCAGAGCTGTGTTACTGGTGGGGCAATGGAAAACCTGCCAGCAGTGATCCATGTCTGTCTCACTTCCTTTAGTCTCATATCCCAGCCATTGTAAATGGAGGGTAGCTATATAGAGCACATGGGGTTAAGAGAGCCTCATCTTTCCCGAAAATGGAAAAACTGTTCAACTCTGCTCAAGGGCTCAACAGCCCCACTGTGGCCCACCATGCAGGGTACATCCCAAGGGTCAATCCAGCTAAGAGGATCTTGAGGGAGCTGCTGCTAGAATGCACATACAATATGTCAGCAATTAAGTCATTCCACTTAGAAAGAGTGCGGCTTCCTGCATGATTCCAGAGCTTCTGAACTGTTGGGTGTCCTCCTTCGAGGGTCAGGCAGCTAAAGCCATGGGAGTCATGCGGCTGAGATGGCTGTGCTTGTGGAGAAGGTACAAGGAACAGCACAGGGTTCCTCTCACCAACACACACCAGGAGTCTCCCAAGAACCCCTGTGGAATAATCCCAGGAGAGGCATTCTGGTACAGAGGGTGACAAATCCATACAGTTATTAATGGTGACTGTAAAAGCAGGCACAGCTCCTAGCTTGCTGGTGGCTATGCTGGGAAGAGAAGGGCTAGGTTCCAGTGGGCAGCACAGCCAGGGGATATGACTGAGTCTCATGTATCTATAGCTTGACTGGCAATGAAGCAACGCCCAGCACCATGACCAGGATTTGCCCCAAGTCTCTGCTGATTATGTGTCCTTCCCATGAGGACAGTCCTTAACTGTGCCTTCACCCATCATGAAGTTCATGGGAGACTACCCCTCGAAACAGGCACGGTCCTCAGTGGAGCTCACTGACCAGATATTCGTGGCAGCCATCCAGGAGGAGGTGCTGCAGGATGAGATCTATTGTCAGATCATGAAACAGCTGACCGAGAACAGCAACAGGTACCAGGCCCGTGTGCATCTGGCCCCATCCTCCAGTACATGAAGGGTGACTCCAATCCAAGATCTGGGGAGCTTCTGTGCTGTAGTGAGCTGGAATTCCTGCAGCAGCTGTAGTGGGAGGGAATATCTGCAGGACCGGCAGCTGCAGCACCCTATAAGAAGGGTGTGATGGACACCCTCCCCTCTCAGCACTATGTGCTGGTGGGGAGCAAGTGTGACTGTGGAGGCCACATCCCTTCCTGAGATTCTAGTACTGCAGCTTTACTCCCTAGGGGACTGTGGCTGTCTGTGCAGGGGAGTGAGGGGAGAGCCTTTCCCCCTCAGTGCTGGCTATATAGCTGTGAATGGAGATATAGTCCTAGAGGTGTGTGTGCCTTTATAACCGTTATATTAGGGGATAGGTTGTCCCGCTCTGCCTTCCCATCCAGCCCCCCACCAAGTTTAGCTTCTCTGCTGTAACGGTCATGTTAGCACACGGTTGTCACTAGATCTTCTGTTGGCTTCCCCTCATTCTGATTGTTATGTATTACTTTACAGCGCCTTGCAGAATAGATGGATTGCACCAGGGTCCCTGCCCAAAGAGCTTGCAGTGGAGTCTCAGACAGGACTCGGGGCAACAAGACAACAGAGTGGGGCAAGGTGGGAAGGATGGGTCACAGCAGTAAGGTTATGTCATGCTGACTCACTTCACGGAGTCAGGACAGAAATGGGTCCTTAAGGAGTGAGGGGATTTGAATGAGGAGAGGTCTCCTGGCCCAGGGAGGACATTCCATGTGCAGGGAGCTGCAGGAAACAAGGTATGGAGATGTCTGTGCAACAAAGCAGCAAGAGATGCACTGAGTCTGGCATTGTTAGCAGAGCAGGGTGGGCAGAGGCAATACACCTGGGGCCAGACTGTCAAGAGAGCTCAGCTTCCATTTAGGCATCAGAGTTAGTGGCTAGTGTTTTCCAAAGAGATCAACAAGGTGAGCTGCTGGGGCCGGAGCAGGTTTGAGAACAAGGCCCCATGAGATGTGAAAGCAGCCCCCAAGCAACTTCCTGTCCCAGAGAAACTGGCTCAGGAGGCTGTTGTGTAAAACAAATCAACAAGATTAATACATGTGAGAGCAGCACGTTCTGTTACATCATTACTATTGTTTCCTCTAGTAGCAATCATCGATAATGGGTCAGAATCACACTCCAGTGTGATAAGTGGAATGTACGAACATAGGCAAGAATAACCATTTCAGAACAAACATATACACAGAATGTACTTGAGATGGTTTGCTGTCTTGGGGCAGGAATTTGCTTACACCTCATTGTCATGTAAATAGCTTGTAAATCTAAACTGTTTCTAGGTTAACATTTGGCCTCACAGTTGTAGATGCTGGTGACATTCCATGGATCACAGCCAGTACCACAGTGTTATTGTGATTTCTAGAACTGCAGGCTATCAAGGCAACACATTACACCTACCATCATAGACCCTGCACCATGGCAGTCCAGCCAGGCGGGGTGGGCACAACTCCCTTCAGAGCTCATTAGTGCCACTTTGAACACTGCTCATAAGGATTTAAGGATTACACAAGGCAGGAGTTCTAGGTTCTTTTCTTGACTGCATCTGGCTTGCTGTGTGACACTGAGCAAGTCTCTGAATCAAGCTGTGCCTCAGTTTCCCCATCTTTAAAATTGTAGTTAGTTACCTATTTCTCAAGGGTGTTGTATGGCTCAATCTCAGAAAGAATTGCTATAGAAGTGCAAAGTATTATTATTATTTCACCAACAGAGTTTGCCAGCCTGCAGTGTTGCATCAGTGTGCCAATCAGAATTGAATCTTCCATCTGGGCATGTGCTCTACCATGATGGTGCTGCAAGTGGAATGGTGGTGTACTTTGCATATAAATAGCTGTATAATGGTGTAGGAGTGTGTGGCTGTCCCTCCCCATCAATCTCAGAAGAAGGCCACACCCCCTCGCTCTCAGGTCCCTCTCTAGGCAAGGATTACTGGGGCATTAGCCGTCTCTAAGCCCCTGGCCCTCTAGGCAGGGCCAAGTGGCAGGTAGTCCAGGGCCCTGGCTGCAGGCAGAACACAGCACCACACAGCCCAGGGGCTCAGGCAGACATCAGACAAACGCAGGCCTCTTGACCTAAGGTGGGGAGGCTGCCCCCCAAGGGTGGGGTTGCAGGGGATAGGGGAACCCTGGCCCACCCTACTCCACCAGGTCCCAGCCCAGGGCCCTAACAGTGGCAGAGGGGATCCTACCACAACACGCTGACCAGTACTTAGGCAACACCACAACCAGAGTACAGTCTGGTGTCCCTGAGCTACTTCCTACACTCCCCTCGTGCTGTACCTGTGTCTTGGGGTTGTCCTCAGTCTCCCTGGGATACACTGCTAAGGCAGTCCCAGCAACTCCTCAGTGTCCCTGGCATCAGGTAGCTGTGGCAGCTCCTCCGCGTCCTAGGTGCTGTCAAGGTCTCTGTTGGGCTCAAGCCCCAGCAGCAGGCGAGAGGCATCCATCTCCTCCAGTGGCTCCAGCCCAACTGAGCTAGAGGGTCCACCCTTTATACTTCCTGTCCCGCCCCTCTGCTTCTGGTGGGATAGTTGTGGGTGTCCTGGCTCCATCCATGAGGGAATGGGCGGCGGTCCCTCCTTGGCAATCTCAAAGGCCACGCTCTCTCACTACAAATGGTATTAATACAGGATTTCTAATTATGATACTAGTGCAGTTTCTCCTTCATTCCACCACTTTAGCCCTAGCTATTATCCACTGTGTCACTGTGGTAAAAATAAGCAATCCCTGGAACAGCAAGGGAAACAAATGTTGTTCCTTCCAGACTGATGCACTATGGACCAAATTCTGCCCTCATTTACATGGGTGTAAATTCAGAAACACTCATCACTGAAGATCCTCCAGATTTATACTGGTGTAGCTGCGATCAAAATCTGGACCTCACAAAAGTGACTGTGTAAAAGGGTCAAATCGACTTCCTTCACTGACCAAACTGGCTCATGACTCTTAGCAGTTCAGAGCCATCACCGTGACTGGAACTGGAATCTGTTCTGTTTCTGGCCTCATCAACAGAGTTCCAGCTGCAGAACCATTATTACTGGTGATGCTGTACAAGCCAGAAGACCCCAGAGTGACTAACAGTTTGCAGGGCTGGAGGTTAGATATACAGTGCGTGAATTGAGCAAATTTGGTTGAGAGTCACTGGGAAATGATAATCATGGAACCCACCATGCCGTTGATACTGTCCCTTTTCAGAGTAGAATTGTATGTTCAGAAAAATCAACTGCAAGGCAAGTGCCTGCAGAGGTGCTGGAACAATCTGTACAGTGGGGGTGCTGAGGGCCATTGAACCAAACTGTAAACCCTGTATATGATAGAAACCACTTCAAGCCAGGGGGTGCTGCAGCACCCCTAGTTCCAGCACCTATGCGTGCTTGTGTTATGGGCAATGGGGCGCAGTTGGCGGAAGATGAATGCAAACAATGTGCTACAAAAAATATTTAACACAATCCAAATAAATGTGAGTTGGTAGCACTCCATGGACATGCGCACCCAATTGCTTTGCAGGAGAAAGCCCCAGGGATTCAGCTGCCACGGTAGTCTTGAAGCTGGAGCTTATTCTTATTCATGAGATTTGCAACTGTCATGAATAATTCATTAGCCTGGATTTAGCATGATCTTCTCTGCCATTGTACAGTACTAGCCTGCTGGGTTCTGCATGCAGGCTCTGGTGATTGGCTCCTCTCACTGGGAGTGACACAGTGCTCTATTGTGGGGCCATATTTCTACACCGGGCTTCTCTTCTCTGTAGCTATTGCATGGTTTGAGGAGGATCATTCAGGCACTAGCTCTGGTGTTTTGTGTTTGCAGGTACAGTGTGAACAGTGGCTGGCAGTTACTCTGGCTCTGCACTGGCCTGTTCCCTCCCAGTAAATCACTGCTGAAACATGCCCAGAAGTTCATTGAGACTCGTCAGAAAGAGACCCTGGCTCTGGACTGCAGCCGGAGAATTCAGAGGATAATGAGGTAAAGAATTGCCAACCACAAGAGTTCAAAAGTCATGAGTCAGGCTCCCAAACGTCCTGAGATGGGGTTAAAAATCATAAGAGGGGTTTTTTTTTTTAAATGACAGTTTTGGGTGTTTTCTTTTGCCTTCTGAATTCGGAGCCATTAGGGAGCACTCCGGTCACATTCACAACAATGAGGGCTAGACACTTTTAAATGGAAGCTGAGATTCTCACAGAATCACATAACTCCAGGAGCTGGGGCTTTATGAAAAACACCAAATATTGAGAGACTTGTGATTAAAATTGCAAGAGTGGACAACACTGAGATTCCCTTTTAGGATTCCCCGGATCATACAGAAATCACCAGGTTTCTCTTTCCCCTTCAGCTGCAAATGAGGGTGTGTTTTGATTCTGTGGTATCCAGACAGTAAACTCAGTGTATGCCCCCCTCCTCATTTGCAGGTAAAATGTTGGGTTAAATTCACTATGCTGAGACTCCAGTGAAGCTGATGAAGTCACACACTGTGTAAATATGGCTCTGTGAACCAGAACCATGCTGAGAAGAGTAGCAACATCTGAGTGGGGCCCCACGCAGCATACATCCTGCTCAATAGAGATGCCAGTTGCACCAGTATCTTTCACCCTGCCGCTGCCTGGTCATCTACACCAATGCAATTCTCATTCTCACTGGGTTGCGTTACAGTTACACCCATTCTGCACTGGTCTGAGTGACATGGGGGCAGAGCAATGGGGTATCAGGCTCATAATACCTCTGGTGTACGGAGGGGGCAGGGTGCTTAGGTGTACAGCAGGTACAGAAAGCCTGCTCTGCAGCCAAAAGCTGATGCATTGTGAGGGGGAAGCAGGGCTATGATCATGCCCTGCTTCACCCTGACATGCACCCTTTTCTAGCAGGAGCATTGTTGTCAGCATTGGTCTGCTTCCCTTATCGTCCCAGAGCATTAGCAACCCCCTGGGGACTGCTGGGTGTGCATGCTTCTCTCCTCTGCATCTCAGCCCCTCAGAAAAACCACAGGAGCTGAGAGCACAACAAGCGGGAGGGACTGAAATCCTCTTTTGGTTGGTGTCATGAATGTGACTAGGGCTGTCACAGAAACTGAAGTGGCTGGTGGGATCACGTGAGCTGAGGGGGAAGGTCTCACTGGTTTCCTCCAGAGCTGTTCTGAGTTACCTGACCTGTCACTGCAGCGAGCTGGTGCTGTGGCATCAGGGTCAATCAGATCTGTGGCTTGACACGTCTGTATTCCATGCCATATGAACGTATGTAAGTTTAATTGTCATACTGTCTGGAGTGGCTCATGACTGTGAGTGCCTGCCTGAGGGCCGACTGTCTAAAGCAGGTCAGACACCCCAATCTGATGTGATGTTCTATAATTAGATTACACCAAGCCAGTAACAAATGTGAACTCCTAGGTCACTATAACAGTCTTACCAAGGAGTCACAAACAGGCCCCTGAGACTCTTCAGTCTATCTTGCCACCCAGACAAATTTGATTTAGTGAAAAATGGTCACTTACACCAAAAAAAAAAAAAAAAAAAAAATCACACCACATTCAGTTTGTTTCCAGTCCCAAGAGACCAGTCACTGACCTCAGATCAACTGGCACCTAGATCCTACACCAAAGAGAACGCCTGTAGCCAATCCTGTAATAAACTAGCTAAAGGGTTATTAACTAGGAAAAAGAAATGAGTTATTTACAGGTTAAAGCAAGCAAACATATACATACCAATGAGTTACTGTCTAAATCCTAAGCGGGCCAGAGTTGTACTAACCTGTCAATTCAAAGCATCTTTCAGGGCGGACCCAAGACGCAGCCCTTGGGGAGCTCTGGCTTCAGTTTAGAGTCTCTGGCCCTGTCAGTATTCAAACAGCCAAAAAGATGGAAAATTTTCTCGTGACTTTATTTCCTTCATTCAGCTCCCAAGTCCACAGGATAAGCTTCCCTGCACGTAGCATTTCCCAGGTGTGATAGGGCCATTAACCAACCCTTTGTAGTGCATGCTCCTGGATGGCCCATCTGATTTTGACAGTCCTTCTAGCTGGGCAGCAGGGAGAAAGGGGTTCACAAGCTCAGAGCAAATCTTTTCAAAGTTATAATGCATTTCCCTATACTACAGAATACTGACATTGCAAGTGAGATTAACGCATGCTGCAACTTACAAGCATTTCATAAAGTCTGAACACTAACTACATTCTTATAAGACTAATACCTATTTTGAGCAAAACTAACATATAGGTGAACGAGGCTGGTCTCCAGCTATGAGTTTGTTAGTTGTTAGTGAACGGCTGCAGCCTGGGCAAGAGCTGGCGCCTGGCCTGCCAGTGTCAGACAGCTTCCCCCTTTCCAGGCTAGTGTGAGCTCCTCACACTCTCCAGCCCCAGTTCATCCTGACCCTGGTTGTTACAGCTATTTCTTCCAAAGAGACTTTCTTCCTGGCCGTTTCTCCCTGCAGATCTTCCAGCTCGTCTTCCCCCCCGTCTCTAGGAGTGGGCCCCGTGTCTAGTCCCTTCCCCCTGCCTTCCCCGGCCCAGACTCGGTTGGAATGCTAACGTGGCTGCTTTGCCCGCTCTCAGTGGGTGGCATTGTACAATTAGGGGAAACGTCACTGCAAAGTGGATTTGCCTTTAAATTTCCTGACCAACACCAGGGCGGGAAAGCTATTCATTGCCTTGTCTTCTGAGGGGACTGAAAGTCTCCTGCCTCCCCCCAGAGTGTGCCATCCTTCCACTGGGCACTGCTCAGCTAGACGGAGTTTCTTTAGCTGGGAAAGGCAGCTTTTTATTAAATGAAGACAGCCTCCATTAAGTTGCCCAGAGAGTGGGAGGGGGGTACCAGAACGTGTATGTTTCAGAGCCTGTTTCTTCTCCTGCTCGGTCAGTGCTGATTCTTCTCCCACCAGCCCATGGGGAAGGTGAGCTTCCTAAGACTCCCCTAAACTCTGGGGAAGGAGAGCCAAGCTGGGCTTCTGGGACTATCTCTGGTCCTCCAGGGCAGCATCTTCTTGCCATGGCTCCTGGGTGGGGAAAACCAGGGCCGGCGTCCCAGCAGGTGCTCGGGGTACCTTTCCTCCCCACCTAGGGTTACCATACGTCCAGGTTTTCCCAAACATTGCCTCTTGTTCGATCCTCCACACTCGGTCCTGACGGATTTTTCAAATAAGAGGTAATATCCAGGTGTTTTGGGGAGCAGACCTGGTCAATCCTGATAGGTCCCTCCCCTTCATCCGCAACTGAGTGTCCCTTGCAGCTGCCAGATCCCATCCACCCAGGCTCCAGCTCTCAGCAGGGAGGTGCTAACTGATGGCTGGTGCTGCGTCCCTGGGTCTGCACCAGCTGCCCTGCCACCATGACAGACGGCGACGCTGCCCCGCTGCCCTGCCACCTTGAGAGAGGCCCCAGATACCCCCTCCCAGTACTCACACACATCCCCTCCAGCACCTCCCCAG
>NW_020664439.1:2850083-2901035 GCF_002925995.2 Terrapene triunguis
CACACACATCCCCTCCAGCACCTCCCCAGGTACCGCTCCCAGTACTCTCACACATCCCCTCCAGCACCTCCCCAGGTACCGCTCCCAGTACTCATACAGAACCGCTCCAGCACTCCCCAAATACCTCCTCCAGCACCCCCCAGGTACCCCTCCCAGTACTCACATGTAACCGCTCCAGCACCCCCCTAGATGCCCTTCCCAGTACTCATATACCCCTCCAGCACTCCCCAAATACCCTCTCCAGCACCCCCTCTCTCCCTCCCACTCCAGCAGTGTCCTCTTTTTGGGACCCTGAACCATGGCACCTCTTTCCCCATCCCTTAGGTCCCTAGATCAGGATGCAGGGAGAAGTGTCCCGTGCTGCTGCTATCTGACCCTAAGCCAGGCGAGAATGACTGAATCCTGCTGAGCTGAACGGGCACAGATGGCTGGCTCGTATCAACAGCCGTGCTGTTAAGCAAATGTTAGGTTCAGTTTTCCCCTTCTTAACTGAAATTCACATTTTACTAAGTTAGAAGAAATGAGGTTTTAAAAACACCAAAATAACTCCGTTCGCTGGGTCAGAGGCCAGGCCAAATTCTTCTCTTAGTCACTGTGGGTCCCCCCATCCCATGTCTCCTCATTGATCTGGCTGGCCACAGCAAGCCGGGTCTGCCCCACTTCTCCCCTCTACCTGAGCTACTCCACAAAGTGCAGGAAACAGAGAAAATAGCAGCACCCTAAAATAATGGGCTAGCTTTGCCCCTTCTGTGCCTCTGTTGAGGTCTGGACTGAGTCAGACCCAGCTCCCCTTACCTTAAAGTGTAGCTCTACTTGCAGTGTGACTCTGTGAAATTGGTATTGTGGAATACACTTCCACACCAACCCTGCTCAGTTGATAGGTAAAAACATAATGCTTCTAACAGCCCTTCCAAGCTGGGGGCTTAGTGGCACGTGCATCATTAGCTGTATTAAAGATTCTGCATTGGAATCTCAGTTAAATTCTTTTGATGATGCGTGAAGCAGAATAGAATCTAGCTCTCTCACCATTGTCTCGCAAACAGGAGGAAAACATTACGTTAGCTATTAAAGACAGAAGCTAGGATGCCGAATACACACAAATGCCATTTTTATCTAGCCACTTCACAGAGTAGAATGGCTTTTTAATGCATGCTCCAATCAACCCGCACATCCTTGCTCTGTTAATATATTTAACATGCTTTAGGGCCAGAGGTGCAGTGGGAAACTCTCCTTTCCCAAAGCCAGAGTGCTGGGGTCTCTGCTTCAGTTTAATCTCACTCTGCAAATCCCCAGGGGGTTGAGTGAATGCCCAGCTCTGAAGTGCCTTGGGTTGTTGTTTTCCAGGAGTGGCTCTCGGAAGTGGGCTCCCCATAACGTGGAGGTGGAGGCCATCCAGCAGAACATCACCAAGATCTCGCACAAGGTTTGCTTCCCTAACAATACAGAGCAGGTGAGAACTCCCTCTTTTCCCCACCCTTGACATTCATGTTGGGCCACATTTCAATGGAGTATGGTGCTACTGTGTTCAGAACAGTGGCTGAATCGGACTCTTCATTTGGTTCATAAGATCTACCTTGACCAGTGGTGGGCAACCTGCGGCCCACGGGCTGCACGCAGCCCGTCAGGGTAATCCGCTGCTCCCATTGGCTGGGAACAGCAAACCGCGGCCACTGGGAGTTGGGGGGGGGGGCCATGCCTGCGGATGGTCAATGTAAACAAAGCGTCTCACGGCCCGCCAGCGGATTACCCTGACAGCCCGCGGGCCGTAGGTTGCCCACCACTGACCTAGACCCACAGAGAGTTCAGAGTTGTCAGCGCAGCTGAATCCGTTGCCTCTAAGCACCCCTTTCTTCCTAGTGCATTCCATCAGGGCCTCTGTTATGTTTTAGGTGTTTGAGGTGGGAACAACCACCAGAATCCGGAACCTGTGTCAGACCATTGCCTCCAAACTGCAGCTGAGCTCCTGGGAAGGATTCAGCCTCTTTGTCAAGATCGCAGACAAGGTAACTCCGCTCAGGTGTGCTAGGATGGAGCGTGGCAGGGAAGCCTGACCTATGAGGAAAAGCTAAAAAGACTGGACATATTTAGTCTGGAGAGAAGAGAATGGAGGGGGGAGCTGATAAGTCAAATATGTTAAGGGCTGTTATACAGAGGATGGTGATCAGTTGTTCTCCATGTCCACTGAAGGTAGTAGTAGTAGTAATGGGTTTACTCTGCAGCAAGGGAGATTTAGGTTAGATATTAGGGAAAACTCTCTAACTATAAGGATAATTAAGCACTAGAATAGGTTTCCAAGGGAGATTGTGGAATCCCCCCATCACCGGAGGTTTAAGAACAGGTTGGACAAACACCTATCAGGGATGGTCTAGGTTTACTTGGTCCTTGAAGGCCTTCCGAGGTCCCTTCCAGCCCTATGTTTCCATGACTCCATGAAGGTGCAAGGTGGTTTAGGACCTGTGGGTAACATCCCTATGTGAAGATGAGTAGTTGGGAACAGCAGGGGAGAACATTGAGGGCCACACTCCTGTATCGGAAGGAGAAAGATCACTTACTGCACACTGCTGTGGTCAGATCTTTTTCATGCTTAGGGTCGGACCCTGCGAGATGTTGGCCTGTAACTCCAGTTGGCTTCCCTAGTGATGGTGGGTGCTCAATACCGCCCTGGAATTAGTTCATCCCCCAAAAGCCTCTCTGGCTCAAGCTGAAGCCAGGCTGTTGGTGCTGGCAGTCCAGCAGGTCTTCCCTCTCCTTCTGGCGCCATTTGATCTTTGTGCACCAGGAGCAATAGATAGTCTGCAAAGCGCTGAGCTCCAGGGGAGAGGAGCCCTGTGTCTGCCAATATTGCAGCAGCAGGAGCTGGCGGAGAACAGGGAAGGCAGCTTCCATCTGCGTTAAGGGCAAGCAGCCAGGGAGGAGGGAAGAAAAGAATAAACAGAGTAAAACTCCAATGAGAGAAGGACACTTCCATTAGCCTTCCCCCTACTCCCCCTCTCCCCCAATCTCTCCTCTCATTTCCCTTTGCCTCTGATCCTTCCCCTCCATGCCTGTGCTTTCGCTGTCTGTACTGTTGGCAGGGACAGTTCAGGCCGTACTGACCTTCACCGTCTCTGGGTGATGCAATTTCCTTCCTCCCATTGCTCTGCATCTTGCAGGTGATCAGTCAGAATGAGGCCGACTACTTCTTTGACTCCTTACGGCAGGTTACTGACTGGACTCGGAAGAACAAGCCAGGGAAAGATGGTAAGGAAAGGGATCTACTCTTGGTGGCTGTGTTAATCTGTAGCAGAGCAGTGGGTGAAAAGCAGGATCTATTCATCCTTTGTGAACGTCTGATTGGTGGGCTGGTAAAACCCATTTCTGGCATGGTGTTCATGTGCATCATTGGTGTCGTTTGCCATGGTACTAGGAACCAGTTGACCTGGGGCAGCCAGGACAGGGTGGTTAAAGACACTGGAACTGGTCTGTATATGGGTAGCGCTGGCTGACTTTGATACCTTTGAGTTTCTGCATCTGTAACGTGCTGACTCGTGGATCTGATGATTGCAAGTTACAGTCTGGGACTTGTGCATTGCCAGACCCAATGTCACCAGGTACACACATCAAATATTACACAGGCTCTCATATAATTCAGTTCCTTGCTTCATTAGCAGCTTGTTATGTGGATTATTCTGGCAGCCAGTTTAATATCTGAGCCCATGTTATCTTGTTGTATTGTTTAGGGAAAGCACTTATGGGGTTAAATCTGATTATAATTCTCCCCCTCCCACACTTAAGCTTGTAGTTCTAAATTTGGGTTGAACTCAAATTCCACCCACTTTTCTTGCTAATTTCTCCAAAGAACTGGGGTCAAAATTGCCAAATGTGGCCACTGACTCTCAGTTGCTCATTTGGAGATATCTGGAGCCCCATTGTCTGAAGCGCTGAGCAGGCAAGCCTGTCGACTTGGAGTTACCAGGAGATGTGCCTGCTAGCACTCGGAACATCAGGCCAGAGGGGTCAAATACAGGCACCTAAAATCAGCATCTCCTCTCACAAAGGCAGCTGCCAGTGAATGCTTGGTAGGAGAGGTGGCAGGAATTGCTCACTGTGATGGGTTAGGATCCGGACATAATACACACAGCCAAGGAGCTCTGCCATTTCTTGCCACTCTACGAAGCAGTGTACACGTGGGAACGTCATTCCCTTCCCTCCATCGCATCAGCTCACTCCCGTTGTAAACCTACAGCGACTGACAGTAACAATAGTGCAGGCTTCATTTGCCAGTATCTTTAACATTATTTCTAAAAATAAATCAAACCTACAAAGTACAGTAGCCCTGAGCTATGTGGACCCATCAGAACTGGCCTCAGGGGACAGAAGCATTGACCCAAAAGGGCTACAGTTCCTTAGAGGATGACCTGGGGAGCACTGACAATGTTGTTGTTCCCATAGGGGTTGCTGTGGCTGTGACTTACCAGGTGTACTTCATGAGGAAGCTATGGCTGACTGTAACTCCCGGGAAAGACCTGAAGGCTGACTCCATCTTTCATTACCACCAGGTAACTACGTCTCTAGGGAATGGCCAGTAAGGGAACTCATGTCATGCAGTGTGATCAGGGCGATATAGTAGAGAAACCGATCCTGCCGGAGTATTTATTTCTCCATCTCAGACAGGGCAGCCACCATCATAGCTCCAGGGGCACACACAGATTTTAAAACACATAATAATCAATTTGGCATCTGTCAATATAAATTTACCCTTCAGGGCTGGCCTTTTCCGGGGGCTTGATCTGTGAGGCCTGCATCTCCATTTCACAGTCTCTGCCTGGCTTGGCCCGTATTGGCTCCAGACCATTCTGCACAGATTCACTGCTTATGCCTTCCAGGAGCTGCCCAAGTATCTGCGAGGATATCACAAGTGCTCCAAAGAGGAAGCTGTCCAGATAGCAGGGCTGATTTATAAGGTCCGTTTTGACAAGGACCGATCGCAGCAGGCAGCCATCCCCAAGATGCTGAAGGAGTTGGTGGCAGACAATCTGATCCGAGCGATGGCTCCGGAGGAGTGGAAGAAGGTAAAAGCCCCTACACCTGTGCTTGAGGCAGCCAGCCGGTCCTGCTCCTCACACTGCCGCGGCTACTCTTTTACATGCCCAGCTTGCGGAGAGCTAGCGCGAGGATGGCTCCTCAAGCTGGGAGTCAGGCCGCCAGCTCAAAGTGCAGCCGTAGCCTGTTCCTGTTTATAGCCATATTTTGCATCCTCTAAATAATCCTCTGACATGTGCCTGTGTCCCCAGAGCTGCTAAACTGAGCTGTGCAGTCCTCTCAGAGACCACCCCAGACATAGGCGCCGACTCCGTGGGTGCTCTGGGGCTGGAGCACCCACAGGGAAAAATTGGTGGGTGTGGAGCACCCACCGGCAGCTCACCTCTGCCTCCACTCCACCTCCTCCCCTGAGTGGGCCACCGTGTCCTGCTTCTCCCCCACTCTCCCAGCACTTGCACCGCGAAACAGGGGTTTCGCGTGGCAAGTCTGTGGGGGGGGGGGTGAAAGAGAAGGAGGAGGAACGTGGCGCGCTTGGGGAAGAGGTGGAGCCAGGGCAGGGATTTGGGGAGGGATCCAATAGGGGCAGGGAGGGGGCAGAGTCGGGGCAGGGGGCGGGAGCACCCACCGGCGCCAACAAAAGTTGGCACCTGTGACCCCAGACCTCTCCATTTTCTGTGTCCACCATGGCTGGATGGACAGACAGACGGATACTCAGTTAGGAAAGGTCATTGGATTTGAGAGTTAACTTCATCCACATCAAAGCCGATTCACATAATCAGCCTTTCATGGGTAGCCAGTTATCATGTAGCAGCCAGAGGCAGTATACACACCTCTGCGCAATTCATAACAAACAGGACAAAGACCCCTCAGCCCCACCAGGCAGAGAGAAGGGTTGGATGGCTGCTTGGCAGGGAATCAGAGGGTGTATGCATTGACAAGAGGTGTCAGGGCACAGCTTGTCCTACCCATTTGTATAGGACAGGTGAGACTTGCTTGTGGAGGCAACAGTTCCCCTGTGTTTGACTCCCACCCTGACTCAGCCACCCCCTCTGGGGCACCTGCTTCTGCAGGGTCTCATCCAGCCCCCTGGAGAGAGGACAGACAGGAACTGCTAGGAGCTCCCCCTTCCTACATGAGCTTCACTTTCTCTGCCCCAGGCCCAGGGTAGGAGGAGATCTGGGAGCCCTGGGTGGAGTTTTCCACTGTGCTGCCTGGAGGCCCAGCCAGGGAAGCTGCTGGGCCAGGTGACCTTCACTCAGGCCTGGTGGGGAGCTGCTGGTCTGGGAGGATCTTCAGTTCCCATTGCTGGAGTCCAGGGCAGAACCTGGCTAAGGGGAGCTGCTGGGAGATTTCCACCTTCCTTCCTTGTAGCAGCTGCAGGAGACCCCAGGGCTCCCCCATTCTTGCAGGCATAGGTGCCCCTTGCTGCCTTGGGGTGATGTGGCCACGTGACTGATCCTGCAGTGTGATGGGTGAGTGCATATCTGCAGGACAAACCCTGGGTGGGGGAAAGCCTGCCCCACTCTCTCACTTACTGGGGTGCACGTGTCCCTTTTCTATTCAGAATATCATCGGCGCCTACAGCAAACACGAGGGCAAAACAGTGGACGAGGCCAAGGTTGCTTTCTTGAAGCTGATCTACCGGTGGCCCACGTTTGGGTCAGCCTTCTTCGAAGTGAAGGTGTGTCTAGGCGGCTTCTCATTCCGCGTGCACTAATGGTTCTGCCAGGGGAGCACCAGGTGGGGTGCGCTCATCTGCCAAATGGGAAGCTATTCCAGCCCCCACCCCTCCTGCCGCCTGCAAGAGAGGGGGAGAGACTGTGGGAACACATTAGTGAGGGAAAGCAAAACTCATTTCCTTCCCCGTGGTGAGGTTCGTGGTCCCTGCCCTCTTGTGGGAGCGAGTCAGTGGTCTAGTTCCAGCTCCTGGGAGAACTCTGGCTCATAAAACTCCTCTGTCCTGTTCACCACTCTTCTTGTTCCAGTGAAACATAATTGTCTTAGGGGGCCATGGTGGCAAAGGGAGAGGTGCCCCCTCAGGTATCCAGGGCCACTCCCCATGGGGGTGCTTGAACTGAATTCTTGGTTGGTAGGAACCAGTGCAGAGAAGAGCACAGGGAGATGTGTTCGGTGACTGGGATCGACTGCTGCATTATATATTCTTTGGAGCCCCTTGATCATGTAGGTGCCTCCCTAACCTGAATGCAGTGTTCTGGGTCCTGCTGCCCTCAACCTAATGCAGATGCCATCTACTCCTTTCTTCCCCAGCAGCAGTGCACACTACTAACCTTTTCACGCCACAGTCCCCCTCCAACCTCCCATCATCCCCCACGGCTTGGCCCTCAACACATTTTGGTTTGTGCAGTACCAGGAAGGATGTGCCGCAAACCAAAGTGAGAGAACTACTGCCTGATAGCCCAGAGCTAGCAAACTAGATCTGCCTTTAAACAGCCATTGTGCAAGTCTTCGGTATGGTCTCAGAACAGTCACCCTTGGTAATGGTTATATGGCACTTTCTGAGCTTGTTGCCTCAGTGTTAATTTGATAGTGACAGTAAACAACATTGGGGAAAGTTGAAGGTCTCTCTGCGATTAATAGGAATCTTCATTCGCCTCCTTACAAACACTCGCTTATTTTGTTCCTGATCACCAGCAAACCTCCGAGCCAAGTTTCCCAGACATCATACTGATTGCAGTCAACAAGCAAGGAGTCTCGCTAATACACCCCAAGACCAAGGTAAGAGTCACTTCTCCAGCGCCTGGGGGCCGCTGCAGTCTGGCTCTCTGGGAAATGCAGGCTACCTCAGCTTGGCAGCTCTAACGAAGGATCCCCTCATTGGCCAGGCCCATTAAGGAACAAGGGATAGGACCTTCTACTTGGATCTTAGGAGGAGACAAACAGAGCCCCTATTCTTGTTCTGGGAAACTGAAGGATGGGTGGTGCCCAAAATCACCCCTTGGGATTAGAGCTGCTGTTCCAAAATAATTCAGGCAATTGCTACAAGCAATCTCTGCCCAGGAAAGGAAAGACCTGACGGCAGCTGTAAAGGGGCATGGTGACAAGAAGGATATGTGATGAGGAAGGAGCAATCCCCAGCTGAAGGAGTATGGCCAAGTGGATGGAACAGATAGTAGGGAACCAGCTTTAGGGAATTAGTGGCAGGAAAGCTGAGTTGTCTACAGGACAGCAAATACATAGGATGGAAAGAGACAGGTAATCAGACTGTAGGCCTGTCAGTGTAGTTGGCTCTGTCAAGCCTGCAGAACAGGGACATGTCTACACTGCAATAGACCTGTGGCTGGCCCCGCTCAGGTGATTTGGGCTGCAGGGCTATAAAATTGCATTGTAGATGCTTGGGCTGGAGCAAAGGCTCGGAGTCTCCCACGTAGGGGAAGGGTCCCAGAGCCTGGGCTGCAGCCCAAGCCCAAACATCTTCACAGCAACTTTATAGCCCCACAGCCCGAGCCCAATTCAGCTGACCTGGACCAGCCGCAGTGTAAAACATACCCTATAAATTCTTATTGTGAATGTCACCATGTTGCTTTTTACAAAAAATAAAGGCACTGGTGTATCCAATGGCTTAATGGCTACTAACGTAAGCAGCAGCATGGCATGGGAAAGGCTAACAGTGAACAACAGCCTGCCAGAAACCCAAAACCGCAGGGATCAGCTGCTCTGTGCAGGCAGGGAGGATTATGCTGTGCTGCCATTTGGGGCATGAGCTGAATTCAACAGCTGTGTGCCAGTCCCTAACAGAAGGCACTAGGAGATGAAAGGATACACTTGCCTTACTGGAGTGCTTTCTCTAACCCGGCACAATCTGTTTTCCTTCCGAACTGTTGCACTGTTTGGTTATTTATGTCTCTTTCTGCCTGCAGGACATCTTAACAGTTTACCCCTTTAATAAAATCTCGAACTGGAGCAGTGGCAGCACATACTTCCACATGACAATTGGGAACCTGGTGCGGGGAAGCCGGATTCTGTGCGAGACATCTCTGGTGAGGAGCCTCACTGTCCCATACATGTTCTCCTCCTCAGTTTTCCCTTTCTTCTTATGTCTATAAGCATCACAGATACCTGGTGTAAGGATGCTGATGTACATGAAAACAGCCAGAAAAGGAAGGATACACTGTAACAGTTCGTTCTGCCTGTCTCAGTCCACAGATTACACAGAGACCCTTTTGCTGGTTCAACACCCTGGGCAGTTTATTTACAGGTGCATCCCCCCATCTTCACAGGATGCCTAAGACCGTTCCCAAGCAGAGGAGAGCAATCTCTCACTCCTTCTTACTGCCGGCTTCCCTCCTGTGCCTATTTGGGGGCTTTTGGCTAATGGCTAATTGGCCTTTCTGCCCTGCTCCACCCACAAATTAGGCACAGCCTTGCATAGTCAGCTCCAATCTGCTTTGCCTGATTGGGGCTGCTGTGAAGAGTGCTGACTCAGGCCTTTATACCTAGCCCTTTGTCACAAGCACACTGCTTCCTGTCATGACTGGCTTTAGGCTTGATGGAGGTGACAAGAGCTTTCTTCCGACTCCCTGCAAAAACAGTAATTGTTCTTCCAGCTTAACTGACAAACTGTCTCGCAGGTCAGAAGCAGATTGGTGCTCTATGGCACCAGCTGCAGTGGAGGAGTGAGTGATGGGTTGAAGCCAAAGTGAAGGGAAAAAAGTAGCACTTGCCCCCGTTCTGCCAGCAAACCAAGCTTCCCCTCCCTGAGACACCAAAATGAGACTCCACTCACCTAGATCTTTGTAATACAATTACAGCCCCGTACTTTTCACAAATACAAAATAAAATGAAAATCAATATATAAAAACCCCCTCATCCCGCAGTGATGGCTCCTGTCCCAGGGGGCTGGGCCAAGCTCTCCTCTCCAGGCATTGTGACCTGGTGCACGGAGTTGCAGTGCAGCTCAGGTTTGGCCTAGTCAACCCTCCATTGTGACCGGGGAGGGCAGCTGGGTCAAATTTGAGTGAGTGGTGTTGTGACCCCTCCCTAGGGCCTTCTAACCCTTCTGGTGAAAGTGTTATAACACAAAAATCCTGAAAAGTAATTTATTTAAAAAAAAAATACAAAAATTTCATGGAGTTCTAAATATGATCTTCCTTTTCTGGCATGCTTTGCTCAGCAGCGAAATGGTTAGCAGTACTGAGACCTTGTCATTAGATTTCAGAGTCAATGACCCATTTAAATGAATGGGGAGTCCCATTTCTCCCAGAAGTCTTGTTTCAGGCTGTCTGCAAGACTCAGGCAGGCATCACTGCATGGGTTTATAAGGGCTCGTATTGTTAAGGTTACCTTTGCAAACGTAAGCACTAGTGACTTGTATATGAAAGCTGAGATTCTGAAACACAAGATGGCAGCCCACAATGTAAAACATTAGTTTGCTGAACCACTACAAACCAACCCTGTTTGATCACTAGACCAGGGACCACATGGCTTCTTGCAGTGTACGCAGCACTGCTTTTAATAGTGCTACTGTAGTATCTGAGAACACACCAACTGGAGCCATGGAAAAGAATTATCTGAATGATGTTAGGAACTGGGAGAGGAGGTAGACATAAGGAACAGGTACAGAGGGCACACAGCTTGGGGAATAACAACTCATGTTGCCAGCTGGCACCTTCTAGAGCTCTTTTCAAGAGACTAGGTTAAAGTTTCTCTCTCCTGCAGGGTTACAAAATGGATGACCTGTTGACATCCTACGTACAGCTGCTAATGAATGCTGTGAACAAGCAGAGGAATCCCCGCCTCCCTGCCTGAGGGTAGAAGCCTGCAATTCATACCTGTGCCAAACAGCCTCCATTTCATATCTCAGACCAAAACCCCTTTTAACACTGGTCCTGCCAATTAATCCTCTGATCACACCCATTCTTCAGTAAGCCACGCTGGTGAAGTACTGCCACAGGGGAAGCACGAATGAGCACACGCTAGCTAACGTTTTAAGCTCTCCTGTCCTAGACCCAATGGACAAATTCAATATGGATTATAAACGTTGCAGCGTTTTCCTGGATTTCAACCTGGACACGGCCCTCAATTAATACATGAAAAAGCAGTCTGAAAACCTCTTCAGATCTACTATGGTGTCCTCCATTCTGACAGGGACATGCCCCTCCAATTCCTTCCTCCTAGCAACATAGGACATAACTTCAGTCTTCTAGCATTAGTATACTCACAGTAATAGCCATCCTATTCTGCTATTATGGGAGAAACTGCATCGCTCCTGGACAGTTCAGGCTGGTAAGCCATACAGGGCTTTGCAGAAGGGAAGAACCATTTCTCCTGTAACATGGTTATTGTCTGCTGTCTTGTTGCCTTAGATAAGTTGTGAGCTAGTGCACTTCCTTTTGTGTCTCCTTTGGTAACTGCACCTGGGTGTCCCCCAGCCTTCCTTTCTCATAAGGAAACAGCACAGTGCTCCCCAATATGCATGAACACACACTGATTCGGGCTGTTATTAAGGACTGATTCTGCACCCTTACCCTGACAGCTCCCTATAAATACTACTCAATGTGACTCAGGGTTGCACAGGATTGAGCCTATGACACACAGAACTCTTTTGAAAGAGCCATTTTCCTGCTCTATAGAAGTGCTCCTAGCATGGAGTTATGTAGACATTCTTTCAGGAGACAGAATTCCAGTTAGTTAATTTTACTGGTTTTCATTTCTCTTGATCTTTCTCCAACTTCCTGTTTGGCAGACAGCTTGAATGGTAAAGCCTGATTCAGAGTTTATTCATCACATGCTCCTCCACAGACAACTCCTGTCAGCAAGAGAGAACTTTCTCACAATAAGAACTGCTCAGAGTTCAAAAATCCTGGGAGGTAACCTTGCCCCTACACTACTTTCCAGTACTAGAAGAGCAAATACTTGTCCTTCCCAAATCAGAACCACCCTCCTGTGACCACAGGACATGTGGTGCTTTTAGTGCATTTACACCAAGTTCCTTGAGGCATGGTTTGACAGTGCTGGAAAAGCAGTGCTGTTGAATCTCTCGTTCTAGTTTGCCAATGTATGGACAATGGGCTTCGTTGTCCCCTGGACGTCTGCGTGCAACACAGCCATTAATGGGAGGATTGTACATGCACTGCAGGGAGAATAGGGCCTCAATATCTCTATGCATCTAAATGAGTGCCACACTTTTCAGAATAATTGATCTTTTTGCGACCAGTCAGATATTCCCAATGCAATGTCCATTGCCAGCAATGGATGCTTTGAGACTACCAATGTCAAGGTGTTAATGCTGGCATCATACCTTTGAATTCAATTTAATTAGATATAGTGTCTGATAAATGTTTTATACATTGACTCTGTACTGAAATCTTTGCAGCCAAACTATTCTGTTTCCCGTTTTTAAATAAACTGTTGCAGATCAGTGATGACGTGGTTTCTTTCTTCCACAAGTCTGGTGAGTGCTCTCCCAACCTCAATATAATCTGAAAACCTCTCCAATAGGTTATACTACCTCTGCATTACTACAGCATACCATTCACCACTGACATCCGGAGTCCAACCTAGCTACATGGCATCTGTCAGACACAACAGCAGTGCCTCCACTATACTAGAGCATTGATGAATACATCACCTTCTAACCAGCACTGATCAAAAATGTTTCAGCAAAACATTCTTGTCATAGACTCACCCTCCTGGAGCACCTCCTCATGGCAAGACCCAGCACTGCAGCCCCTCCACCTCACCTTCCTCCTCCAGACTTTGGTGCTCTGTGTGGTGACTTAGTCCTCTGGCCAGGTCACACCAAGAGTCCCATCCCTTCTTGGGTAACAATGTCCCAACTCAAAACCCAGAGGAATGAAAATCCTGGGTTCAATCTTCTGCAGATTCTTCGCTCATCTCCCGGGCTCTGCAGAGTTCTTCACTCAATTACTGAGCAAGGCCTCCCAGGGCTTTCTCCTTGGAGGCCCAGTTTATCACGAGCTGTTAACTCTCAGGGCTTTTTCCCTGGAGTCTCCCTCTGCTCCCAGACCTGCTGTAGGAGTCTCCTTCTCTCCAACTGCCCTCTCCCTTCAGGGACAATCCCAGGCTAGATACTTCCTGCAGGCCCCTTTCCCAGAGAGGAAGTTCCAAACTCCTCCCTCCTGGATCTCCTCCCCCTATTGCTTTGCACACCTTCCTTTATAGGAACCACCCAGCCTGGTTCTCCCCAGCTTGGTCTAATCCTTAATTACCTGTCTCCCCTTCAGGTGCCACAGAACAGGCTAATTGTCCCTGCCAATGTGGGGTTTATAATACCATCACAATTCTGAAATAGGAATGTGGCTAATCCTTGGAGTTACTGAGTGATTCACCCTCGGTCACGTCAGAGGTGTAGATCCAAAAGACTCCGGTTTTATTGTACAGTACACATACAATAGTTTTTATATTTTAATCTTTAGTGTGAAGATTTAAAATGTATTGCAGTTAACTTTACTACAAGAACATACATAACAGGTGCAGATTATAATATTTTAGTCCAGCAGTCACAGATTTTGGTTAGACATCACAAACTCAGAAGTACTATAAAACAAGAAATCCGCAGTCTGCAGAATACATGCCGTGTAATAGGGAGTGGGCTTGTCCCTTTAGTATTAATACATTTCTTCATTCATTCTATATAATCCTTAGCACTAAGAGTGCTTTACAAACTAAGAACGAAACACCTCTTAGAACAACTGCTTTAGTCACAGGTTTATCTGCGAACCAATGCCTCCCCTGCTATATGTTTCAAATTAACACTTAACTGCATCACCCAATACAAAACGTTTGGCATTGGGAACTCCGAACATGGAAGGTTAAACAATTTTTGCTAATGTTGTGTGGATAACTGTGAGGGTAAGGACCAGGACCCAAACCCTAGAGAAAACATATAGCAGTTTGTTTTGTAATAAGGAAGGATATTAAGGAAGTGATTAATATTCCCCTTGAATATGAGTAAGCTGCACATATCGCAGTTGCTAAAAGCATTGCCATCTTCAAGTGTAGTCAGTGAGCATTAGTGATTTATTTTAAATATAGATTTAAAACTGTGAAAGTATACAATGGACAGCAGCTTTTGGTAAGTAATACAAGCTTAGCCTTTTGAACCAAATTCATCCTTGATATAACACCACAGAGGACAATCGAGTGACAGCAAGAATGAATTTGACTTTCTGAATTTAGAGCAAAGGAAAATGCACACATCTTAGTCGTAAATTTCTTTCTATGAAAGAGAGAGTCTCCCCTGACTCCAGCACTATGAAGAACACATAGGTATTGGCAAATCCATCACACCAAAAGACTCTGCCCTAAAGAAGTCCACAGATCCTATCACATCTACTTTACATCCTATGCCATTTATTTTTCCAAAGGTGGAATCTGGGGAAAGATGAATGTTTCCAAGCTGTTCTGTAGTTATTTCCCATAACTCTCTTGATTGCTCAGCCTCTCAAATCTGATATTGTAACTCTGTAGACAACCATGTGCTCTACAAAGCAGGACTCTAGTGAAATATTTGTCAGATTAACAGTTAAAAAGAGACACTTTAAGACATTTGATTATCCATATAGTATAAAGTTCAGAGTCTATGGGTGTCTCTTCCCTTAAGTAAAGTACTAGCAAGCCCTGGCCTAATCCACTGAATTTCAAATATTAGAGAGGAAATAAGAGTCCTCACTGCATCTCTTCTCATAGTACAAAGATATTCACATTCATATCTACATGCACATGTTTAACCATGTATTTGCATTTTCCATTGCTAAACTCAACAGTGGCCTCTGCAGGAAACAGCTGACAAGATTTGAGCTGGTCTGGAAGACAACTACTGTCCATGAAGTACTCAATTTTTGCATATTCACAAGCAGATATAATGCCAAGTGTCCTATTGCCATCTTCCCAGGAAATTCTCTTGAACTGGGACTGGTGAATCAGCTGAAAATACCCCGCTGCTCAGATTCAGCATTGGGCTCCTTCCTGTGACCAAGGGCATGGGGAAAGGGGCTGCATGCTTCAGACTAGGAAGAATCAGCATAATGAATTGTGAATGCTCGTGGGCCTGAAGTGCCTGTGCTTTAGTCCTTCAACCAAACTCTAGAGAGAATAAGCATAGTGGACTGGTCCCAGCAGTGGCCACTTAAGATTGCCTTCATTTGTGCAGTTCCTTGTGCCCATACCTGAAGGATGGGCCAAGGGCTAGAGAAGAACAAGAGCTGTCCTCAAGTGCTATTAAACTGTGACAAAAGTAATACTGTCTAGGTTATTGTGCAGATTGATAGTCACGGTGGAAGACAGACAAGCTCTCTAATTAGATCAGAGAGTCCATCCCTTCGCAAGTGCCATAGCGGAGGCAGTGCACAGAAGGTGTTAAAACAGTTATGGTAGCTTACTACAGCAGAAAGTAAAGCAGCCAAAGGCAGTTAGTATTAGGAAAGCAGCTAACTAACCAGGAGCCTTGCACAGGGAGTGCTTGTCTGCACTAACCTTTTCCCCTAACATTTTTCACCATTACTATCTCTGGTGCAGCTTCACTGGTGGTAGCAACAGCAAGTGCTCTCGTGTAGAGCAGCCAACAGCATTTTAGCCACTAGGTTGTATGAGTTTGCTCTAAGCAGGACTAGACAACAGGGGATAGGTCTTCCCTGCAGCGTTAACCCAGCTCCCATCCACACACAAAAACCTCTCACCCAAGTGTGGTGTTGCTTTACACCTGGGCTCATTGGCCCAGCTGTGGGTATAGGCTAAAGCTTATTGAGCTGGTAACCTACCAACTCTGCAGCAAGGACACAGGTTAAATCACTTAAGTGTTGATACTCCTCCAATGCCTTCCCACAATTCCCCTCCTGCACCCAGGACAGACAAGTTCTCCCATTATTCACTGGGAAAGAATCACAGTGTGGTTCAGCTTACTGCAGTGCTAAGAACCATGGGGTATCATGTGCCTCCGGAAGTCCTAACATCTCAGACAGGTGACTGCAGCACCACTGAGTACATAGTAACTTGGGTAGTGCTCTGCAGTGTGACCTGTTACACCTGAGCTAGGCTAAGCCAGGCACCAATCACCCAAGTTAATTCTGCAATGAAGACATGCCCAAGGTGGTTAAAACACTAGAAGCTGTTTAGTGCCCTGTCTACACGACAACATCCACTGGTGCTACCACCACCGAGGTTCCATCAGTAATAGCAAAGGTGCAAAATTGTAGCATGGACATAGCTAGTGTCTTCCTACAAGATTTATAGGTATGAGTCTGAAGGCTCTTTTGGTTCACTCGAAGGGTCCTAGAGCCCAGGCTCCAGCCCAAGCCCAGAAGTCTACACTGCAATTAAACAGCCCCACAGCCCAGGCCCCATTAACCCAAGTCAGATGGTACAGGCCAGCCATGGGTTTTTAATTGAAGTGTAGACATACACTGAGTGTCATGGAAACTGAGCTGAGAAGGTAGTCTTTCCATTCAAACAAAGGGAAAAGGCTTGGCTCAGACTGAAGTGTTTAACAGTTACCAGATCCGCCAACTGGGTTTTGTTATGCAAAAGAGTAACCACACCTCCAGTCATATTGCAGGTACTGTAGAGGGTAATGGCAGGTGTGTCAATGGGTAGGGTATTATATCACATTGGGCAATTCCAAGCCCTGGGTATCAATGATCTAATGGAGAACTGGCAAGTAAACATTGAATATTAGTTCCTGGCATGCCCTGCCTTCACCCTCACACTACCTATCCCCCTTCAATTGTAAGGGAATTGAGTACTTTTGAAAAGTATCAAACTGAGAGCCTCAGAGATTGAAATCCTCTATATATCAACCAGGAAAACAGTAGTGCAACTTCTGTGAACTGCCCAGACATTATACATCCACTCTGGCCTGGACTGAAGTGAATAGGTAGCATAGACTCTGTGCCCATTCACTCCTTGCCTTGCCTTGCCTAGCCTAGAGAAAATGTCAACAAGGGTGTCAAGAAGGGTGATTGCTGCGGCAGTTTTTGTGATGTGGATATTTGTTCACTGGGAATTAGACAAAGACCAGCTCATTTTGGACATACCAAACAGTTATCAGATGGTGGTAATTTTGGGCCACATTCAGAACATTGTCCTATAGGTGAAAAGCTCTGCATACAAGTCATTTAAGGAATCCTTGATACTTATAACTGGTGTTGAACAATCTGCATGTTTCACCATCTGATATTTAAACCACTGTTCTTTCCAAATTCCTCAGGCGACAGGAGAGAGAACTTCAGCTCAATGTAGAAACGATGAAGGACAGAAAAACAATGGTGTACATCTGATCAATGGCAGAATAATGCCAGTTAACTACCATACCCATTGCTCTGCCCTACCCCCTCAGCAGAGGCCAAACTCCCCATGCTGTCAGTGTTAATTTGCAACTGCCTGAGTAAAGGAGCATTCAGGGTGAAAGCTGCAGTAACAAAAGCTGGAGGAGGTACTATTTGTCTGTGGTTTGTTTCAGACATTCTTAACAGCTCCCTTTGTGATCAGTAGCCGCTGCAAGTTGCAGTCTGTGAGGATAAGAGTGCAGTGAGCAGAATGACAGACCTGTTTAAGCAGAGTTTAAATCCACAGCTTTGGGATGTGATTTCCTGGAGGCCAGCTCAGACAGCTTTTTCAGACGTTTCTTCAGCTCCAGAGGGAATTTTTCATAGCATTTCTTGCACACTGGCTTCATGTCAAACTCCACAAACTTGTTCCTTTCAAAGAAACACTGAGCTATTAAAAACAGCACTTACAAAACTACAGTCATGGCTTGATGTTCAGTAATCAAGTATGTGTGTGTCTGTGTGAATGTGGTGGCTTGATTTCTACCACATGTATAAAACCCCTCATTTCAACACACAGATGCCAATCTTGCCAGGTATGTTCACATATCAGAATTTAACGCACACGTGTGGTAGTGTTCATGCCAAGTTAGGTGCCCAACTGTGTGAACACAGATACACATGGACTGATCACTGGAGATCAGGTCCACATGTTTACCAATAATGAAATGTCCAGCCTTGGAACACTTTGTGATTGGCTCTTAGCAACACTTCTGCTTGGCTGCTTTCCAAAACTTGGGGGCAGCAGCTTTGCATTGGCAACAGGAAGACATTTTGATTCTTCACACTCTTCTCCCCTGTGCTGCCAAGTGCACCTCAGCCTGCTATGAATGCCCCTTGCTAGCTAGTACCAGGGTGGAAGCACATTAATTTCCCCTGTACATATATCCACAGTGCTTTTCTTCTGTTGCAGTTCAATGGCTTTCCTATGTTTGCTATTTCACAGAAATCATAGAACTGGAAGGGACCTCGAGAGGTCATCTAGTCCAGACCCCTGCACTCAAGGCAGGACTAAGTATTATCTAGACCATCCCTAACAGGTGTTTGTCCAACCTGCTCTTAAAAATCCCCAATGATGGAGATTCCACCACCCCCCTAGGCAATTTATTCCAGTGCTTAACCACTCCGACAATTAGGAAGTTTTTCCTAATGTCCAACCTAAACTGCCCTTGCTGCAATTTAAGCCCATTGCTTCTTGTCCTATCCTCAGAGGTTAAGAACAACAATTTTTCTCCCTCCTCTTTGTAACAACCTTTTATGTACTTGAAGACTGTTATCAAGTCCCCCCCTCAGTCTTCTCTTCTTCAGACTAAACAAACCCATTTTTTTCAATCTTCCCTCATAGGTCTTGTTTTCTAGAACTTTAATCATTTTTGTTGCTCTTCTCTGGACTTTCTCCAATTTGTCCACATCTTTCCTGAAATGTGGTGCCCAGAACTGGACACAATACTCCAGTTGAGGCCTAATCAGCGTGGAGTAGAGCAGAAGAATTACTTCTCGTGTCTTGCTTACAATACTCCTGTTAATACATCCCAGAATGATGTTTGCTTTTTCTGCGACAGTGTTACACTGTTGACTCATATTTAGCTTGTGATCCACTATGACCCCCAGATCCCTTTCTGCAGTACTCCTTCCTAGGCAGTCATTTCCCATTTTGTATGTGTGCAACTGATTGTTCCTTCCTAAGTGGAGTACTCTGCAATTGTACTTATTGAATTTCATCCTATTTACTTCAGACCATTTCTCCAGTTTGTCCAGACCATTTTGAATTTTAATCCTATCCTCCAAAGCACTTGCAACCCCTCCCAGCTTGGTATCATCCGCAAACTTTATGAGTGTACTCTCTATGCCATTATCTAAATCATTGATGAAGATATTGAACAGGACCAGACCCTGAACCGATCCCTGTGGTACCCCACTTGTTATGCCCTTCCAGTATAACTGTGAACCACTGATAACTACTCTCTGGGAACGATTTTCCAACCAGTTATGCACCCACCTTATAGTAGCTCCATCTAGGTTGTATTTCCCTAGTTTGTTTATTAGAAGGTCATGTGAGACAGTATCAAAAGCCTTACTAAAGTCAAGATATACCACATCTAGTGCTTCCCCCCTATCCACAAGACTTGTTACCCTGTCAAAGAAAGCTATCAGGTTGGCTTGACACGATTTGTTCTTGACAAATCCATGCTGACTTGTTATTTATCACCTTATTATCTTCTAGGTGTTTGCAAATTGATTGCTTAATTATTTGCTCCATTATCTTTCCAGGTACAGAAGTTAAGCTGACTGGTCTGTAATTTCCCGGGTTGTCCTTATTTCCCTTTTTATAGATGGGTACTATATTTGCCCTTTTCCAGTCTTCTGGAATGTCTCCCATCTTTCATGACTTTTCAAAGATAATTACTAATGGCTCAGATATTTCCTCAGTCAGCTCTTTGAGTAATCTAGGATGCATTTCATCAGGCCCTGGGGATTTGAAGACACCTAACTTGTCTAAGTAATTTTTGACTTGTTCTTTCCCTATTTTAGACTCTGATCCTACCTCATTTTCACTGGCATTCACTATTTTAGATGTCCAATCGCAACCAACCTTCTTGGTGAAAACCGAAACAAAGACGTCATTAAGCACCTCTGCCATTTCCACATTTTCTGTTATTGTCTTTCTCCCCCATCATTGAGTAATGGGCCTACTGTGTCCTTGGTCTTCCTCTTGCTTCTAATGTATTTGTAGAATGTTTTCTTGTTTCCTTTTATGTCTCTAGCTAGTTTGATCTTGTTTTGTGCCTTGGCTTTTCTAATTTTGTCCCTACATACTTGTGTTATTTGTTTATATTCATCCTTTGTAATTTGACCAAGTTTCCATTTTTTGTAGGACTCTTTTTTGAGGTTTAGAGCATTGAAGATCTCCTGGTTAAGCCAGGGTGGTCTTGCCATACTTCCTATCTTTCCTACGCAGTGGGATAGTTTGCTCTTGTGCCCTTAATAATGTCTCTTTGAAAAACTGCCAATTGTTTTCAATTGTTTTCCCCCTTAGACTTGCTTCCCATGGGATTTTACCTACCAACTCCCTGAGTTTGCTCAAGTCTGCCTTCTTGAAATCCATAGTCTTTATTGTGCTGTTCTCCCTCCTACCAATTCCTTAGAATCATGAACTCTACCATTTCATGATCACTTTCACCCAAGTTGCCTTCCACTTTCAAATTCTCAACCAGTTCTTCCCTATTTGTCAAAATCAAATCTAGAACAGCCTCCCCTCTAGTAGCTTTCTCCACCTTCTGAAATAAAAAATTGTCTCCAATACATTCCAAGAACTTGTTGGATAATCTGTGCCCTGCTGTGTTATTTGGCACCTTTACTTCCCCCTCAGTTACACGAGTCTCTCTCATGAGGGAGATAAAGACTCCAGCAGCCATGAACGTCAGTGGGTCACAATCAGACAGTGATCTAGGTATCACAAATGGTGACTGCAGCAGAATCAGGCCACTGCATTAATTTGGTTGGCAAAAATCAATAAGTGGAATTTCACTAGCAGAGTCAGTGTCCCAGACACTCGAGTCATGTTTAGTCTAGAGCCCACTCAGTCTGAGACTTGCCAATTCCTTATCCCCCAATAGCCTCATATTCCCAGACTTCCTGCCATTCAGCTTCCACCAAGTTTACTGTGGTTAATGTTGCTCCATTAAGCAGCAGCAGCAAGAAGAGTTCACTACAATGTGGCCCAGCCCCAGGAATGTGCCCAGCCTCCATTAATCCAGGGAAGGGAAGGCTGTCTCTGAGATAGGCACATGATAAACTAATTTTCTAGACGTTTGAACTAACTTTGCCACTGTGTTTCCTAAGTCCCAGTTCTTATAGGTGACCTGTAATATTGTCTTAAAGCATGGCCTATACGTAGTATGCTTTTAATGCCTCAAACATTAAACACAATGCTGAGTGGGTACCTCTGGAATCATGCTGGCTGGTGCGACAGCCTGGAATGTCCAATGCTGCATGTCAGTTACCAAACAGCCCAGTTGCAGCATGGAACTGGGGGCTTAGGGCAGTGTCATTTTACTATGGAGTGAGACTTTGCTAAGCGTTTTATCAGTATAAAAGAATAAAGAATTTAAAAACACTTTCCAAAACCCACATTCTATAATGAAAACACCATTCCCTTGAGCCCCTAAGTCCATTGATAACTGAGGCATGTTGGGCCATCACAGCAGAGCTGGGGTGATATCAGAGGCCCTGAAACTAGGAAAGGGGCATTTAAAGTTAGTTTGTATTCATTGTCCCTGTGCCACTTACTATTTGAGGCATTTAGCACACAACTCCTTGAAAATGGGCTCAGTTACCTTTCCATAGGGGAAACCTTTCTAGGGAAAAGCTGTACATACTGCAGGAAAGGATACTATTCTACAGCTGCAGGATACCAGCACCGTTCCCCTAGGCTGCTGAAAGAGTTAGCCTAGGTCTGCAAGTATCTACTTACTTCAGTGTGAGCTTGATGTTGCAGGTGGAGCAGGAGAAGCAGTTCACACACCAAGCCTTGTTGAGAGCTGATACCACTGCGCAAAATAAGAGCAAACAACCAGATTATCTAGTCTCAGAGTCCGATCCCAATTCAGTGAGCCCAGATGTAAAAAGAAACACTGGAGCCTTGCAACTGCAGGACTGCAACAGCTGCATTGTCAGAATGGGAGAGCAACCCAAAACAAGGAGAGAACAAATCTTACCATCCCCCTCGATCACGTGGCTGCAGTTGTAACAGACATCTCCGAAGAGCTGCATGCAGAAGGAATAAAATGGGAACTTATTTTACTGACTATGAAGGAGTCTGCCCATGCTCCCCAAATTAGACAGCTGGTGCAAACATCCAACTTCTGATGGATGCAGCAGCACCCTAAAATTCATTTACTTCTCCTGAATAGCTTCTCATACACTTGCCCATTGGTCTATGGTCATTCAGAACTTGTATTCTCAAATCTTAGTTTTTTTTGTTGATGCCTCATATTCTTGGTACCATTATAACATGATCTCTGAGCCTTATATGCCTGGGAATTTGGGAGACAATGTCAATAGATCACAACACTGATCAAAGATAAATATCTCCTGATCATAAACCATAAACACAGAGGTAAAACCAAGAGCACTATTTTAAAAGCAGTTGATATTTAGCCTTTAACAACTCTACAAGGGAAATGTAATATTTTGTCTGATGGAAACTGGTGTAGAGTCATGGCTGCTCATTGTATCTTTATGATAATGTTATCTTTATATCAGCTTACAGGACAGATCTTTTCTGTGCTTTAGCCAACTAGATGCTATGGCATTTATTTTAAACAATTATAAATAGGCTGGCTTCACATGGGTTATAGAATGTTTTCGATTCTTAACAAAAGGTTAGCCAAGCAGCCATCTGATTGGTTAACACTCATTTTATTTGGTATAATTACAGAAATTTTAATTTGTTTGCTATGTTGTTATAGCTGTATTGCTCCCAGGATACAAGAGACAAGGTTTGTGAGGTAATACCTTGTATTGGACCAACTGCTGTAGATGAAAGGGACAGTAATTTTTTCTTTCAACAGGGAAGATCCCTGTCCCCATTACATTTTCATTCTCTAATCACTGCCACTTTCCCTAGAATTATACATGTCAACACACATCTGCCACGGAAAACATTTTTCCTTTTTCAATTAGATTCCCCACCACCAGAGGCTATTGATATTTCTTAACAACTCACTCCAGATAACAATGCATTTCTGGTTATATGGTGCATGGGAAAAATACTGTGCTTATTTCCCAAATTTCAATAGGGGGCATTCTTTCTCCCCAGCTCTTCAGTCGAGAGAGGTGCCTGCTGAATGGGTGCAGGACAGCAGTGCTTACCTGGTTGTAGTGAGTCTCGCAGTAAGCCAGTCCTTTTTTCTCATAGTGGCGGTGCCCCAGAAATGGCTTCTCACATTTGGCACAAACAAAATGCTGCAAAAGTAAAGGGCATTCAGTGTCGGTGGAAGGGCCTCCACAACTAGAAGACATACATGGTCGCTACCCCCGAAATAAGCCAGTGATTTGCACAAGAGTTTTACATCTTTATACAAAGACAGACAAGAAAACCCTGCAAGAATCTTGTGGGATGGTGATGGTGGGACGCTATGACAAGCTAAACGACAGTCACAGGAACAACGTCACAGCAAGGTTAGAAGATAGTAGTAAACACACCTGCACTCTGGCTACACAACAGAGTCTACCACTACCATCATCTGTTGAGCTGCACTGTACAAAAAAAATTGCTTCCAAGATTTGGAAGGTGAGATGTGTGACTCAAGAACCTCTTAATGCCAACTGGCAAAGGGATGCAGAGCGGTTACAGGAATCTCCTGATTTTGGTATGTACATTCTGGTTCAAAGAATGTCTCGTGAGGTCTCAAATGAAAGCTGGTGCCATGCTGGTTATCAATATTGTTGTGACATGTGTGTACAGATACTATGTAAGGAGTTATATAGTTATACACACACACACACACACACACACACACAAAATATGTTCTTAAAGTCTGTGTGGGAGAGTTGGACAGCATCAAAGGTGAAAAACAAGTTTTCTGTCAGACAAAAGGTGTTTATTCATCTCTCTGTTTACATGTAAATTGAATATTGTCTCATTCACTACTGGTCACTTATTGCCAGTCAGAACTAAATGCAAAGAAGGATTCTGCAGAATTCAGAGAAAAAGTCTACCAGGAAGAGAAAAGCAATGGTGCTTAGGGGAGATGGGGGGGAGGGAACCCTATCTAGAGATATACCTCAAAGGTTTGCTCCACTATATTTGGGAGGCAAAGACAACATCCTGGCACCCTTCACTAAGGGAATAAAAGGACAGTGCTTCTGCTTCATGAAGAAGAGTCTTGGTTGAAAATGCTGAAGAGAATTTTGGGTGAGAGAAGCTTCTTTAGACAAGACAGTAACTTGTTAGTTAAGATTAGTCTCTAGAAAGCATGTTATATTTTGTTTTACACATAACCATTTGTTGCCAATATTCTCTATTTCTTTGATAATATATTTATAGTGAAAACAAGAATATATTTTTCTAAGTGATGTGGTAGTAAGCAAAGTGCTGGCTCTGAGATGAATCTTACATGCTGGTGTGTCTTGTTCCTTTGGGAAAGGCAGACCTGGTAATTTTGTGAGTGTCCCACGGATAAGGGACTGGATACTACAGGGATTCAGGAGTTGGTGTGTGCCTATGGCTACCTGTACAGTGAGAATGAGGACAGGAAGGTAGTGCTTGTGCTACCAGAGGCTGGTGGTTTCAGGGAGCTGATCCACCACAGGCAGACTCAAGCGTGCTTCACACTAAGGACAGGTGGTGGTGAGGTGTCTCACAACCTGGGTACCCCTGGGAAGTGTCACAGCGATGTTACAGTTTGTTACTTAGAGCTGGAGGGAAGGACATAGAGAGGATGTACATAACTTCAGTGGTAAATGCTATTTTGCAGACCCCAGAATCTTTGCAATGTAATGCAGAAATTGTAAAATAATTTTCCTGAGAGTAAATTGAACAATGGTATTGTTATTGTGCAAAAGATGAAGTGCACCATTCACAACTCTAGTGCATGTGACTTACCCAGGTAAAGCTCACCCCAGGTAAATACAGTCTGAATTCGGCCTAAACAGGAATGGTGGAAATTTCTAATGTTCACCATAACAGCCTCCAACTTGCATTAGACCTCTGGCAGTATGCATTCCACAGGCAGCTTCACACTGATCTCACCTCAACATGCCATTGCTTCCCCAGAGCATTGACCACTCGTCCTTCGATAGGCCTGCGACAGGCTCCACAGATTGGGATACCCATCTTGTCATGGCAGGGTAGGCAATAGAGTTCCCCTTTCAGCTCCCTGGCCTCAGCAGTCAGCTCCTTCCTGAAAACAAACACAAACAAGTGTTCTTGAAGCAACAACACTGACCCAAGCCCCAGCCAACAGCTGTTTCACGATTAAACCTTACATGAGCTTCCCTCCAGACGTGAATATCTAAGATGAAGCTGTGGAAGAGTGAACTTCAAAGCCAACTTCCATGCTTTGGCCCCCATCTACACTATAAACACAGGCATCCTGAATTATGCTTGTGAAACATGACTGTGGTCAAACCACTTTATAACATGCTAGTTATCTAATAGGTCTTTCTGTCCACAAATGCAAGGCTAAATCATGCGGAGCAGTTTGGCCACAACCATGTTTAAACAAGGTATTTTTGTAATGTAAACAGGACCTTTGAGAGTGGCTCATTTCCAGGAACTGCCCAGTAGACGATGGTGCCCAGTAAGCAATGCATGGAGGAAGGAGAACCCTATATAGCTGAACAGAAGAACTCCAATTCTTCTATCCTTTTGATTCCAACTTTTTTGATCTTTCACATACAGAACTTCTTGTCTGCCGGACAACTTAAAGGCTGCAAAGTGTAGCTGATGATTACAGAGTCCAGAAAGAGACTGAACTGTTGTCCATACAGTATATTTCCCTGGTTTATTGATGGAAGCTGGGAGAGGAGAACATACCCGCAGTGGGTGCAGTTGAAGTGATCTGGATGATAGGAGTCATTCCTGAACATCAGAGGCTGCTCATCAATTATCAGGTGGCACTTCTGACAGATATACTTGCCTAGCCCCTTGGCTTTCTCCCGATTATGGCAAGGCCTGCACAGGTGCCTGGGTGAGAATTGGAAAGAAAGGGTAGCATTAGCACTGTAGAGTCTTTCTAGAAGAGAGTCGTGCTCTGCACATTTTTGGTTAGGGTTACAGGTTTCTGTAACCTTCTTCCAAAGACAGCAGCCACTGTTCTAACCCCACTGCTCTAGAGGATGGGAGTTAAACATCATCTAATGGTGCTAGTGTTAACCAAATCCTGAGGTAGCCTTGTAACTCCATCTGCCCCATTCAGATACAGTTAGGTATTTCCTAGGCCTCCTTATGTGGCATTTCTTCTCTTCACTACAGGTATCAAGTACAGTAAAAACAGTAGACAGTTTAGCGGTCTCTAATTGCAAGTGTGTGCTCAGCTTACAAACACAATGGAGACTGCACGTGGGCCCGAATCACTATGCATGAAGCGGCTGCTTTTGTACGTAGCAATAAAGACACTCATAGGTGTGCATATCAGAGTAGCTAATAAGTGTCTTATCAACACAGTGGAGAGCTTGTGTGCACATATGCATGTAAGTATATTCCTACAAATCTATAAATGTGTTTGTGTTTACATAAATCTATGCACACAATCCTCTGACTGCTCTGTTGAAGGGAGTTCACTCTCAGTGCTCCTCTTCAAGGTACTTTGCTAAAGTGCCTCCACCATGGTTGGATCCATTAGTCCTCACTAACCAGGACAAACCAGAGAGTCTTTGAATCATAGCCCTTCTACCCAAAAGCTCCCTATTAAGTTTAAGACAAACAAGGGAGTCTGCAGCTCTGTGCTGAAAACACTTAATATTTTTCAAACTGCAACAGAAGCACAAGTCCTGGTCGGGCATGCGACTGACATTGCTGGGAGTGAAGTCTGTGACAAAAGGGATAAAAGATAAACAGCTGTAAAGGTCAGTGCGCCTGTTTACACAGAGACCAATCAAAAAACAAGGAGCTGAATCAGCCAGTTTGATGCCCAGTATTTAAAAGCTCTCATGGGGTGGTCTTTAGTTTAGTTCACCCATCGGCCGTCTTCCCAGCATTAGTGTTGTTTGCTGGGTGCGGAGGTTTGGCTAAATTGAACACATAGCAGGCAAATGGGGGAAATAATCTATGCCTGTTTTTTCACCATTGTCCAACCTGACAAAAGCATGCTTAGTTCCCCCTCACTACAGTCACATGTACATCCCTGGTTAAGATTTAAAGGTATTCTCCCAAAGAGCCCATCAACTACAGGGAAAAACGGTAAAGGAAAGGTGGTGTCATAGCTAATGCAACAAACTAACTAGGAGTCAGAAGATCTGGCTTCTATTCCAGGCTCCCTCTTGGATTTCCTGTGGGACTTTGGGCAAGCCGCAGGTTTCCCCATCTGTAAAATGGGGCTAAGAATAATTCCATGTGGCACAGGGGTGTTGTGTGGCCTCAAACATTTATGATCCTCAGATGGAAAGCGCCTGCATAAGCTGAAAGTATGATTATTATTTTCTCACTTTTGAAGTCCTCTCTTGTGTAATAGTCTCTTTGCAGGGCTGGAACCACTGTCCTCCCAGACGGAGCCACAGTCCCCACAAAAAGCAGACAGCGCCCCATTATAAGAGATCATGCAGCTGTGCTCATCTCTGGATAAAGGCATCAATTTTATTCAGCACTGTCAAATGGGGACTAATTATACAGGGCAGGACACTGGGACCCTGTAGCAAGTGTCCTGAAAAAGACCCCTCTCATTCAGCTGAATAAGGGGCCTTCAACCCTTTGCACTGATAAACCATTATCAACCCCTCCCCATTCACAAACCCTCTCTGCTGTCCCATAGACCCTCCTCTATTGCAAGCAAAGTGAAGTCTTGGAATCGCAGAGCTGTTGCCATAGCAGCCGCCCCTCTCACCCCCACTCCCACCATTATGGAATTATCCCATTCTCAAGTGTCCTGTTGTGTCTATTAATACCAGACTCCCCCCCTGCACAATACCCTTTTCCACCCCTCTAAAATAATCACAGAACTCCAAAGAGTCAGTGTAAAAGACTAGGGGGTTCAGAGAGACTTTAATAAGCAGGACAAACACCGAAATATTCAAAAATATCACAGTAGCAGCAGTGGTTCGCCCCTTCCAAGGCTTCAGCTGGAATGAAAACTGCCTTTCATTGCAAGTGTGCCATCTCCTCTCCTCTGTTGTATGAGCTGATAATGCACTATCAGAGCTAGCAGGACTCTATATAGAGGGGCTCTCTCTTCCACCCTCACTAAGTCTGAAACGGTCTGCTCCTTCTGAATCATCAGACGGCTTTCAGCTTTGACGCTTCCCCTTGATTCGCTGGCGTCAGAAGGAGCTCCCAGAGATTTACTCTAGAAGGACTTTACCCTTCACCGGTAGGACTGCGCTGTCAAGAGGTAAGAGAACTGGCTTTGGCTGGTAGAATAATGGAGGCACTTTCCTGGTGGCTTTATGCTGTTGTAGCCGAGTCAGTGAGGGTGGTGGGAGATGTACAGAGTGGCTAATACACATAGTGTATGAGTTGTTAAACAAATAGAGTCCACAAAGAATTTCATTATAATCACTCTTGTCCTCTAAATTAGAATAGCTTTCCAAATGTCTCCATTTTCAGCCATTAGTACAGACAGGCATACACCACAAACATCACCCCATTACATTATTAATTTCCCATGGGCAACCGAGTATTCTCAGCCAGAGGGGAGTCAGCTCTGGAGGGAGTTTCATCCAGTGTTAAACGATTTTCTGGGAAAGATGCAAGATCTTCCTGCTTGACAAAGCATTTCCACCATCATCAGCCCTGATCATTTAAAACAAAACAGATCATTCCCCAGGCAGAACCACCTTTAATCAAAAGAATGAGAGAAGAGCAGAAAACTGTGAAGTCCACCTGAGAACTCATCAAGCTAGCTCGATTTCTTATTTAGGATGAACTAGAAAGTTTTGCTTATTCTTCATCAAGCCTTTTATTAACAAATAGGTAGAGCACCCGTTGGAACAGTAATATCGTAGTATAAACTATTATAGCTATCCAAGAGAGTATCAATGTAGTGTGGGTGTGAGAGAGGGGGAGGGCCATAAAATATGGCTATATGCACACATTCTAAATGACTAACTACATCCCTGCTTACAAATCAGCTATGGGAGGCTTGGAATAATGGCTAACCCCAGAATAGAGCTCTATTCAGCAATCTGTAAATCACTAAATACTCACACTACCCCAGCAGCGCAAGTCAAGTGGAATTCTGGGCTTGGGAACCAGACAACTAAAGAATTATTCTGCCTACAGATTCAGAACCTCTTGCATTGTAGAACAAGCCCCGGATACTAGATAATTTTAAAAAGGAGATATGATTTCTAATTAGCTTCAAACAAAAGCATTTGTATGTGCTACAGTGACAAGTTTATTAGAGATTCAGAGTTATTCTACAGTGTACCACAATAGAGCAAAAATAAACTAAAAACCTAATACAAAAATGTGCACATTTATTTTGAATCAGATTTAAAAAAAAAAATTATAATAATTTGCTAAACCTTCTTCATGTGTTATTACCAGAGGCACAGAGTAAAGCCATCACTGGTTTTCCACAGCTCTAGTGTTATTGTGCTATGAACACTTAAAGCCGCAGATTTTTTAAATGAGCATTTCAATTCTCAAAGCCAGTGCAGCAATTAATTCTAGTGATACATTAACTTCTCCTGAGCTATTCAAATGCCAACAACACCTTCATTTTCATGTCAACAATCAACATTAATGGCTACAAAATTAAAGTATGTTAAAACAGCACGAGTTAAAACTCTCGGAGGATCATTTGAGTTTAGAACCTAACTGAAAGGGTTTTGTAATGTAGCAAATTGCTGGCACTACTATGATGGGTCCCGTGCTTTCTCTTCTTGTGGGGGTGTTCAGGGCGCCATTTCTCGCCCCTCATCTGGGGTATTAACTGTCCCACTAGTATCCCAGAGAAGGGGAGTGGAGAGGGAGGGACCCGGGCCCGCCCTCTACTTCGGGTCCCAGCACAGGGGCCCTAGGGATAGTGGCAAACCACTTGAACTAGCAATTCCTTCCCCTGGGCTACTTCTCTCTCCGGCCCTTCATCTTGTGGGGCTTCCTGCCCTCTCTGCTTGGGCAAGGTTTCTCCCAACCCTTTGTGTCTGTGGAGTCCCTCTGCTCTGTACAAGCCAGGTTTCCCTTTATCTAGGGTCTTGGTCTTCTGGCCCGCCACAGCACTTTTCCAAACTCTCCTCTGCTTCCCTCCAAACTGCTCTCCTTCAAACTACTCTCTGCTCCAACGCCAAACCACTCTGCTTCAACTCCTCCAACTGTCTGATTGAAGCAGGGTTTTTTTTAAATCAGGTGACTGGCTTCAGGTGCTCTAATTGGCTTAAGAGGCTCTAATTAAACTGTAGCAGCCTCTCTTCCCTCTACAGGGAATAAGGCTCTCATCATCCTGGGGCTTACATATCTCCCCTCTATCACTCTCCTGCTGCCCTCTGGCCATGCTGTATCACAGTAAAAAGAGCCATTTATTTTCTTCACACCTTCTGACAAATAAAAAAAAAAAAAGAAAGAAAAAGAGGTCCTCACAGGGTAACATCTGGAACAGCAGCTTCCTCCCATAACGATACTGACTTTTGACAGATAAGAACATATGTGAGCTAGATCCATCAACATTTAATCAACTCCTGCAGCCCTAATCCCCAAGATGTTTCTCCTCCCTGTGACTACTCTACTAGACTTCTTGATATTCCCCACTCAACCCCCTGCAGTCCTGTGGTAAAATCCTGGCACCACTGAAGTCAAAAGAAGTTTTGCCATTGACTTCAACAGAGCCAGGATTTCATCACTGGTGTCTTTGCAATTCTGTGTCAGATACTGACAGAAAACTGAGCTCAAACCCCAAAGATCATAGCTCAATGCACCACAGGAAGTCAGTTCTAACAGAGTCTGATCACTACAGAGAATTTTAAGAACATGATAAAATGCATGTCACTCCGAGTCCCTTAATGTTGGGGCTGCAGATGGAGAGCAAACTGTTGCCCGGAGGAAGATTCCACCAAAGAGCTGGCCTACAGCAAATGAAATCTCTGTCTGGACTGTAGGAGACCCGATGCCAGCCTTTTAGACTCACATCCACCTGGTGTTTCATTTTTAACAGGGTGTTATAACTGAATATAAAACTAATGGCTAACCACAGTCTAATCTAAGTCTTGCTATGCAGGATCATGCCTCCTTACACATTTGTTTGTGGATGGGATTAGTTAAATAAATGGAGTGGCAGCACAAAGTGTAAATTCAAAGAGTCACACAACGAGTATTAATGTGGATGTGCCCTGTCTTTAATAGCCATTAAAGTGGTAAGGTTTCATCCTCCTTTGGTGTAAAATAGAAAAAATATGAAAAATTCCTTCCGATAAGGATAACAAGTCTTTTAGCTTCCAATACCACTTTCACGTAGGGACTAAACTCACAAGGTTTTTTCCAAAGACACTAGGACCCAGAGTTTCAAAGAGACAAGTAACACCAGCAAAGATGTGCACACTCCACAAACACTGTCTTTGCATGTGCACACCTGGGAAGCATGTACACAAAGAGGCAAGTCTCATAAGGACATAAGAACAGCCATACTGGGTCAGACCAAAGGTCCATCTAGCCCAGTATCCTGTCTTCCGACAGTGGCCAATGCCAGGTGCCCCAGAGGGAATGAACAGAACAGGTAATCATCAAGTGATCCATCCCCTGTCACTCATTCCCAGCTTCTGGCAAACAGAGGCTAGGACACCATCCCTGCCCATCTTGGCTAATAGCCATTGATGGACCTATCCTCCATAAACTTATCTAGTTCTTTTTTGAACTCTGTTATAGTCTTGGCCTTCATAACATCCTCTGGCAAAGGAGTTCCACAGGCTGACTGTGTGTTGTGTGAAAAAATACTTCCTTTTATTTGTTTTAAACCTGCTGCCTATTAATTTCATTTGGCGACCCCTAGTTCTTGTGTTATGAGAAGGAGTAAATAATGCTTCCTTATTTATTTTCTCCACACCAGTCATGATTTTATAGACCTCAATCATATCCCCCCTTAGTCGTCTCTTTTCCAAGCTGAAAAGTCCAAGTCTTATTAATCTCTCCTCATACGAAAGCCATTCCATACCCCTGATAATTTTTGTTGCCCTTTTCTGAACCTTTTCCAATTCCAATATATCTTTTTTGAGATGGGGTGACCACATCTGCATGCAATATTCAAGATGTGGGCGTACCATGGATTTATATAGAGGCAATATGATATATTATTATCTATCCCTTTCTTAATGATGACCAACATTCTGTTCGCTTTTTTGACTGCTGCTGCACATCGAGTGGATGTTTTCAGAGAACTATCCACAATGACTCCAAGATCTCTTTCTTGAGTGGGAACACCTAATATAGTTGGGATTATGTTTTCCAATGTGCATTACTTTGCATTTATCAACAAGTCTCCATTTTGCACATGTAAATGTCGGGCAAATATGCATGCCCACTGTTACAGAATGTGCTGTGCTTTGAAAAACGGGGCCCATGAAACAGTGTTCCGCTCAAGCACTGATGCAGGCTGCCCTCATACTCTCATTTTTATTCTTTCAGTAATAAACAGGAACAAGCACACAGCTGGTTGGCGCACAAAGGATCCTGCAGTCCTAAATCTCCAAACTTCACAGCTCAGCTGCATAGCATTTCAACACAGAGAAAGAGGGACCCACTGTGGCCAGATGGGAGAATTTCTATTTCTTAATTCTATCCATTCTCACTTCTGTTGATCTTCATCCTTCTTGTCTGTCAACCAGCTTGGCAGTGGAAGAAGTCTGGTTCAGAGTACGCCCACTTCTATCCACCTATTTGAAAGACAGGTGTTTTCTTGGGATTCTGTTTCCAGTGAATGTGTTACTGGACTATTCTTCACCAGAAATTTCACCTCTTAAATGTTTCTGAGCAATAATCATAGCTCTGAGGGAAGGTGAGGCATTACCCTCTGCTGCAGTCACTCGTCTACTGCTGTATAATTTCAGGATGCAGCAAGGTTTTTGCCAGAGGCATCTTCGATAACATCAGCAACCATCTCAATGGTTTGTTAACTAGGGTAAGGGGGAACTGGCTGATCAGAAAGGAGGAAGCATCTATTCACATACCTTAATTAACAGCAATGATGTGAAAGTAAAGAGTGGCCGCTTTGCACAGACAGGGGTTGCCTGGACAAAAGCCAGACTCCTACACCAAACAGACATTCTCCTTGACTTGTGCGATCATTACTTAAGGAAAACACTCTTCTTTTCCAGATATTTTTCAGACCCAATTCCACTTCCCACTGCCTCTGTAGTCTCCAATACATCCCAGACCACTCCTGCTCCCCTTGTGGGCTTCCTTCCCTGCCTAATATTTCCTCCATCTATCCCAGCACCCTATCCCTCAGACTTCTTCAGCTTCCTTTACTGCTTCCCCTTATACAAATATACTATAGCATCCTGTACTACTGGTCAAATACCACAGCAGTATCCATGCCATGGCGTTAAACACTCTCTTTGCTAATTCAGAATCTGGACCAGTATGACAGAATACTAGAGCCTTTTATTTTTAAATAAACAGAGGAAAACCAGATACTTGATCCCCATTTTAAGCAAACAAGTAGGAATAATCAAGTTTTGCATAAATCCTCAACTAGCTAAGTACAAGAGTTTAATGTGGTTTTGGTAAAAATGTTGCAGGTGCTAACAGGTTCCCCTATCAAAGAAAAACCTACAGGGGTTGATGCCGTGATCCCTGGGATTGTTGTGGAGGAAGAAAATTCCCAAAAGTTTTCTCTCAGTTTCCAACAGATCATTCGATTGCGCATGTGGGTTAGCATGCAGGTGGTTTGAACACAGATTGTTGGGATCTGCCAGAGCCCAAGGCTGTCTACACAGAGCCCCTGTACCTCCATGATGCCCCTTAGTCTCAAGTGAATCTTCCCCATACCCCGGTTAATACAGCAGCAGGTGAGTCATACTGACATTCACTTTGTCCCTTTGCTGGCTGTTGCCTGTATATCCCAAAATACACCCCTACCCCGATATAATGCGACCCGATATAACAGGAATTTGAATATAACGCAGTAAAGCAGTGCTCCGGGGGTGGGGGGGGCTGCGCACTCCGTCGGATCAAAGCAAGTTCGGTATAACACGGTTTCACCTATAACACGGTAAGATTTTTTTGGCTCCCGAGGACAGCGTTATATTGGGGTAGAGGTGTACATTAGCCTACATTTTCAAGAGTAATTAGTGATCTTGTGAGCCCAAGTTGACACCTCAAAGGAGTTTCCATGTAGTGGATCATGGCATCAACCCCTGCAGGTTTTCCTTTGATAGGGGAATGCTTCCACTGTCTTCGCTGTGTCCCAGTGAAGCACTCTCAGTGGGCCCCATGGACAAGGGGATGGTGCTGCAGACACATCTGACCACCCTCCCCTCCCCACATCCCTCAGGGACAGTGGGAGATGTACAACAGACTCAACACCATGCACAGATGTAGTTGAGGAAGGGATCCAGCTCACAGTTTTGTCATATTTTCATTTTATAGACTAGGGAGCAGATGAAGGGAATAATACAAAAGACTCAAAGCCAGAGTAAGAGTTACAGATTCTAATTCAAGATCTGTTGCATATCATAGAAAAGCTCTGGGTAAGTGTCCATGAAAGTCTGGTCATTTTGCACTGCTGCTGTGGGCAGCAGTGGGAGTGACAAGAATAAGATCAATTTCACTGTGTTGCTGGTTGAGAAAGCTACAGGGTCAGTTGCAGCAGATATAGTTACTGGAGCTTTCAAGGAAGAGGAACATGCAGCGACTGAAAAAGGAACAGAGTAGCAGAGAAATTCCCCTGGTAATAGCCAGGCAGCCGGGGAAGTCCAGTGCTCTTTCCCAAAGCAAGTCAGTAGTGTTTCACTGTCTGAATCAATTGAGGCAGAAGCCACTGCACTGTTTGGAAGAACTTTCTTCTGAATCCCAGCCCAGTAACAAAACCAACTCTGGGGATTTTCTGGTAACAAATAAATAAAATAAATAAATAAATAAATAAATAAATCCTGGCACTTGTTCCCAGAAACCATGCACCTAGAGACATTTCTACCAGAGATGGATATATGAACTCTCCCCTTCCCATTCTCTCCAGGAATAAGCCAGATACTCACAAAGGTGTTTAAAAAAAAAAACAAAAAACACAGAGGATACCTATGTCTCCAGTGAAGTTTCTGTATAAGGAGCTGTGACTGTAGTCCCAGGTGTGCCAGCCTGAGATTGCTCAATTAGGGCAAACTGTAAAGAAGGGCAGACAATCTCCAAAACTGGTGGTTATTCCAATACTTAGATCCACCAAGCCAGAAACAAAACAGCTTCTATAATACCTTATTGGTTACTCAGAAGCCAAAAACACAGTTCCCTTAAAGCAACCCAGCCTTGGGCTTTCTCCCAGACAGCCAAGTCAAATATGATGAGGATTACTAAAAATCTTGTTCATCATATAAAAAGGATCGGACACATTACCTCCCAGGTTAATGAATATTTCAGATCTTATCCAAATACACACTTACAGCCAATTATTATTATCTAAACTAAGATTTATTAAAAAAAGAAGAGAGAGCATATTGGTTAAAAGATCATTATACATACAGGTATGAAGAGAGTTCTTAGGTCAGTTTTATAGTACAGATGGTGAGCTTAGAGTTGCAAAGCGTCCTTTCCAGAATCACTTCATTAGGTTATAGTCCAATGTCCATATACAATATCAGGGCTATCCAGAATGGCACTGGAGACCACAGTCTTGCGACTCAAACTTCCCTACGAAGCTTAAGCAGATCTGAGATCCCAAGAGTTTTTAATAGAGATTTCCTCTTGACAGCACACAGTCCTTGGATGAACAATAGGCTTTTGAAGTAACCTTCTATTTCCTAAGCATTACTAGTAATTAATTAGTACAAGATATTTATCTATTAAGCAGTTCATAGACAATTTACTACAAACTTCAAAGAGAAGTATAGACAATGAAATTACTACACCCAAGTTTCATTTAAATGTTAATATTCCCTTTTGATCTCTGAATCAATAGACAGGATTCACCTATTTACATGGTTAACATCATATTTACTCGTTCATTAGCCTGTTCATTTATAAGCCGACCCCCCCAAGATGGATAGGTAAAAATAGCAAAAACTGTCACCCTTTCATAAGCCGACCCTATATTTCAAGGGTTGGCAAACTTTGGCTCCTGGCCCGTTAGGGTAAGCCGCTAGTGGGCCTGGATGTTTGGTCTACCTGGAGCATTCACAGGCACGGACCCCCTCAGCTCCCAGTGGCCGCAGTTTGCCGTTCCCAGCCAATGGGAGCTGTGGGAAGTGGCGCCACTTCCCACAGCTCCCATTGGCTGGGAACGGCAAACCGCAGCCACAGGGAGCTGAGGGGCTCCATGCCTGCAGATGCTCCAGGTAAACAAAATGACAATGTATTAGATAGTCAATTCAATGATTCCATAGAGTTTAAAATCATCAAATTTTGGTGTAGACCCGTTTATAAGCCGACCCCCGCTCTTTGATGCATGACTTTTTTACCAAAAATATTCGGCTTATGAATGAGTATATACGGTAAACACATACAATTAATACTACCTCTAATTCTCTAACAATACAGGTTTGCATGTCAAAACTCTAGTCTATTTAACAGGACTATGTTAGCTATTGCTAAGGAACAGCCCTAATTACCATTTATATACTTCTCTAATATGTCTTTAAAGGTTCAATTTGGCTAATTTATTCTGCAAGTTGCTTAACCCTTTCTGGCCCTGTGTCACAGGAGCTCTTTAAATCCTAGGACAAGTAGTACCAATATTTTGGCACCATGCCAAAATCAGTCGCTCTCTGACTGTATAGTGCCTATTTTCACTTTTCTGTTAACCTGGTACATGGGTGTTTAGCACCTTTATCGCTTACTAATTCTCAGAACATCTTTGAGATAAATGTACAGCCAGTTGATTGCATTACAATATTTTCTTCAACTGACAGGAAAGGTCTGGAAAACCCAATTGAGAGGGAGGGGTTTAATAATTCTGAAGTAGGTCAGACTCTGAGTTTATAAAAATTGGGCAGTGTCCTTTTAATTACTTCTCTCAGCAAGCAGGAGACATGTTGACTGATTTCCATGCTGTCTCACCATTACCAAGGTTCTTTGTAAGATCTGTTTTCTTGATTTTTTTCAGGTCCCTGGTTGGTGCCCCAGAGCTGTAGTGAGGAATGAATGGTCCAGCAGATCCCTCAAGCCTATTCCTCAACTCCTCCCTGGCAACTTCAGAACAATGTGGCAAAGAGACCCATATAGAGAACATCCTTTTTGCCACTTTTTATCTCCTGGATTTCATCCTGGCTTTTGTTGGCAATACCCTGGCTCTTTGGCTCTTCATCCGGGACCAAAAGTCAGGCACTCCAGCCAATATTTTCCTGATGCATCTTGCTGTGGCCGACCTGTTTTTTGTGCTGGTTCTACCCACCCGGCTGGTATATCACTTTTCTGGCAATCACTGGCCATTTGGCGAGATCCCATGCAGACTCATTGGCTTCCTTTTTTATCTCAACATGTATGCCAGTATCTACTTCCTCATGTGCATCAGCGTTGACCGCTTCCTAGCCATCGTGCACCCTGTGAAGTCCATTAAACTCCGCAGGTCACTCTACGCCCACTCAGCATGTGCCTTTCTTTGGGTTATAGTTGCTGTCGCAATGGCACCTCTGTTGGTCAGTGTGCAGACAGCTGAGATTAACAACACAACTGTCTGCCTACAGCTCTACAGAGAGAAGGCATCACGCCATGCTCTCGTGTCCTTGGCAGTGGCATTCACCTTTCCATTTATTACTACAGTGACCTGCTACTTATTGATTATCCGTAGCCTGAGGAGTGGGAACAGAGTTGAGCAGCACCTGAAGGAAAAAGCCATCAAGATGATCATAGTTGTCCTAATGATCTTTCTGGTCTGCTTCGTACCCTATCACATCAATCGCTACATTTACATTCTCCATTATGACGGCACCAAGACTTCCTGTGAAACCCAGCGAGTCCTGGCACTCAGTAACCGCATCACTTCCTGCCTCACCAGCCTGAATGGCGCCCTTGACCCAGTGATGTATTTCTTTGTTGCTGAGAAGTTCCGTGAGGCCTTGTGCAGCTTGTTTTGTGGCAAAAGAGCTGCAATGATGCCTCCAAGTTATGAGGGGAAGACAAATGAGAGCTCACTAAGTGCTAAATCTGAACTGTGAGCAAGTGATCATATTTGTTGTCACTTCCGGGCACAACACAGCCAAGAGACTCTCTAGAGAGTAAAGGCAAGTGACTCCAAGGACAGAGATGTTATCCCCAGAGTCAGTATCATTCTTGCAATATCAAGGAGGAGAGTTCAGTTATTCTATGCAGCTACAACCAGCAAGGGCTCATCTCCGCCAGAAGACAGATTGTAATCTCTGTAAATCACAAGACATCTAACCATGAATGCAACAGCAGCAGCATCTGTTGCCCAATCCTGAAGCTGAGGCCTGAATATTTTGGGATGGAGGAAGGAAACAAGAATGTAATCAATCCATGATTTCTCCATCTAAGAGTTTTATACTCAAGTCTCGTTCAAGCAAATGTTGGCCACCCTGAGAAACAGAACAACTGGAATTCAAGGACTAAGATTCAGTGGGTGATTGCCCCCTGCCCAACATGCACACCCTCCCCTGAAATCCTATGTTGTACCAGCCAGAGAGATTCAGTCCTGGGATATCAGAGGAGAATAGTAGTGTCTCTAGATCTATTGTGAATATTTGTAGAGAGTTGGGGGGATATGGTATGCCTATTGAACAGGGGAAAGGGGAAACCTGTGGCTGGAATAAATGGGAGACATCCTGATTCCCCAGGGACGTCAAGTTATTGTCGCCACAGGCCTCTTGTCTATGCCGAGGATTTGGGCATGAGCAGTAAACATCATGCTAATATTTCAATCTGTCCTTGGGTTTGTGGTCTAAGGCCCCAGGAGCTGTCTTCAGTTACAGGCAGCATCTTCTGAACGAGTCTTGGGGTGTAGTCCTGTTTGAATTATCAATCACCTTAATAATCTCAGGCTAAAATAAAAGGGAATGGAAAGAAGTCTCATGAAAAAAATCAGTAAAGGGAATATCTTCCATTGGTTTATAAATGCTGAACCCTAAAACTCTGAATCCCTGTAAAAAAATTAGCCAAGAAGATGAAAAGTAGATGTGCTGAAAGTGTGAAACCCAGCCTGCTTGGGGAAAGCCTTAAAGCTCTTTAGAGTGTTTTGTTTGGTCTGAAAAACATTTCATTTGCTACATATGATCACTAACCTAGTTTAGCTTAACTACCCTCACTGATAAATGTTGCACCCAATGGAACACATCTGGGTATTAAAACAAGCAGGGGAGATAGGAGAAATCCCATGGTATAAAAGGAGAAGAGCAGAAGAATCCATTATGTCCACTAGGAACCTTGCTAAGCCAATCATATTTGCCTCTGAAATGCTTAGGTACGGCAGTGATGAGCATGATAGAAAGCCATATGATAGCTCAATCTTATTTACATATTCTACCCATGCCACTGGGAAAGAGCTCTCGATGTCTCCAAGAGTTTAGATCCTGAATTATGAAATCAAACAGCTTTTTATCTTGGTTAAGTTTCTGGAAGCCTGACTGCTTTCCCAGCTGGTACCCAGCACTGCTCAAAGGCACTAGCCAATCAGAGACACAAGCCAAGAAGCCAAAAGGAAAATCCATTAACTGTAATTCTGGAAGCCTAGAGACTGGTGTTATATGGAAGATTACTTGAACGGGAAGTAATTATGGAAGGTTCCCTGGTGGACAGGGTGAAGCAAATAATCCTCTTTCCTTTTCCCACGTTGATCACTTCAGCGGGTAGAAACATCAACTCAATGACTCTCCCAACCCCTGCTGGACAGAGGTATAACAGTCTGAAGTTAATCCACTGTGCTTCAGAATTCAAAGCTATCTGCCAAACTGTCTGTCTCTCTTCTTACCGGGATGTGCTTTTGTACAAGTTTCCTGTCCTGTTTGTATTATTTTTGCCATTAATTTTTTTAAAACAAAAAACTTTTTGGACTTGTTCATACTTATTATACATATATAAAATAAATAGTTTAAAAGGATCAGTGAGAAGATGGTCTTTATATTAACAGAGGCTCCCCCTCAGTTTCTCATTATGCCCAGGGTTCCCACTCAATCAGCAGAGACATGCCCCTTTATCTCTCACATGCAGACCAGCATCATGCCTGGAATCCTTTCCCTTTCCAGACAGCCTCCTGCCCATTCACCCAACTCTATCCACAATCCACTGGCATTCCACCTTCAGGCCCCTCCTCTACCCATATGTCCTTGGATAGTCAGTGTCCTGTCCATTGCCCTTTCTCTACCCCATCTCTCACTTTCCAACCACTCAGTCCTACTCCGGGCTTATTCTGTGCCTTTCCTTTCTTTATCTGCCACTCTGTTTTTGTTTTATTGCGCTAACAGACCTCCTGTTCCCACATCCACAATGTACCGGGCTAAGCCCCTGTGGCTCTGCTCTCTCTTACCTGCCAGCATTTTTTACGAAGCCTAGGTCGGCAAGTGCCACATCACAGAGCTCACAACGGAAGCATTCTGGGTGCCAATTATTGTTCATTGCCTTGATCACACGTCCAATAATGAACTCACCTTGGAAAGAAAAACACAACCCTTAGATGCAAACAGAACCAATTTGAGCAAAAAATCTCTCCCCCACATCCACCACCATTCCTTTTCAATGCCACAAGGCCCAGTATATTCTGATTTGCTGAAAATACCACTTCCTCCCACAAGAGTACCAGAAGAACATCTTCATTCTTAACCACTGCCAGAGTAATTCTTTGTTACTGTCCAGAGAGCCTGATGCTTAGGATGACCCTTGGGTTAAAATTTTCATCCCCAGTGATCCTCTGCCCCATGACTTCTACTCAGGGAAGAGAAGAGACTACATAGTTTTGCACATGGAGATCTTACCACATTGCCCACAACAGGGTGCAAACAGCATCTGGAAATCATGCTCACAATACTTTCGACCCTCAAACTGTTAAAGAAACAAAGGAGAGAAAATCCTCAGTGAATCACAAACTGTCTACTGTAAAAATTCAGACTATTATTAGAGTTTGCAGGTGACAAACTTGTAAAGGTTAAGCAAGTGTTTTCATTTCCAACCCATTCTTCAGTTGCTTGTCATTGCCTTGAAAAAAATCCTTCGAAGGTGACACTTCCCATACTTTGTCTCAGCCCCATGGAGAATTTTCTTGGACAATGGAGCCAAATCAATGCAGGTATGTTTAATATGGGCAAAGGTGCAGGGGAAAGCAAAACCAAAACATACACAAAACTCCACTGTTCCTATAATTAGCTTTTCTTGTCTTTTTCTTCTGGGTTCATTTACCTCAAAAGAGCTCAAACTTGACATGATTGTTGTCCACATGGAAAATGAAAAAGAGCTTAGCATTTTAAAAATTAGATAGTTTTCAAGTTACATGTTTGTACATGTGCTATAGAAAAATTTACAGCCGATTTTCAGACAAGTTCACTAATTTTGGTTACCCAACTTGAGAAACCTTGTGCCAAATTTTAAAAACACCCAAGAACCCACTCATGCCTTATTCCCATATGCAATGTTGAGCACATTATTTTGCTTTCCTCCCCTTCTCCCATCCCTCACTTTTCTTAAAAAAAGAAAAAAGGGAAACCAGGAAATTAAATACAGAAAATTAAGTTAGTGCAATATTAGGGCTCAGAAACTGAACATGCAAAATCAGGAAATTAAGAAGTGAAGATTCTGACAGAAACGTTAAGCCCCAGCTTTTTAAAGGAGACCATTTTCTTCTCTGATGCACTAGATACCCACAGAAATTGTGCCCACATTATTTGCAACCATAATTAATTGTGGATGCAAATTCTACCATAAAGGTATTTAAGTACCTGTCCTAATTTGGGCTTGCAAGTTAGTTACTTATCCATCTCTATGCTAGTATTTATGCCTAAAACTTTATATGAACAAAACACAGGGACAATTTTAATAAGTGTGAAACTGAGATCCATCTGAAAACTGGGCCGTAAAAGGATGCTTTCAGGTCAAATCTGGCCAAAAATTTAGACTTTATAAAACGTGCCTTTTAATAAACAGGATGTGCATGCAATGTGGTCGAGTTAACATTGATATAGGAATCTTGCGTTATGAATTTCCCAACGTCTGCATGGTTCAGTCCTCTATCTTAATGTGCTGATGTATGTTTTTTAATTTAGTTTTATATTCTAAATATATATTTTTCTGTTCCACTGCATCCTAATTTTGCTTAATTTATGTATAGCCGGGATGAGGGGGAAATGACTTTAACACAACTCTGGATTTGTCAGTCAAGTCAATGATAATAAAGTTTAGGATCAAAAGAAATGGAAATCAACAAGATTAGGGAACTGAAATTCTGCATCCCCACAAAGTCTCCCCAATACTGGTCAACTGGCCAGACAGATTTCCCAAGGAGGAAGACAGCAGTACATTTAAACATAAGGCTATTTTAGAGTGTGATCATTTCAAGGTTAAGAGAGACAGAAGCGTATGGGGAGGGAAAAGGCAGAGGGACTGCTGACAGCACAGGACCCATTTGAGCTAATATGGAGCCCCCGTGAAGCAATCTGATCGGGCCCCTCACTGAAAAGATAAGATTCTGTGGACAATCTCCTGCATCGTCTGCCCCACCAACTTCGAGGAAAGAGCCAGGGGAAGAAGGTGGGAGAGGAACGAGTAACAAGTCCAGATACAGAGTGTGCGTTTGTGCAGAACTGAAGGAATAATTGACAGTGATTTCCTGACATGAGGATGTGGGAACCTGAAATGTATCTTAGCGGTCACATGATAATGGTAAAAATCACAGTGTCGCTTTTCTCTCACCCTGAACAAGCAGCTATATTAAAATAAGGAAAATGGTAATATCCTACAGCTACAATGCTTCTTCCTATCCCAGACCCTCCTGCCTGGCTTCCTGCTATGGTTTTAAAGAAACAGTTCCTGTATGCTCACATCAGCCAAGGTCACGAAATAGAAGGAGAAGATTGAAGGGGAAGGTTGAAAGAGAGAAGATTGAAAAAATTGGGTTTGTTTAGTGTGGAGAAGAGAAGACTGAAGGGGGGGACATGATAATAGTTTTCAAGTACATAAAAGGTTATTGCAAGGAGGAGGGAGAAAAATTGTTCTTCTTAAACTCTGAGGATAGGACAAGAAGCAATGGGCTTAAATTGCAGCAAGGGCAGCTTAGACTGAACATTAGGAAAAACTTCTTAACTGTCAGAGTGGTTAAGCACTGGAATAAATTGCCTAGGGAGCTTATGGAATCTCCATCATTGGAGATTTTTAAGAGCAGGTTGGACAAACACCTGTCAGGGATGGTCTAGATAATACTTAGTCCTGCCTTAAGTGCAGGGGACTGGACTAGATGACCCCTCGAGGTCCCTTCCAGTTCTATGGTCTCATATCTGCAGGGAATTACAGTTATCTCCATTGATCTCCCAGTCAGCATAGAGCATCTCACACTCCCATGTCACATGGCACTGGACCATGAGCATTTCACCTTGACCTGATGAGGTAGCCCCTCACTCCGGTGACTTAAGAGGCCCCTGCTGCTTCAGATTTAGCAGCAATGTCTGACCCAGCCCTCTGAGAGGGCTAGTTACACTGGGAAGGAAAAGGCAGACAGAAACACTGATAGTGGGCAAAGAATGACACTTGAAGATTTATCCTGTCCTGTTGAGTGCTCTCAGTTTTCACAGAGTTCACTGACAGCCACAGATACTCAGCATCTCCCAGGATTGGGTTTTTAAAGGGGGAAGTCAAGAAACTTTCTATAGCTTCACATAGGCAGTAACCTCACCTCATAGAAGAGTCCATCTGGGAACTGTCGGAAACACTGAGCACAGACAAAGCAGTTCTCATGATAGAGCTCCCCATTGCTGTTCACGATCCTCTCCGAGGGATCAAAGCGAGCCTGGCAGCGCTCACACACTGCATTTGCGAGGGCATCAGACATATTACTGAGGAGGAAATAAAGGTCAGAGTCAGAACATGGGCAATGTCACACCTATCAAATGAATATGCATACATCACACAAGTAACATTACAGTCACCAACATCTTTTCATCCCTTTTTGCATGAATAAGTACGATGAAAATAACGCAGCATGCAAGGGAATGGAATCAACAAGTTATTCAGAATCAACATCTGATATCTGTTTACATCTGACACAGGTGGAGGTGACAGCCACGTAGTAATTTGCAGAGCTATATGATGGATTCATTTATCTTTCACCTTTGACCACCTTGCCTGCCCTCTGTACACAAATCCCTGTCCTACCAACTTACTCCAGACACTCTCCATTAAAACACAAAATAAATGAAAACCCCTGAAGAGAAACGTTTTCTCCTTTTCTCCTCAAATGTATAATTGCCCCACCCCCTTTCAGCAAACATCACACTTGCCTGAGGCCTACGATGGGAAAACGTGAGTCCAGGTGTTCTATGTATTAAAATGTCACAGCGTTAAAGTCCTATCTCTCATGTCCCTGCAGAGCTAGGAATGGCAACTTCAAAAAATGGGGAAGATTCCCAGTTTCCTAATGGGATCAGCTTTATTTTAAAAACTGGAGTATCGAGTATGTGAATTTAAAATGGTGTGACGGGTTCGATCACAGAGACCCCCTTGGGACTGTCACCTGGCATGCTGAAACTACCTCTGAGCCCCTTTTCCCTGTCAGCTTGGGACTCCAGAACCCTGTCTTGTTGACACGCAATCCTGCTGCAACACAGACCCAGGGTCTGAACCATGTCCCCAAAGCTGCAGGCTTTAACTGAAAACCACTCAGCAGGTACTCCTGTCTCAAGCACCCAGCTCCCAATGGGATCCAAACCCCAAATAAACCGGTTTTACTCTGTATAAAGCTTATACAGGGTAAACTCATAAATTGTCCACCCTCTATAACACTGACAGGGAGATATGCACATCTGTTTGCTCCCCCAGGTATTAATCACTTACTCTGGGTTCAATAATAAACAAAAGTGATTTTATTAAGAATAAAAAGTAGGATTTAAGTGGTTTCAAGTAATAACAGACAGAACAATGTAAGTCACCAAGTAAAATAAAGCAAAAACACGCAAGTCTAAGCCTAATACATTAAGACAGTGTTTCCCAAACTTGGGATGCTGCTTGTGTAGGGAAAGCCCCTGGCGGGCCGGGCCGGTTTGTTTACCTGCCCCGTCCGCAGGTCCGGCCAATCACGGCTCCCACTGGCCGCGGTTCGCTGCTCCAGGCCAATGGGAGCTACTGGAAGCGGCGCGGGCCAAGGGACGTACTGGCTGCCGCTTCCAGCGGCTCCCATTGGCCTGGAGCAGCAAACCGCGGACAGTGGGAGCCGCGATTGGCCGGACCTGCAGACGCGGCAGGTAAACAAACCAGCCCGGCCTGCCAGGGGCTTTCCCTACACAAGCGGCGTCCCAAGTTTGGGAAACACTGCATTAAGAAACTGAATACAGGTAAATCTCACCCTCAGAGATGTTCTAATAAGCTTCTTTCACAAACTAGACTCCTTCTTAGTCTGGGCCCAATCCTTTCCAATGGCATAGTTCTTATAAGTTCCAGCTCAGGTGGTAACTAGGGTATTTCTCATGACTGCGGACCCTTTGTTCTGTTCCACCCCCTTTTAGCTTTGGCACAAGGCGGGAATCCTTTGTCTCTCTCTGGGTTCCCACCCTTCCTTCTAAATGGAAAAGCACCAGGTTTAAGATGGATTCCAGTACCAGGTGACATGATCACATGTCACTGTAAGACCTCATTCTCCATTCTTTCAGGGTTGGCCTGCACGTACCTAGGAAGGTTTGCGAGTAAACAGAGCCATTTACAACCAATTGTCTTTGTTAATGGGAGCCATCAAGATTCCAAGCCATTATTAATGGCCCACACTTTACATAATTACAATAGGACCTTAGAGAAATACTTCATATTTTTAGTTTCAGATACAAGAATGATACATACATACAAATAGGATGAACACACTCAGTAGATTATAAGCTTTGTAATGATACCTTTACAAGAGACCTTTTGCATAAAGCATATTCCAGTTACATTATATTTACACTCCTAAGCGTATTTCCATAAACATATGGAATGCAACATCATCCATGGTAACATTTTTAAGTATAGAAAAGCTATTTTTAAGATGTTTTTGTTGTTCCCTCTGAGCTCTGCATGGTTGGAGTGATGGTAGCGTTACAGGTTGATGCATATGAAAAACAAACCCAATTAATATTTTTAAGACACTCATACATTTATAAAATAGCCTTCCTGTAGCATATGTTGTATATACAGAATACTTGAAGGGGTGATATAAAATTTTAATCAACACTTGCATATGGTCTGCATACATTTCTTCTTCCTCTTCTTTCACTTTATTTGTAATGCTAGTTCATCTTTTATTTTATGCATAGCATGAAGTAAAAACCACAGTGGTGGCTGTTCTGTCTTTCCCTAAAGCAAGGGGTCAATATCTGTGCTGCATTTCTAGATTTCTTTTGTTAACATTATTCTGGGTCATCTTGTTTTCTGCAAATATTTATTTTAAACAAGAAATCAATACGTGTATTCTAGTAGTGGCAGCTTCTCTTTCCTCTGACCAGTCAGAGGTGCCATCAGAAAAACAGACATGGAAGACAGAAGCCTGATTCTCCAATGCCCTGCGTCTTGTATAGTCATCTACAGTCCTGCAAAGTGAATATAAAAATTCCCCACTTTCACTGGTGGAAACACTTTACATCCATTTTGCATAGGTATAAGCCAAAGGAGAACCAGACCCATTGATTAGATTAGAATCAATAGTACTAATTTAGAGACATTAAAATGGATTTTGTTTCCTCCCTGCAGTACAAATGGGCCTTTACACTTAGAATCTCACCAAAATTATGAATAGACAGGAAATCCTGTAACCTTGTGGCCCACAACTCATGGTTTACAGAAACTCCAGACATTTGCCTGAGCTCTGTCAGTGTTTGTAGCAAAACCCAGAGGCCATCCTTGGGATCTGAGCAATTCTGTTTCCAATCACAGCTTTGCTTCACCTAAATCACAGGCCAGGAAGGTTCATAATGGCAGGATTTTATACAATAATTCCACCATTTAACACTCACTCAAATCAACCTGGAAAAAAATAAAAAAACTTGGTCCCTGGTTTCAGAGGCTTGATCTAGACAACATGGGGGGGGAACCATCAAGGAGGAAGATAAACAATAAAAAAAGGCAGATAGTATTCTAAGTGTAAAGCTGTAATTACCACTCCTCTCATTCATCTTCTGTATTATGAGAAGAGACTAGAGGGGTGGGGGGAAATGACAGCTTCTATGACTAGAGAGATAAGGTGGGTGAGGTAATATCAAATCTCAAGAAGAGGTCTGCGTAGCTCAAAAGTTCTCTCATTTACCAACAGAAGTTGGCCCAATAAAAGATATTACTTTACCTCACCCACCTTGTCTCTCTAATATCCTTGGACCAAGACAGCTAACTCTCTAAGCTTTATGACTGTCAGAGATCCACGTATGATATGATACTCCCTATGTGCCCAACACTAAGCACAACGAAGCACGTTTCTGGTTGTCCTTGATTACAAACTAAGTTATTAAAAAAATCTGCTACTTACATTTCCGTTTTAAATTTATTTTAGTTGCTATCTCAGAAAGAGCCTGGCTCCCCACCACCTTCCACTGACATTACACTGGGTCCTATTGCCCCCAATACTGCAAGAATGGAACTGGCTGGCATTAGACAACTGTGTTTTGAGCCCTCAGCTTGCAATCTGCACAGTCGTATTCCTGCGATGAGTAAAATGCAGATGAGTTAGCCAGGTCTAGAGGGATAATTCCTACTAAGAACTAAGAACTATTTGTCACGAGAGGTTTTAGGGAAAAGTCACATGGGAGTGTCGGCAAAAAAAGAGATAATGGAAATTTAGGGTCTAATCTCTGAACCCCTCATTCATGAAAGCAGGACTGTAAAAGCCCTTATTCAGGCAAATAGGTTTGAGGACTGTAGAAGTACAAACAGCCTTCAGTAAAAAAGCCTCATAATCCTGTAGGAAATTAGAGCTCCCACTGAGAGTCAAATGATCTGTTCTTTTGTGTGGCCACATTACTGTCCCCAACCTCTTTATTTACCCTGAAATGCAAGCTTGAAATGCAGCTCAGGATTTAACTTGCCGCTGTCAAAGAAATTCATTCAGCTCACCCACTCACAAAAATGAGAAAATGTCAAAAGTTATGGGACTTATTTTTATACACACACACACACACACACCACCCATGACTCTTACTGCAAAAGAGCAACTGTAGACACCATCAAACCCCGAACCCTGTAAGACCATTCCAGATGTCCCAACATCCCTGTTACTGCATTAGATTGTGAGGAGCAGCAAAGAGGGTGATTAACAGCTAAACTAGGTAGTATAGTCTAAACACTTCTGGGATTTGGAAGAGAAAAAAAGTTAACTGATAAAAGTATTTAAGTTTAAAGAAACTGGCAACTGCAAACAGGATTTCCTTGAAAATTATAAGCACAAGGACCGTGCAGATGTCATCATACTGGCCCAAGAGGAGCAAAAATACAAATGATCTGTTCCTTAAAGATTAAGCACAATAGGACCTAGTAATCTAGAGGGGAAAAATAGTAAGTAAATGTCTGTATACAAAGTTACATACTACATACACAGCCAAAATATATACCACACAAATATACCATATGTCCAGCCCAGTGGCCTATTGGTAATCCTACGTGCTGCCATGCAGGGAGTCTATGCTCAGTTATTAGTCCCAAACTCTTACTCATAGGGTGGGAGTACCATTAAGCCAGTGTATTCTATGCACGTGCACACACCCCAGAGGGAAGAAAAGGGAAGAAGTACCTTGCATCTTTCCAATGCAACTCCTCCAGCCAGCTAGAACCAATACTAATGGAAGTCTCTCTTCCAGTCCTAGCTGGCTAGGACATTGGCTATGATTAGGCTTGACAGAATTTGATTTTATATATTATAATTTCAGCAGATAATGTCCATGTGTATTTTTATTTTTATTGATTTAAATGTTCACCATTGTGCAAAATTATGGGGTTTAAGTCTTTTTTTCAATTTTTATCAATCACAGTTGTGGGAAATTATGGGGAAGGGTCAACAATATTTATTTAAATTACAGTAGATGCTCAGATTCAAAAAGTTAAAGCTTTATAATTATTAAAACACAAATTATCAACATCACATGGAAAAATATACACAGTAAATATCCTTGAATCAAATTCTACTAAATTCTCATGCAGCATTTTTACTTTATCTATTGGTAAATTTCTATTATTATTGATGGGCTTTTCTGTTCATTTGTGTGTACGGTGAAATTGACATTTACTGATATTTACCAATAAAAATCAAATCCTTCCAAGCCTAGCTATGATGCAGGTCTCAGAACTGGGAGGGAGACAAAGTAGAGAAAATGTAAAGGGTGATGGTAAAAGTCCTTATAATTCCTGCAGAGAGAGAGAAAAAGGACAATCCCTGTGCCAATGAGAGGCAACAAACAAAAAAAAGTATGTAACCAGGAAAATAAAACTACTACAAAAAGTACAAAGAACTATACATAGTTTTACATAAGGCCAAACAAATATTCCCTATGGAGATCATCTGAAAAGTTATCGGTTTTAAAGAATGCTAAACTATGTTCCACATGTTACAGAAAAACTTTCAGCTGATTCCATGCGTTAAGGACCTCTGTTCCATTTTGGCAGTCATGCCAGGGAATAAATGAATGAGTAAAACGGAAGATGGAAATCTAGAGATCAGTTCCTAGAGCCATCCTGCATTCCAAGAATAATTTTCCTAATGCAGAGAAGAGCTCAGCTGCTCAAGCACATACAATCTAAGGCCTACTCCTCTTCTCTTCCCTGCCCCACTCCACCCCTCTGGGAGGCAATGAATTTGCAGCTGGTTGGTGAGCTCTCTTAGCCATTGAGGCCCCATCTAGACAACACTTACAATGGGGGTACCTATTGATACCACGATTGTTCCCTGCCTCAGTTACAACACAGCTGAAATCTGTAGGGAACATAAGTTCCTGAGTACATTATAAATCTCAGCTGTGTTGCACCCAAGTCAGAGGACAATTGTATCATAAATGGGTTCCCTGATTTGTATCTGTAAGATAGAGAGGACTTAACAACAATGGATCTTGCATAACCATGAGTTGAGTTCTATACTCTCTTTAGCTCTTCACTCCTGACACTTCTTTCAGTTTTACTTAAGACATTTATTCCTTTGATCTCAAAAAGAAAAAAAAAAGGATTTAGTCTCACTTTTAACTTTAAAACCATCTCAGCAACAACCGCAAGATGCTAAAATACAAGTCTTTTTCACAGAGTATACCCTCAAACCAGAAAAGCTACATTTATTCCAAGCAATTCACTAATTTACTGTGTTGTACTCAGATATCAAACACAGATGTCCCCACTCTTTAAATAATAAGCTTGTAACACAAAGACAGGAAAGACAATTAAAACAAAGTAAATGACAAAACATCCTGAACTTCCAGCAACTGTGACTGAAAATGGCACAACAATGAGCAGCACCTGAGCAATGAATTTTCCAGTCTTTCACCAGTTGCATCGTAACTTTTACTGACTCAGTTTTAAAATGCAGACATTACATGGGAGCATGTTATGTACCATTCTAATCAGGAATAGGTTTCTCAGATAAATACACAAATACTCAGACTTCTTAAAAGTATGTTCTGCTGGACACTAGCACTGGTGTAAACTCTAGTAAAACTAGGGTTACCATATTAAACAAATAAAAAAAGAGGA
>NW_020664439.1:2901435-2919654 GCF_002925995.2 Terrapene triunguis
TTTTTGGCAATTCCCCCCGGACGGGGGTTTGATTGCCAAAAAGCCGGACATGTCCGGGAAAAACCGGACGTATGGTAACCCTAGTAAAACCCTCTGAACATACTTTATGTGAAGTGAAAATTACAGGCAGTAGCTACAGGTGACACACAAGCTAAATCACTATCAGATTTAGAAATATTTTATAGAGTCAGCAAATTGGGCTTCTCTCCCTCCAGTAGAAGAGTCTGGGACTTCACACGATGAGAAGACTGTTAAAACAAACCCAACAGTTGCAAGACTTTTCTGCTGCTCCTTCCTCTTTTCAAACATCTCCACCAAAAACCTCAGCAATGATGCGGAGTTGGTGACCCTGAATCGAGAAAGGGAGCAAGGTAAATAGCGGACACTGCAAAGAAAGTACAAAGGACAACCTCAAGTGAGGTTGGGGGGAGGGATAGCTCAGTGGTTTGAGCATTGGCCTGCTAAACACAGGGTTGTGAGTTCAATCCTTGAGAGGACCCCTGCCTTAAACCAAGGAAGTGCCTTTTCAGTCATCTTAAATAAATTTCATTTAACAGATTATATTTCTCCTCTTCACTACGTATAACTAAAATACCCTCTTTAGGTTTACAGGGATCATTTTTCCTGTTTCCAGTTGGTAAATACTAATTCCTCCAACACACATACGTTCCCTCTCCCCAATCAAATCTTTTGAAAGGACCTAAAATGACCATAGCTATGTTAGTTTAGTGGATTCTATAACATATATTAAAAAGTCATGCCCAAATATGCCTGTCATTCACCATCATCAACTGACATCAGCTCAGCCTTGGGATTGTTATTTGCCTGAAGAAGGAGCACTAAATATTGGGGCTTTTTATATTTTGGGGAAGGAAACCACAAAAAGTATCCTTCAAAAAAGAATTCTCAGCAAGCAAACAGTAGACTTAAAAACAGTCATTTACAGCCCAGAAAGCAATTTCCCTCCCCCAGATTATAATTAAGGCTGCGTGTCTGTCACAGAAGTCACGGAATCCGTGACTTTCTGTGACCTCCATGACTTCTGTAGTGGCCGCAACAGCAGTTTGGGTCTGTTGGAGGGGGCTCAGGGTTGGGGCAGGAGGTTGGGGTGCAGGGCAGCACTTACCTTGGGGGAGCTCCCCAGAAGCGGCTGGCATGTCCCTGCAGCTCCTAGGTGGAGGGGCCAGGGGGCTCAGTGTGCTGCCCATGCCCACAGGCGTCGCCCCGCAGCTCCCATTGGCTGCGGTTCCCGGCGCTTGGGGCTGGAGCAGCGCGTGGAGCCCCCCTGGCCGCCCCTCCCCCTAGGAGCTGCAGGGACATGTCGGTCGGAACCAGGTAGGGAGCCTGCCAGTCCCGCCAACCCTCCCTCTCTCCCCCAGCACCAACAGGGGTCCCGGGCCGCACGCCACTGCCTGCCCCCCCCCCAACACCCACGGTGCCCCCAGACTGCCCCTCCAGAGCATCCACACACACACACGGCCCAAGTTTTAGTTAGAAGTATATAGTAAAAGTCATGGACAGGTCATGAGCCATGAATTTTTCTTTACTGCCCATGACCTGTCCATGACTTCTACTAAAAATACCCGTGACTAAAACGTAGCCTTAATTATAATCTAGAAAGGTGGTTCTCAACCTTTCCAGACTACTGTATCCCTTTCAGGAGTCTGATTTGTCTTCCATACCCAAGTTTCACCTCACTTAAAAACTACTAGCTTACAAAATCAGACATAAAAATACAAAACTGTCACAGCACACTTGTACTGAAAAATTGCTTACTTTCTTGTTTTTACCATACAATTATAAAATAAATGAACTGGAATATAAATACTGTATTTACATTTCAGAAATACTGTATTTACATTTCAGTGTATAGTATATAGAGAAGTATAAACAAATCATTGTCTGTATGAAATTTTAGTTTAGTTTGTACTGACTTCGCTAGTGCTTTTTATGTAGCCTGCTGTAAAACTAGACAAATATCTAGATGATTTTATGTGCCCCTTGGAAGACCTCTGTACCCCTGGTTAAGAACCACTGCTCTTGAGTATCCCCACTGATAAGAGGAAGTAAAGTCCTAAACCATAAATAGCTTTAGAGATCAAAAACAGCATTGTGAATTGCACCTGGAAGGCAACTGGAAACTAGTACAGACTATATGTCATAGGTATAATAAAACCCCTGTGTGAGCTACCACTTAGTCAGCAAACATTCACATTGAAGACTATTCAGGAAGAATAGTGCACAAGGATAGTCACATACAGAAAGCACAGTAGTAGTCTAGTCTAGCATTGACAAAAGTATAGATACTTATAGTGAATTCTGCATTGTAAAGTAAATGGGGCTCAAGCTCCTTGTCAAACAAAGTCTTTTGGGGGAGGGAGCACTCTTGGCCACTGCTGCTATCTGGGCATCCAAAACAAGACAATGAAATCAAAGTTCCTCAATTATAACCTTACTTACAAATGGTAAACATACCTCAAACCCTTCAACCTAACGGGCTATCAGCTCCGACACTTGCTATGTATGGTGTTTTTTCCTATCCACCAACATCACTGCCATTATGTCTGTACGGAGCTTCAGAGATCAAGCTCCTAGGCCTTGCCTACACAAAGGGAAAAGTCGATCTAACCTATGCAATTTGAGTTACGTGAATAGCGTAACTCAAATGACGTAGCTTAGATCTACTTACCGCGGGGTCCACACTACGCGACGTCGATGGGAGATGCTCTCTCATCAACTCCCCTTACTCTTCTCAATCAGGTGGAGTACAGGAGTCGCCAGGAGAGCAATCGACGGTCAATTTAGTGGGTCACTAAATCGACCGCTGATGCATCGATTGCCGCAGTGTTGATCTCTGGTAAGTGTAGACAAGCCCCTAGTCAAGCCCCATTCTTGACAGACAATGGGAAAGACAAGTGACCAAAGCATCTGGGTCTAAGTGTTATCAGCATGTCGATGGTACTGCAGCCCAAACCATCTCGCTATCTCCAGTAGTGGCCTCACATATACATTTTACATTTAACAGGCACAATGATGACAAAACCCAGCAATACTCTCCAAATACCAACCTCTTAACAAAATTGTCAGCTATATTTTGATTTAATGACATACAAGGCAGAATAAAATCTATCTTGTTCTCCTATACCTGTATTAGCTTTGTACTGCTGACACTTGTTACAATTTCTGCCTCTTGTGAGAGCTATATTAAAATAGGGAAAAGATGTAGAGTAAAAACGATATTATTTTAAAGTTTTTGGTTTTTTTAAACTATAAAAGTCAGGCTTGAAAAATGTATTATTGCACACCTACTTGTCCAAAGACCAAGCCTACTAGCCCCAGTGAAAAATACTTAGGCCTTCATCTAAACCACTCTGCCATAACCCCTGCAATTTACAGGAATAACACTTGTGTACTGTATTTATATGTAACTTGTTACATTATGAAAATATATTAACTAGCAAAACGACTATCTTCTTACCCTTTCTAGCTTCAATTCACATTCTCTTTTATTTTCTATCATAGATCCTGGTGTATTTTTTCTGCATTGTTTCAGCGTCTGTTTCCTTTTCACCTTCTTCCCAACCAACCCCTTACATCCTTTTCCCTCTCCTTTTCTGTACACTGTAATCTCTATCTCCTACATTGTTTCCCCCCGCCCCATCTCTCTTTCAGTACCCTACTTCTCTTTTCTAACTTATCCTATCAGCCTCTCTCTCCCTCTTATTTGCACACTTACCCCATCCATATCCTAACCACAGATACATACACTCACTCACCCCCACCCCTTTGAACATAAAGCTTGAAAATTTCACCAGATACTTAACAGCCAGAGGGCTAAAAGGCGGGGACTAAACTAAGATGAAGGACCCAGCTGTCCAAGATGAGAATCCAGGCCACTAATGAACAACTGGGAAACAGAAGGTACTAAGACTGCTAGCAGGGTGCTGTCACTGGATTCTACTTGAGGCTCCATTTTATTCTTCACCACATAGTAAGTGTCTGATAAATTTGAAGCCTCAAACCACCTCTGGCTGCTGAAGGAGAGAATTCTCTCTCTTGCATACCATTGTCCTCTTCCCCAATGCAATAGCTCCAGTGTCCACCTCTGCTGCTCTTCAGAACTCTCCCAAGCAGAACCAAAATAAAATTGACCTAATTCTTGTCAGTTTGACTAATACCACAGGGTGCTCATTAACATCTGTGAAAACTGACACAGCTGTCCTCAGTTTTACTCTGCAGATAGGAAACCTCTGGGTGGAAGCACAAGTACTGGAGCCATCTGGCTACAGGCTACTGCAGAGCCTTAGTTTACCCTTGGTAAATTTTCTTTACAAATAGGCAACCTAGAAGATTAGCCCTCTCTTTGATTGAAAGCTTAGATTCATCAGAAGTCAAAGAGATCATCCAGGAAAGCTGGAAAACTGCAAAGTTATTTACAATATGTAAAATCAATTGCCTCATTCTTAACAATGTATGTGGAGAAATGTGCCTAAAACCCTCCCTATTAGCAAGACCAGAAACATTGCTGGGTCTGAAGATCCCTGTATGTTGCTTCAAATGGGAAAGGTTCGCCATTGTTCCTTTCCTGTTATTGTTACAAACTGAAAGCTTCCGTGCCAGGAAAACCTTTTCCTTCATAAACTATCCGAAAATAAAAATACACTAATCTGAGCCTGTCTGCACACACCGCCTGCTTCAAAAGAAATGTATGGAGCCTTAAGAAACATTCCAACAATCCCATTCCCTTTGTCTCAGAGACCTACCCAGGTATCCCAGCTGTTGCCCGTGTCTCGTCTTTCAGCAGTGACCCTGTGCCACTCAGCCGATCCTGCCGGCGTTGGTAAAGCTTAGAGGACGCCAGCCCCCGAAGTCTCATGCCAGCCATAGCACCCAATGCCACTGTGAAGGGGAGTGCAGAAAGACAACTGGAGAGAACAAAAGCACTGAAATGTCAGTGAGTCACTTTCCTTCTGGGAGTTTCGCTTAGTTCTCAGAAGTGCTAAATCAGGATAGACAGAATCCTGCCCAAGTGCTGCTTGTTACCCATCATCTGCCATTCTGTTACAATTCTAACAAACCAGATTCTTTTGTTCCTGTATCCCACTGGTATGACCCACTGAAGCCAGTGGGTAGGATCGGCACCAGAGATTAATTCTGTGTCAGATTGGCACACAAAGTCTACATATGCTCCATTTTCCAAGAGATGAATTTAAAAATCTCATTCTTCAAGTAACTTATCCACTTAAACCAATAAAGCTCCTCAGTCAAACCAGAACAGAACAACAGTAGAAATGCAAAAGAGGTCAGTGATCTCCGAGCAAAGAACTCAGTCCTTTACTGCAGACTAATATCAGATCCTGGCTACTCTAAGTTGGTCCCCTGCAAGATGGTGCATCATACAATATGAGGTATGCATGATGTTTATGATGTATGTATGATGTTGCAATCTGCAGAACCCTTCACTCCATGTAGATAAAGCATACCCCCAACAGCGAAAGTATGAAGATTCTTGCTCTCCAGATACACTGTAGTCTGCAAGAGTTGCATTCCGTGCAAGATCAGGAAGCTGAGAAAAGGAACATACTTTACATTCCAGCCTCCAGAGCACTCACTCTGCTGGGAACTGAGCAGGGTTTCAGCCAGACGCCCACCCTTTACACCACTCCTGCCTCCCACCCTCTAGAGGAAGAGAGGATCACATTACACAAATGGGACTAAAAATATTCTGAGACCACAAAAGTCGATTCCTTAAAGGAACAAAAGAACAGAATAGAGGATGACAGGAACATCCAGGCTAGAATATCATCACATCAGAAGCAGCACAGTCCAAGAAAACCAAACCAATCCAAGGGCCATTATAATCTATGGTTTATTTATTTTACAATAAGACAGGGGATTTTCAAGGAAGTAATGAAATATTACATATACCATATCTACAGTCTGGAAAGCTCTAGAAATAATATGAGAGGAATGATTTGCACAACTGTTTAACAGGGAGTGACCAACAGTGGTCCCTTCTGACATTAAAATTTATGAGAGTAGTAGTTTATACTGGAATCCAAAAAAACAGGCAGAGATGCAGAACATCATCGTTTCAAAGAGAAGAAAACAGCAGCATCCTCACCTTCAGTTCCTCCTACCTTTCTTCAAGTATTTCAGACTGCCTGCACCTACAGGTGACCTGCAAAGAATTTTTTTTAAATTGCACTTGTGCTTTTTTTATATTATTTTACTTCTTTATGATGTATAATGAGGACCTGATTTTTTTTTAATTTTCAAAATGGCATTTTCTGCTTGCTTTTAACTTTAGAAATATCAGGTATGCCAGCTCTGATCTTTCCTGGTATTGCTGAAGGATCTCCTAGGACGTCTTCGTCTTGGAGGATGTATATAGTACGTCTCTTACCTTTAATTGGGGGTGAAAATGTCAAATAATTAACAAGTATGTTCTTTTTTCAAAATGTTAAAACCCACTTAACTGTAAGACTAATCAACATGTTTTAGAACAGTCTGACTAAAAATCCCTTCCACTCTCAAATGCTCAGCTTTCACACTGTCACTATTTCACTGGCACAACAGTCATCACAGTCTTTCACACTAGACAGAACCTGAACATCTAATGTAAAAAACAAATGGCAGTGGAGGCAGAAGCTTTCAAAATGAACCAAACTATTATTTAAATATTATTTTTTTTTAGAAAAAGCTTTAGGGCTCTCTTTATACCTCACAAGCTAAAAAGGGCTCCAGCCCAGTTCTCCACCATCCCCACATCTGCAGGTCACCTTCAAGAGACAGGACTGATGTCAAAACCTTATTAACAAATCACTGTCTGAGACTAAACTAAAGAGAAGGCTGCCACACGTCTCTTAGGCATAGATGAGTAGCTCCCAAGAGAAGCAGCTCAATGATTGTCCAATAAATCTCTCAGGACTTTCCAGTGAGTTAAAATTTACTCCGCTAGCCTCAGAGGGCAGGTTTAAATAGAAAGATAAAAATAAGATTAAATTAAAAATGCATTTTTCAACCCAGAAGACCAAGAGTGGTTGTTCATAATTCAGACAGACAAGCTCTGCATTAGTGCTCTTGTTTGCAGTCACAACTCTTCTTGTAATTACTGAGGCTTGCTAGGTCAGTATAACTATGTGGCTCAGGGGTGTGGAAAATCCATACCTCTGAGCAATGTAGTTAAACTGATATAACCCCCAGTGTAGACAGTGCTATGTCAAGGTGAGGGCTTCTCCCATTGACATAGCTTCCACCTCTAGGGTAGGTGGAGTACCTACACCAATGGGAGCAGCTCTTCCATCTGCATAGGTAACATCTTCACTGCTGCTACAGTGCTATAAGTGTAGACAAGCCCTGGCATTTGTACTCCATCTTCCCCATCACACTCCAACTCATTTTACTTGCAATTACTTCATAAAGAGAATCACCATAAAGAGAATCACGTGCACAGTAATATCTCCCTTTCCTTGTTAATAAAAAGCTTGTGGACAGATGGTTGCTTAAAACACACTTCATTATACTTTATATGTTGTGACAGACCCAGACCAGTGGGGTACAGGAGTCTGGTCAAGGGTAAATATACTGGTCACTGGATGAGTAGTTTTCTGTTCCCTGAGTGACCAGAGCAGGGGCTGCACTAGAGTAATCAGGAACCTGCTAGAACCAGTTAAGGCAGGCAGGCTAATTAGGACACCTGGAGCCAATTAAGAAGAAGCTGCTAGAATCAATTAAGACAGGCTAATCAGGGCACCTGGGTTTTAAAAGGAGCTCACTTCAGTTTGTGGTGTGAGTGTGAGGAGCTGGGAGCAAAAAGCTGAGAGTGAGAGGGTGTGGGGCTGGAGGACTGAGGAGCACAAGCGTTATCAGACACCAGGAGGAAGGTCCTGTGGTGAGACATAGGCCTGGTCTACACTACGAGTTTAGGTCAACTTTAGCTGCGTTAAATCGAATTAAGCCTGGACACGTTCACACGACGAAGCCCTTTCTTTCGACTTAAAGGGCCCTTTAAACCGGTTTCTTTACACCACCTCCGACGAGGGGATTAGCGATAAAATCGGCCTTAGGGGGTCGGAATTGGGTGTGTGTGGACGGAATTCGACGTTATTGGCCTCCGGGAGCTATCCCACAGTGCTTCATTGTGACCGCTCTGGACAGCACTCTCAACTCAGATGCACTGGCCAGGTAGACAGGAAAAGCCCCGCGAACGTTTGAATTTCATTTCCTGTTTGCTGTGAGCGTGGAGAGCACAGGTCGCTCATCAGCACAGGTAGCCGTGATGGAGTCCCAGGATCGCAAAAGAGCTCCAGCATGGACAGAACGGGAGGTTCGGGATCTGATCGCCATATGGGGAGATGAATCAGTGCTGGCCGAACTCCAAAGCAGTAAACGAAATGGCAAAATATTAGAAAAGGTCTCCAGGGCCATGAAGGACAGAGGCCATAACAGGGACGCACAGCAGTGCCGCGTGAAAATTAAGGAGCTAAGGCAAGCCTACCACAAAGCCAGAGAGGCAAACGGAAGGTCCGGGGCTGAGCCGCAAACATGCCGCTACTACGCAGAGCTGCATGCCATTCTAGGGGGTGCAGCCACCACTACCCCAACCGTGTGCTATGAGTCCCTCACTGGAGAAACACACAGGGAAGCGGGTTCTGGGGACGAGGAAGATGAGCCTGAAGATAATGTAAATAGCTCACAGCAGCAAGGAAGCGGAGAAACTAGTTTCCCCAACAGCCAGGATATGTTTATCACCCTGGACCTGGAACCAGTAACCCCCGAACTCACCCAAGACCCTGTGGGCACACAGGGGACCTCTGGTGAGTGTACCTTTGTAAATATTACACATGGTTTAAAAGCAAGCGTGTTTAATGATTAATGATTAATTTGCCCTGGCAATCGCGGCCAGTACAGCTACTGGAAAAGTCTGTTAACGTGTATGGGGATGGAGCGGAAATCCTCCAGGGACATCTCCAGAAAGCTCTCCTTCATGTACTCCCAAAGCCTTTGCAAAAGGTTTCTGGGGAGGGCTGCCTTATCCCGTCCGCCATGGTAGGACACTTTACCACGCCAGGCCAGTAGCACGTAGTCTGGAATCATTGCATAACAAAGCATGGCAGCATATGGTCCCGGTGTTTGCTGGCATGCAGACAACATGCATTCCTTATCGCTCTTTGTTATCCTCAGGAGAGTGATATCATTCACGGTCACCTGGTTAAAATGGGGCAATTTTATTAAGGGGACATTCAGAGGTGCCCCTTCCTGGTCTGCTGAACAGAAATATTCCCCGCTGTTAGCCACGCGGTGGGGGGAGGGGTGAAGTGATCATCCCAGAGAATTGGGTGTGTGGGGGAGGGTTATTAGTTGGGTTTGTGCTGCACGTTAACCCTGAAACCGCAGCCCCTCCTTTTACATTGCAAACCCATTTTAAATGGCCAACCCAACGGGTGCTTGGTATGGTTAATGATAGCAATACTCTTTGAAACCATCCCCACATGTTAAGAAGGTTAAAAAAGCCAAAAGACTGTGTCTTACCATGGCTGCCTGCAAGCTGAAATCTGTGACCTGGCACTGCGTGAGTGATCTCTCACACCAAACAGGCAGGCCCTCAATATAAGAGGAAAAATGCGACCTTGTAACGAAAGCACATCTGCTGTGTAGTGTGAACAGCAAAATGTAACGTGAAAGAGTGTACACATTGTTCTCTAAAATGTATCTTTTTTAACCACCTCTCCCTTCTCATCCACCAGCTGCAAATCGTTCTCCTTCACAGAGGCTCGTGAATATTCGAAAAAGGAAGCGAAGGACGCGTGATGAAATGTTTACAGAACTTCAGACTGCCTCCCACGCTGACAGAGCCCAGCAGAATGCGTGGAGGCAGTCAATGACTGATTACCGAAAAGCCCAATATGAGCGAGAGGAGAGGTGGCGGGCTGAATCGCGGGCTGAGGAGGAGAGGTGGCGGGCTGAATCACGGGAGGAACAGAGGAAGTTGCGGGCTGAAGATGAGAGGTGGCGTCAGCTTGCACACAGAAAGCAAGAGTCCATGCTCCGGCTGCTGGAGCATCAAACTGATATGCTACAGCGTATGGTTGAGCTGCAGGAAAGGCAGCAGGAGCACAGACCGCCGCTACAGCCCCTGTGTAACCAACAGCCCTCCTCCCCAATGCTACAGCGTATGGTTGAGCTGCAGGAAAGGCAGCAGGAGCACGGACCGCCGCTACAGCCCCTGTGTAACCAACAGCCCTCCTCCCCAAGTCCCATTGCCTCCTCACCCAGACGCCCAAGAACACGGTGGGGGGGCCTCCGGCCACACAGTCACTCCAGCCCAGATGATTTCCCGAGCAATAAGTGTTAAAGTTTTAAAGTTTTAAACTGCAGTGTGTCCTTTTCCTTCCCCACCCATCCCGGGCTACCTTTGCAATTATCCCCCTAGTTGTGTGATGAAGTAATAAAGAATGCATGAATGTGAAGTAACAATGACTTTATTGCCTCTGCAAGTGGTGCTTGAAGGGGGGAGGGTAGTAGGGGAGGGTGGGGTTGTTGGTTTACAGGGAAGTAGAGTTAACCGGGTGGGGGGGGCGGAGATTTCATCAAGGAGAAACAAACAGAAGTTTCAAACCGTAGCCTGGCCAGTCACAAAACTGGTTTTCAAAGCTTCTCTGATGCGCACCGCGCCATGCTGTGCTCCTCTAACCGCCCTGGTGTCTGGCTGCGCGTAATCAGCGGCCAGGCGATTTGCCTCTACCTCCCACCCAGCCATAAATGTCTCCCCCTTACTCTCACAGAGATTGTGGAGCGCACAGCAAGCAGCAATAACAATGGGGATATTCTTTTCGCTAAGGTCTGAGCAAGTCAGTAAGCTGCGCCAGCGCGCTTTTAAACGCCCAAATGCACATTCCACCACCATTCGGCACTTGCTCAGCCTGTAGTTGAACAGGTCCTGACTCCTGTCCAGGCTGCCTGTGTACGGCTTCATGAGCCATGGCATTAAGGGGTAGGCTGGGTCCCCAAGGATCACGATAGGCATTTCAACATCCCCAACGGTTATTTTCTGGTCCGGGAAGAAAGTCCCTTCCTCCAGCTTTCTAAACAGAGCAGAGTGCCTGAAGACGGGAGCATCATGTACCCTTCCCGGCCAGCCCACGTTGATGTCGGTGAAACGTCCCTTGTGATCCACCAGGGCTTGCAGCAGCATTGAAAAGTACCCCTTGCGGTTTATGTACTCGGTGGCTTGGTGCTCCGGTGCCAAGATAGGGATATGGGTTCCGTCTATCGCCCCACCACAGTTTGGGAATCCCATTGCAGCAAAGCCATCCACTATGGTCTGCAAGTTTCCCAGAGTCACTATCCTTGATATCACCAGATCTCTCATTGCCCTGGCAACTTGGATCACAGCAGCCCCCACAGTAGATTTGCCCACTCCAAATTGATTCCCAACTGACCGGTAGCTGTCTGGCGTTGCAAGCTTCCACAGGGCTATCGCCACTCGCTTCTCAACTGTGAGGGCTGCTCTCATCCTGGTATTCTGGCGCTTCAGGGCAGGGGAAAGCAAGTCACAAAGTTCCATGAAAGTGCCCTTACGCATGCGAAAGTTTCGCAGCCACTGGGAATCGTCCCACACCTGCAGCACGATGCGGTCCCACCAGTCTGTGCTTGTTTCCCGGGCCCAGAATCGGCGTTCCACGGCATCAACCTGCCCCAGGAACACCATGATTTCCACATTGCTGGGGCCTGTGCCTTGTGAGAGGTCTAGGTCCATGTCCATTTCCTCCTCACTCTCGTCGCCGCGCTCTAATCGCCACCTCCTCGGCTGGTTCCGGTTTTGCTTTGGCATGTCCTGGCTCTGCATATACTCCAGGACAATGCGCGTGGTGTTCATAGTGCTCATAATTGCCGCGGTGATCTGAGCGGGCTCCATGATCCCAGTGCTAGCTATGGCGTCTGGTCTGAAAAAAGGCGCGAAAGTAGTATCTGACGGACCAGGGGAAGAAGGGAGGAAGGGAGGGAGGGAGGGGCGAGTGACGACATGGCGTACAGGTACAGGGAATTAAAATCAAGAAAGGTGGCTTTGCATCAGGGAGAAACACAAACAACTGTCACACAGAATGGCCCCCCCCCAAAGATTGAACTCAAAAGCCAGGGTTTAGCAGGAGGGAGGGGGGAAGCAAATGAATACAGAATAAATCTATTTTTTACATCTTAAGACGACGGTGCAGCATGACTGATAGCCCTCGGCATTTTCTGGGTGCTTGGCAGCAAATACTGGGCGCTTGGCAGTTAGCCTTCAGGTCTATTGCACAATCTGATACCCACTGCAGTATGACAACGATGGATACCCGTCGTAATATACTATCTACTGCCCAAAAGGCAAGGGGTTGCTGCTGTGTAGCAATCTAGCCCCACGTCTGCCAGCCCCATGTCTGCCAGCACCCAGATCGCCCTCGGCCTCTTCTGGGTGCTTAGCAGACAATACTGGGCACTTGGCAGAAAATAGCATACTACGACTGATAACCATCATTGTCTGCCCAGGTGCCCATGATCGACAGCCACTGCAGTACGATGACGACGGATACCAGTCATAATATACCATCTTCTACCAAAAGGCAAGGGGCTGGTGCAATGCAGCCCTACGGCTGCCAGCCCCACAGCTGCCCGCACCCAGATCACCGATGAAGGCTACCAGTCATGCTGCACCGTCTACCGCCAAAAGGCAGTTAGCTGCTGCTGCTGCGTAGCAATGCAGTCCCAACTCTGCCGGCACCTAGATGACATATGGTGACGGTGAGCTGAGCTGAGCGGGCTCCATGCTTGCCGTGGTATGTTGTCTGCACAGGTAACCCAGGTAAAAAGGCGCGAATCTATTGTCTGCCGTTGCTGTGACGTAGGGGGAGGGACCTGACGACATGTACCCAGAACCCCCCGCGGCACTGTTTTGCATCATCCGGGCATTGGGATCTCAACCCATAATTCCAACGGGCGGCGGAGACTGCGGGAACTGTGGGATAGCTACCCATAGTGCAATGCGCCGGAAGTCGACGCTAGCCTCGTTACTGTGGACGTGGTCCGCCGACGTTATGCACTTAGAGCATTTTATGTGGGGACACACACAATCGGCTGTATACAACCGATTTCTATAAAACCGGCTTCTATTAATTCGATCTAATGTCATAGTGTAGACATACCCTAAGGAAGGTGTTTGGAGGAGGCCCTGGGGAAGTAGCCCAGGGAGTTGTAGCTGTCATGCAGCTGTTACAGGAGGCACTATAGACAGCTGCAGTCCACAGGGCCCTGGGCTGGAACCTGGAGTAGAGGGCGGGCCCGGGTTCCCCCCAAACCTCCCAATTGACCTGGACTGTGGGTTCTTCCAGAGGGGAAGGTCTCTGGGCTGTTCCCCAACCCACATGGTGAATCTCTGAGGCAAAAAAATCTGCCAATAAGCGCAGGACCCACCAAGATAGAGGAGGAACTTTGTCACAATGTACATAGCATATTTCACCTGAGATTCTCAAATTGCTTTACAAGTTTTAATTATGAGATTTTGTGTTGCTTTAAACAAACTAAACTATAAAGAAAATAGGTTTATCCAATCTTGCTCCATTCTAGTATCTTAGGATGTTACTTGTAACAGTAGCTGGTATTTTTGGCCAGAAGCGATTTTTAAATTGACCGTATCCTTTTAAACTTCACACTGTTCACAGTTCAGAATTTATAAACAAATCTGACTGCCACTGATTAACTAAATGACTCCACTTCTCAGTGTTGTGGTTTAGTAATCTATAAAATGATATAGCAACTAATTATGATTATATTCATTTTACAGATTAGTAAACCAAGGCAATGAGAAGTGGAGTCATTAAGTTAATCAGTGGCAGTCAAGATTATTATTCACATATTCCAATTTACCCACCCCAGTTATCTTTTTTTCCTCTCATGACCCCAAATCCCAAAAATCTTTTGCATTCTCTGTTTCAGCCCAGGCCCTCCCACACTGTGATAAATAATAAATGTAATATTTAAAAATGCATTGTTCAATATACAACCAAAGCAGTCATTTACATTGATACTTTCACATTAAAAACCACACTTATTTATATTACTGAAACATGTAAGAGGTCCTATCATAAACCAGGACTCTACTGTGCTAGGCACTGTACAAACAGAGACTGTCCCTGCTCCAAAGAGATTACAGTTTAAGTAAAAGTACCATGTATACATTCTTATTGTAATTTTAATTAATTGGACATTCCCCTCATGTTACCCCTCATTGGGTAATTTAATAAGCCTAATTACTGTAGCTAATTACATTCAGAAAGTTATCTTCAATACTACAAGGGCTAGAACCATTTTTAAAATGAAATTTTTTTTCCCTTCTGCAATGCTTTCTTTTCTATCTGTCTTTGCTATTCATATAGCACCGATAATCATGGAACCTAGCAGCAGGTTCTTTTGTACCCTCTTATTTGTTTTCTTTCTCCCTATCTTTCTTTCCACTGTGTCAGCACTACCTCTTTCTCAGTCTGTTTTAATTTCCTCTTTCTTCCAGTGTCACAGAACAAGATCATGCAATTTTTAAACCAAAAAGCTATTTATGGTATTTCCTAGCTCCAAGTGTGTCCACACTGATCAGTATTATGCAGAAACTCAATTTTGGAACAGCTCATCTTGTTCTACAGTACTGGAATCCCAACAGCTCCAGAACTGAAAAAGATTGTAACTTGTCAGTACTATATATTCCAAAGAGACTACTATTTTGCAAATGTCATACAACACTTTGCCTTCATTAGTAATGCAGTGTAGAGCAGAGGTTCTCAAACTGGGGGCAGAGCATGGAATGTATTCTGGGGGTGTATGAGAAACTTTGGGATAAAAAAAAAAAAAAAAAAAAACATACAACACAAAAAAAACTTGCTGCACACATTAAAATCATAGAATATCAGGGTTGGAAGGGACCTCAGGAGGTCATCTAGTCCAACCCCCTGCTCAAAGCAGGACCTAATCCCAACTAAATCATCCCAGCCAGAGCTTTGTCAAGCCTGATCTTAAAAACCTCTAAGGAAGGAGATTCCACCACCTCCCTAGGTAACCCATTCCAGTGCTTCACCACCCTCCTAGTGAAAAAGTTTTTCCTAATATCCAACCTAAACCTCCCCCACTGCAACTTGAGACCATTACTCCTTGTTCTGTCATCTGGTACCACTGAGAACAGTCTAGATCCTTCCTCTTTGGAACCCCCTTTCAGGTAGTTGAAAGCATCTATCAAATCCCCCCTAATTCTTCTCTTCTGCAGACTAAACAATCCCAGTTCCCTCAGCCCCTCCTCATAACTCATGTGCTCCAGCCCCCTAATCATTTTTGTTGCCCTCCGCTGGACTCTTTCCATTCAGAGCTGGGCAGCTGGATCTCTGAAGGCAGCCACCCAGTTCTGAAGGCGGCACCGCCACCAGCAGCAGAGAAATAGGGGGACAATACCATGCCATGCCACCCTTACTTCTGCGCTGCTGTTTGTGGCAGCGCTGCCTTCAGAGGAGAGCACCTAGCCAGCAGCCGCCGCTCTCTACTCTGCCTTCAGAGCTGGGGAGCCAGAGAGCAGCAGCTGCTGGCTGGGCACTGAGGTGAGAGGAAACTACTACAGACACAAAGAAGTGGGGGCATGATCAAATAAGTTTGAAAACCACTAGTCTAGAGCCGGTGCTGTGAAGTTGTTTGCTGGGGGTTGGAAGTCTTTCTATAGAATCTAAGGGCCCAATCCTACCAGGCACTGTGCTCACCCAGGACTCAATAATGCAAGGAGATGAGCAGACCTACTGACCTCTCACATGGTTAAAGTTAAGCTTATTCACTTCACTGGACTAGAGACGGAATGCTCAGCACATTGCAGGATCAAGTCCCAACTTCATTATTCTTTTACTGAGAAAAAAACCCAGTTAACACAGAACCATAATAAATATTTGTCTTTGAGAATTCCCACAAAAGAATGAGAAACTGTTCAATGGCAGAGGAAGCAATGGAAGCCATGAAGTTATACATTTTCATAATTGACAAGTTTTCCAGGTTAATTTTTTTTCAAAACATTAAACAATAGGGCACCCACATTGTCTGTGCACTTCACTATTTGGAGGCTCATGCCAAAACCCACTCTATATAAGAAATCCAAGAAATTAGCCATTTATATTATCTTTGAGAGGGGAAGAAGGTAAAAATCCTACATTATTTTAGGGAACTACACACATTACAGTGGCTTGTGTACTCTGGAATGTTCCACAAAGCCTTATGTTCTATGTCACATTGTGGTACTGAAAACAATGTTGATGCCTTAAAAGGCAGGGCTCTGAATATGCACAAGACAATGGCACAAAAGGGTTTAATTAATTTATTACCATGATCACTGGATTTGGCAAACTGGATTGGATGGGCCGGGGCACCTAGAGCAGGGGTTCTCAGGACAAATTTTTTGGTGGCCTCGGAGCGCAGCCACCAACTCTTGCTGGTGGCCGCTCTCACACTTTTCCCTAAAATAGTTAATTAGCTTTAGGAAAAACTAATAAATATGCACATATACACGTCCAAATCATTGTAATTTATTTATTGCTAGTTAGTAAGTCTGTTGTGAAAATTGATATTAACAAACATGCAAGTACTGTATCACTTTTCACAGCAGACTTACTCAGCCCGGCCAAGCCTGGGGACAAATTAAGCCCTGGATGGTCAGGGGAGGCAGCAGGGGTCAGGGGAGGCAGCAGGGGCCAGAGCCTGAGGACTGCCGCCACACAGCCAGAGTCTAGAGTTGGAGCCCAAAGTCCTTCGGCCAGAACCTGCTGTGAGGCCCAAAGCCTGAGCCCCACTGCCCTGGGAAGGTGGGGAATTCACTGGCTGCCTGCTCCTCCAGCGTTGTGCCCCAGGTGTCTCCAGATGGGGGCAGAGCCCAACCCCTGCTGGCAGTCCCAGCAATCAACATCAAGGCAGTGCGTTCAGGAGCAACAGGGAGGGAGAGGAGCCACTATTTTACCACCCACCCCCACCCCATCACAGCCCAGGAGGCCGTGGCCACAAGAAAAGCCCCTGGTGGCCGCATTTGAGAAACGCTGAAGAGTATGGCACTCCCCAGGTAACTCAAAAAAGAAACCCACAGTTTTTTCAAATATCACAAAGTAACTTCCCTTGCCCCTAAACTTGAATGATCCTTGCCTCATGTGGAACATATCATTTTAAACATTATCACACACTGTACCTATATGACACAATCAGCTTGGTTCATAGTCTAAATTCTTCCCAGATTTACCTCCTCTCTCCCCAGTGCCATTCAAGAGCTGGGCAGATGCTCACCAACAATGACAGAATTTCTAGCACTTTGAGCTTAATCCTCTCCTAAGTAAGTGGAATATATGCACAACATGTCTGTGGTATATTCACAAGTTACAAGAGCCAACACTGAGCCCATGAGGTAGCAGCAGTTGAGGTTCTGATACAAAAAAAAAAAAAAAAAATCCCATTCTGTAACAGACTGGAGGAGGGCTAATATATATGCACCAAATACACCCACATATCCACATCAGTCTATCACAGGGGTCGGCAACCTTTCAGAAGTGGTGTGCCAAGTTCACTGTAATTTAAGGTTTCCCGTGCCAGTAATACATTTTAACGTTTGTAGAAGGTCTCTATGTCTATATTATATAAACTATTGTTGTATTTAAAGTAAATAAGGTTTTAAAAATATTTAAGAAGCTTCATTTCAAATAAAATTAAAATGCAGATCTTATCAATTTAGTGTGATCCTTGCCTGGGATCCTTGTCTGAGGTTCCAGCTACCAGCCCCGCTCAGCCCACTGCCGGTCTGGGGTACAGCCGCTGGCCCTGCTCAGCCCCCTGCCGGTCTGGGGTTCCATTCACTCAGCCGGCAGCGGACTGAGCGGGGCCGGCGGGGGGCTGAGTGGCTCAATCCGCTGCCAGTCTGGGGTGTCAGCAGCACTCAGCCTGCTGCCGGTCTGGGGTTCTGGCTGCCGGCCCCTTGCCAGTCGGGGTCCCAGCCGCTAGTCCCGCTCAGCCTCCTGCCGGCCTGGGTGAGCAGAACCCCAGGCTGGTAGCGGGCTGAGGGGGGCCGGCGGCCGGGATCCCGGCTGGCAGAAGCTGGCGGACAGAACCCCAGTCCGGCAGCGGGCTGAGCAGGGCTGGTGGCTGGAACCCCAGACAAGGATCCCAGGCCCTGCTCAGCCCGCTGCC
>NW_020664439.1:2920054-2946911 GCF_002925995.2 Terrapene triunguis
CCCCAGGAACCAGCCCATCCCCCGGGAACAACACCTTTCCCCCTCCCCCCAGGAGACACCCCTCTGGAACCAAACCACACTCAGGGATCAACACCCCCCAAAGAAGACATCCCCAGGAACCAGCCCACGCCCTGGGAACAACCCCCTCCCCCGGGAGACACCCTCCAGGAACCAAACCACCCTCAGGGGTCTATACCCCCGTCCCCCGGGGAGACACCCCCAGCAACCTGCCCACAACCCAGGAACAACACCTTCCCAGGAAACACCCCCAGGAACCAGCCCACCCCCAGGGAGACACCCCCAGGAACCAGCCCTCCCCCAGGGATCAACCCCCCCGCCCAGGGGGACACACCCCAGGAACCAGCCCACCCCCAGGGATCAACCCCCACCCTGGGGAGAAGGGGAGGCACCCACCAAAGATCAATCCACCCCCAGGGAACAACACCCCTCCAGATACACCCAGGAATCAAACCCTAGTCCTGTGAGGGGAGAAGACGACACAGACACACCTCCAGGATCACACCCTCCGCCAGGAGGGGAGAAACTGGGAACACAAAAACACAGCCAGCCCCAGGGGTCAAACCGGTCCCCTGGCCCCCCTCAGTTAGGGGAGAGGTGAGGAGAGTTCTTTCACCAGTCCCTGGGGAAACAGCAGGTCCCAGAGCCAATTCCATGCAGCCTGATCAGAGCTCCGTGCCCAGGGAAATAAAGGCCACATCTCGGGGGGGTCTTCTGTCACACCCCAAGGACCCATGGGGGTCCCATATGGAGGGCAGATCAGCATTGCATGTGGCTAACACTGTTATAAGTATTGCAGAGCATGCTGGGAAGGGTTAAAGGTGTGAGTGAGGAATGGAAGATTCCTTTGCAGATAGCGAGAGGCCAAGAGGGGGAAAGAAGGAAGAGAGCAGAGAATGGGTTAACTCGGCACTTTAGCTAGCTCTGTGTGGAGATAAGATGCTGGCCCCAGCCTAAGGTCATGGGCTCGACGAGAAATGTACAGACGAGAAATCTACAGCTGCCCAGTCATGAGAAAAGGAGAACTAAGTGGAGCAGAGCTGCAAAGATCGCAGCGAAAACAGAGCGAATGAGGCAGCGACGGTGAAGGCCAACAGAAGGGAAAACAAATTCTCCAGAGCCGGTGTGTTTCGGGCAGCCGAGAAGGCCACAGCAAGCCGATTGGGACTGGTACAAAGAGCACCAGGCACAGAGGGCCCTGGACGACACCCCCAAAGGAACCCAGGACTTAAAAACCCTCCCAAGAGCTGGAGCAATTCGGAGATTACAGCGGATTCCCCAGACGACCTGGGCCCAGGGCAAGAACTCCCGTCCACCCCACCCCCTCTTCTTCTTACATTACACCCAGGCCTGGCCAGTCTTGGGTAGTGCATGTGTGAGTATGAAAGTGGGTTAGGGCTTGGGGCTCTAATGCTTTCTTTCTTCCCCTGAGTGACGTGGGAGCGTTCCCAGCTCTCTCTGCTGTATTTTATTACTTTATTAATAAAGCTTTAAAGTTTAAACACTTGGTATGTTACGTCATCTCCTCCCCAAACGATCCTGCGACGTTAGCCTGATCACCTGACGCTCCAGGCAGATTGGTAACGAAAATCTGTCACACTTCCCACATGCACCCCAGGGTGCTAAGCACAGAATTACAGTTCCCAAACTGTTCTCTATGCCCATCATATCCACTTAGTGGCTGAAGATCTCTTCCTGGGGTCCATGCACAGAAGGGGTTTGAGAACCTAGCAGAAGGAGGTTGATGTGTGAATCTGTGAGGGAATTTTGCCCTTCCAGAACTAAAAAGTTTGAAAACAGGCAGAGCTGCCATAATCCCAGTTCTCTCCTCCAAGAAGTAACCCATTTCCCAAAGTCAACTGATGCTGTACAAAGAGAATTGCTATGCTGACATGGGTAATGACAGAGGCTCCCTCCAAAGTTGCAAATTAATTGACTCCTGACTCCATCTAGCAACTTTGAGAATCTAACTGTGTGGAAAATGCTGATTTGATAGCATTTTACACTCACTTTCCATAGGTGTAAGTGACTTCACCCACTGTTTTCTCCAGGAATTGAAATTAGAAAGGGTGTTCGAATTTACAGGGAGGGTTGGAAAATTACTAAATTGTCAACACTGCATGTAACTAGTTGACCACTGGGAGGAGGGATGGGGGAGTTCAGAGGGGTGTAAGGAAATCAGGTCCACAAGATAAAGAGGAGACTGAGGGCATGTCTACACTACAAAATTATGTCGACCTAAGTAATGCTGGCATACAGCTGACGCAGTAATTAAATCACTTTTACATGTCCACCCTATGCTCCTTGTGTCGGTGGTGCACGTCCTCACTAGCAGCGCTTGCATCGGTGGAGAGAGCAGTGCACCGTGAGTAGCTATTTCATTGTGCAACTCACCACCATCTAGAGCAGGGTGTTTTGGGAAGGTTTTGCAATGCCTCACGGGGCTGAGATGAGTCGCAAAGGGGTGACAGGGAACATGATTTCAACGTCCCATAATGCAGTGTTCTCCATCCCATAATTTTATCTGCATTCCATAACATTTTGCACCTCTTTTCCAAATACCTGCAAACCTGTGTGTCCCTCCTAGCTGTCCGCCATCTGTGTCAGAAGTATGGATCCTGCACAACTCTGCACCATTGAGATAAGTGTTGCAAGCACAGGGCACCTGATCCTGTAGTATTTTTGTGGAGCCATGGGCAACATAACAATTCCTTAGAGACTAGATTGCTGTGAGACATAAAAAGAAACAATTCAAAGTTGTTGCCATTTGTGGAGCAGCTGGAGACAATGGAGCTCTGGTTCTGGACCCAAGAAACAAGCACTGACTGGTAGGACCACATTATTATGAAGGTCTGGGATGATGAGCAGTGGCTGTAGAACTTTCGGATGTACAAAGCCACATTCCTGGATGTGTGTGCGGGGCTCACCCCAGCCCTCCAGTGCAGTGACACCAAAATGAGAGCTGCACTGACAATGGAGAAGTGAGTGTCAATCGCTCTCTGGAAGCTTGCAATGCCAGATTCCCAACTCATCAGTCAGGAATAAATCTGGAGTTGGGAAATCCACATAGCGGCTGTTGTGATGCAAGTGTGGAGTGCCATTAATCACGTCCTGTTATGAAGGACTGTGACTCTGGGCAATGTGCAGGACATAGTGGATGTTTTGCAGCAATGGTGTTCCCAAACTGCGGTGGGGCGATAGATGGCACCCATATCCCTATTTTAGCACCAAACTACCTTCCCACAAAGTACATCAACAGAAAGGGCTACTTTTCTATGGTCATACAAGCACTGGTGCATCACCGGGGGGACACTTTGCTGACATCAATGTGGGCTGGTTAGGAAAGGCACATGACAAGCATATCTTTATACGTTCAGAAAGCTGCAAGCAGGGATTTTCTTTCCAGGCTGGTGGATTACCATTGGGGACATTGAAATGCCAATAGTGATCCTGGGAGACCCAGCCTACCCCTTATTCCCATGGCTCATGAAGCCATACTCCGGCCACATCAACAGCACCAAGGAGCATTTCAACTACAGGCTCAACAGATGCAGAATGACAGTTGAATGTGCCTTTGGCTGTTTGAAAGGTCACTGGTGCTGTCTATTCAAAAGATTGGACCTCAGTGAAAAAAATATCCCAATGGTTATAGCTGCCTGCTGTGTCCTGCATAATATCTGTGAAGCAAAGGGGGAAGAGTTTCTGCCGGGGTGGAGGTGAACCAGCTGTCTGCTGATTTTGAGCAGCTGGATACTAGGGCTATAAGAAGAGCTCAATGCAGAGCTATTTGGGCTCAGGGCGGCTTTGAAATACCATTTCAATAGTGAGCCACAGTGATATGTGTTTCTGTAGTGTGCTTTACCTGGCATTGCTCTTTTGCACTCTGGTATGAACCTTGTAATGAGTGCTCTGTGTGTACTAATATAACATTGCAAATGCACCATTGCTGTTATCTGTGAATAGTGTCAGCCCCAGCCTGCATATGTTGTGAACTATTAAAGATGAATTAAGTTTCCAGAAATGGACTTTGATTCCAAACCCATGCAGACAGACACATTTATAACTGAATAAAACATAATAAATAAAGGGAAAAGAACTTCTAAAGGGGAAAGAACAGTCATTTCGATTTCAGAAACGTAAACCAAACGTGTCTTTCACAGCTCAGTGTATGTGCGGCTGTGATTGTCTGTACTCTCCCCTGGGGTGGAGTGGTAGGGGTCATGCAGCAGCCCAAGATGCCATGTGGAATGTGGCAGGGAGAGGGATATAGGGAGGTGCAGTTCTTTATGGGCTTCAGAGGGAAGCAAGCATGGGACTTTTGAACCTGAAGGTCAACAAGAGTCTGAGGCAGAGATGTTTGCTGCTTGAGAAGCGGCAGCATCTTTTGTTGTATGTCCCCCTCCTTTTCCTGCAGCTTTCTCCTCTCCGCTCTATCCCTGCCCATGCTGTCCGCGAGGATGATCTTCCAAGACCTGTGGCTTGATATCCAAAGCAGCAGAGGCTTGCAGGATCTTTTGGAACTTGTCATCCCACACCTTCTTCTTCCTCCTCCTTATCTGGCTGAGTTGCTCTGCTGGTGTGGATGGAGAGACCCTCAAGGCCACATTTCCAGTTGCAAAAGATAGAGTGCACAGAGGTACTATTGTGGTTGTATTCATGAGATAAATCAAAACTGGGTATACTGAACTCACTCCCCTTTATCCACACAAGTTGCAAGCACTACATTCTCACTTCTCCTTGGGATTCATTGAGCATGGTGATACTCCAGTCATGGTGACCATGGCCCTGGGTGGCTGGGGGTGTTGGGGAAATAAGGGGGATAGCTCACAGGCATGAGTATATGCAGACAGGGCAATTGAACTGAATACTGGCACTGTTTTCCATAGGCACTGGTGATTTTAGCTGATATCTCACTCCTGAAGGTAACGGAGGCTGAAAGGAAACAGCTCCTGCTGCATCCAGCTGCAGACTGGGGCCATATGCTGCTAGTCTGTGTGCTGCAGTGGTGTATGTTGAAGTAATTTCTGGGTGGTGCAGGGAAATGTCGTACCACAGCAGAAGAAATAAGGCAGCCCTTCGCAGAAACCTTCAACAGAGGATTGCAGACTACTTCCATGAAAGTTTCCTCGAGATCTCTATGGAGGATTCACGGGATATCCCGGTGCACATAAACAAACTGTTCCACGGGGACCGCTCTGCCTAGCTGAACAGGTGAATGAGAAGCAGACAACAACTCTACCTCTGTTGGTGATTTCACTACCTCTTCTAGCATAAGTAAAAAAGAATAAATCAATAGATGTGTCCTGCTACTTTAGAGGTTCCATCCCTGCAATTTCAAAGCAAACTGCACATTTACTACAGGTTCCTTCCCCTGCATCATGCTCACCCGTGCTGGACTGTAGGGACTGTCTGGACTGCCTGGACTGCCCAGAACTCTAAAACAGGTCCTGGCTTGCTGCGCCACTGGATCCCCCTGGTCACCTGTTCCCCATACTCCTCCCTCTCTTCCTCCTCCTCCTCCTTGCTGTTCACAGTGGAGGCCTATGACTCAGGCACCTCCAAATTATCTACAGGGCTCTTGGGAGTGGTGGTGGGGTCTCCTCCGAGGATGGCATGCAGTTCTCTGTCAAAGCAGCACATCTGAGGCTCCACAACAGAGTGATTGTTAGCCTCCCTTGCCTTCTGGTACCCCTGCTGCAGCTCCTTGGCTTTCACGCAGCACTGCTGCTGGTCCCTTTTGTAGCCCTCCTCCTCCATGCCCCAAGCGATCTGCTTGTATATGTCAACGTTTCTACAGCTGGATCGGAGCTATGCCTGCACAGCCTCTTCTCCCCACAAACCCAGGAGACCCAACTCCTGTGCAGGGCCGCCCCGGGGGGAGGGGAGGGGCAAGTGGGGCAATTTGCCCCAGGCCCCGCAGGGGCCCCGCGAGCCCTGGCGGCGGTCCGGGTCTTCGGCGGCACTTAGGCGGCAGGCCCTTTAGCCACTCCGGGTCTTTGGCGGCACTTCGGCGGCGGGCCCTTCAGTTGCTCTGGGTCTTCGGCAGCATTTCGGCAGCGGGTCCTTCAGTGCTGTCGAAGACGCGGAGCGACTGAAGGACCCGCCACCCCCACCGCCGCAGACTCGGAGCGCCGCCTGGTGAGTACAGGCGCCGCAGCTCCCCCGCTTTGCCCCAGGCCCCCTGAATCCTTTGGGCGGCCCTGCTCCTGTGTACTCCAGGCAGGAATGCGTCTACAACATGAAGCCAGCATGGTCAGCTGGGCAGTTGCTAGGCCTGTTCTAGAGTTGCTAGATGAGCTCTCCAAGCCCGGCAAACAGGAAATGCAATTTCAAAATTTCATGGGGCTTTAAAGGGGAGGGTTGGCTTCCTGGGTACCTGGCCGCTGGGCAGCGGAGATCAAAATGGGACACTGTGGGACACTTTCTGGAGGCCACTAACAGGTGATGTAAGTAACACAATGTCTACACTGACACTGCATAGATCTAATTATATCAATCTAAACTCTATGCATAAGACATAAGCTGTGTTGTGTCGACCTAACTACGTGTCTACACTAAAATTTCGCTCCCGCTGACGCAACTACCTCTCTACATCGACTTAATAACTCCACTTCCACGAGAGGCGTAGAGTCAATATCAATGTAATTAGGTTGATTCATTGTCAGTATAGACACTGTATTGCTTACATCAACTGTTACTGGCTTTTGGAAGCCATCCCACAATGCCCCACACTGACAGTACAATCAGTACAACTGCTCCTGGTGAGGTCGCACACACCCCCATACAAGGAGTGGACACACAAAAGCGATTTAATTACTGCGGCAGCTGTATGCCAACGTAATTTAGGTCAACATAATTTTGTAGCTTAAACATGCCCTCAGGTTCATAGCATGCTGCTGCTGAGGACGGAGGAAAACACTTACAGAAGACTCTTGCAGGATGATTAGATTGTGTCTCAAGCTGTCAAGCTACCAAATAGGTGTTATCACTTAAGACAGCTCAAGCCACTCTTATTCTCTTGTACTAATGTTTGAGCTTTGCTTAGTGAGATAGAAATGTATTGCACCATGTTATATCATGATGTGGTAATGCAATATCACAATGATCTGGCCAGGGGGAGGAGTTCCTGTCCAAATCCAATTTCTATTTTGTACTAATTCCCTGCAAGCTAATCAGGCAGGATTTGACAGACATCAAAATAGGATTTTTCTGAAAAATTTCAGGCAGGTGATGGCAACTCTATGCTCACTGAATTTCATGTTATGTAGAGCTGTCTTGTTTGAACCATTTGGCAAAAACCTAGACTTCCACTGACTAAACTAGGCTTTGATTGTTAAACCTGATTAATTAAATGGGTACAAAATGTGTCAGAACTTTCTTACTTCTGTTTAGCTTTAAGTTGATTCAGAATAGTTTTAAATAGGTTTCATTATTAACTGCAATATGCCACTCAGACTGAAATAAGAATGTTCACACTGATTTAATAGAACAAATTTAACTAAACGAGTGTAAGTTTGTGTATAGAAAAGCCCTTACACACTCAACCTATTTATTTTAGGTACTTATATGGCCCGTTACCATAGTATCAGAATATTGTGCAATATTTAATGTTTTTATCCTCACAATTCCCCTGTGAGATACGGATTATCCCCATTTTACAGATGGGGACCTTGATGTTGTCTGATTAAAATATAATTATGCAAACCATTGTTGCTACCACTGTTATATAATTGCAACGAATCTGGTACGAAGTGTAATATATGGCCAGAAAGGGTTAAGCAGCTTGCAGGCTAACTAACCCAGAGCCAACCTGTAGAGACATGTTAGAAATGGTAATTAGGGCCATTCAATGCTAGACAGGCTAGAACTTTGAAATGCAAACCTATATTGTTAGAAGTTAGAAGTGATACTAATTGTGTACTCATAAATGTTAGCCATGTAAACGGACAGTTCCTGTCTGTCACTATAACTATTAATTCAGAGATCAAAAGGGAATATTAACAGAGACAAGTGCATCGTGAAGGTGAATGCCTGGCTGCGAAGATGGTGTCGCCAGGAGGGCTTTGGCTTCCTTGACCACGGGATGCTATTACAGGAAGGACTGCTAGGCAGAGATGGCGTTCACCTTTCGAGGAGGGGAAAGACCCTATTTGGACACAGACTGGCTAACCTAGTGAGGAGGGCTTTAAACTAGGTTTCACGGGGACAGGTGAGCAAAGCCCACAGGTAAGTGGAGAACATGGAGGCCTGGGAGATGGGTCGGAAATAGGAGGGAGCGTGGGCTATAATGGCAGAGAGAAAGGAGGGTCAGGGCAAAACTGGGAGGCAAAATCAAATCAGTATCTTAGATGCCTATATACAAATGCGATTAGTATGGGTAACAAGCAGGAAGAACTGGAAGTGCTAATAAATAAATACAACTATGACATTGCTGGCATCACCGAAACTTGGTGGGATAATACACATGATTGGAATGTTGATATGGATGGGTACAATTTGCTCAGGAAGGATAGACAGGGGGAAAAGGGAGGAGGTGTTGCCTTGTATATTAAAAATGTACACACTTGGATTGAGGTAGAGATGGACATAGGAGATGGAAGTGTTGAGAGTCTCTGGGTTAGGCTAAAAGGGGTAAAAAACAAGGGTGATGTCATCCTAGGGGTCTACTACAGGCCACCTAACCAGGTGGAAGAGGTGGATGTGGCTTTTTTTAAACAACTAACAAAATCATCCAAAGCCCAAGATCTGGTGGTGATGGGGGACTTCAACTATCCAGATATACATTGGGAAAATAACACAGTGGGGCACAGACTATCCAATAAGTTCTTGGACTGCATTGCAGACAACTTTTTATTTCAGAAGGTTGAAAAAGCTACTGGGGGGAAGCTGTTCTAGATTTGATTTTAACAAATAGGGAGGAACTTGTTGAGAATTTGAAAGTGGAAGGTAGCTTGGGTGAAAGTGATCATGAAATCATAGAGTTCACAATTCTAAGGAAGGGTAGAAGGGAGTACAGCAAAATAGAGACAATGGATTTCAGGAAGACGGATTTTGGTAAGCTCAGAGAGCTGATAGGTAAGGTCCCAGGGGAATCAAGACTGAGGGGAAAAACAACTGAGGAGAGTTGGCAGTTTTTCAAAGGGACACTATTAAGGGCCCAAAAGCAAGCTATTCTGCTGGGTAGGAAAGATAGAAAATGTGGCAAAAGACCACCTTGGCTTAACCACAAGATCTTGCAGGATCTAAAAAATAAAAAGGAGTCATATAAAAAATGGAAGCTAGGACAAATTACAAAGGATGAATATAGGCAAATAACACAGGAATGTAGGGGCAAGATTAGAAAGGCAAAGGCACAAAATGAGCTCAAACTAGCTACGGGAATAAAGGGAAACAAGAAGACTTTTTATCAATACATTAGAAGCAAGAGGAAGACCAAGGACAGGGTAGGCCCACTGCTCAGTGAGGAGGGAGAAACAGTAACAGGAAACTTGGAAATGGCAGAGATGCTTAATGACTTCTTTGTTTCGGTCTTCACTGAGAAGTCTGAACGAATGCCTAACATAGTGAATGCTAATGGGAAGGGGGTAGGTTTAGAAGATAAAATAAAAAAAGAACAAGTTAAAAATCTCTTAGAAAAGTTAGATGCCTGCAAGTCCCCAGGGCCTGATGAAATGCATCCTAGAATACTCAAGGAGCTAACAGAGGAGGTATCTGAGCCTCTAGCTATTATCTTTGGAAAATCATGGGAGACAGGAGAGATTCCAGAAGACTGGAAAAGGGCAAACATAGTGCCCATCTACAAAAAGGGAAATAAAAACAACCCAGGAAACTACAGACCAGTTAGTTTAACTTCTGTGCCAGGGAAGATAATGGAGCAAGTAATTAAGGAAATCATCTGCAAACACTTGGAAGGTGTAAGGTGATAAGGAATAGCCAGCATGGATTTGTAAGAACAAATCATGTCAAACCAATCTGATAGCTTTCTTTGATAGGATGCAAAAAGAACAGGAGTACTTGTGGCACCTTAGAGACTAACAAATTTATTAGAGCATAAGCTTTCGTGGGCTACAACCCACTTCTTCGGATGCATATAGAGTGAAACATATATTGAGGAGATATATATACACACATACAGAGAGCATGAACAGGTGGGAGTTCCGCAGGGGTCTGTTTTGGGACCGGCTCTGTTCAATATCTTCATCAACGACTTAGATATTGGCATAGAAAGTACACTTATTAAGTTTGCAGATGATACCAAACTGGGAGGGATTGCAACTGCTTTGGAGGATAGGGTCAAAATTCAAAATGATCTGGACAAATTGGAGAAATGGTCTGAGGTAAACAGGATGAAGTTTAATAAAGACAAATGCAAAGTACTTCACTTAGGAAGGAACAATCAGTTTCATACATACAAAATGGGAAGAGACTGTCTAGGAAGGAATATGGCAGAAAGGGATCTAGGGGTTATAGTGGACCACAAGCTAAATATGAGTCAACAGTGTGATGCTGTTGCAAAAAAAGCAAACATGATTCTGGGATGCATTAACAGGTGTGTTGTGAGCAAGACACGAGAAGTCATTCTTCCGCTCTACTCTGCGCTGGTTAGGCCTCAACTGGAGTATTGTGTCCAATTCTGAGCACCGCATTTCAAGAAAGATGTGGAGAAATTGGAGAGGGTCCAGAGAAGAGCAACAAGAATGATTAAAGGTCTTGAGAACATGACCTATGAAGGAAGGCTGAAAGAATTGGTTTTGTTGAGTTTGGAAAAGAGAAGACTGAGAGGGGACATGATAGCAGTCTTCAGGTATCTAAAAGGGTGTCATAAGGAGGTGGGAGAAAACTTGTTCACATTAGCCTCTAAGGATAGAACAAGAAGTAATGGGCTTAAACTGCAGCAAGGGAGGTTTAGATTGGACATTAGGAAAAAGTTCCTAACTGTCAGAGTGGTTAAACACTGGAATAAATTGCCTAGGGAGGTTGTGGAATCTCCATCTCTGGAGATATTTAAGAGTAGGTTAGATAAATGTCTATCAGGGATGGTCTAGACAGTATTTGGTCCTGCCATGAGGGCAGGGGACTGGACTCGATGACCTCTCGAGGTCCCTTCCAGTCCTAGAGTCTATGAATCTATGAATTTAGAAGAATCTTGGGTGAAATAATATCGTCTATATGTCTCTTTGAAGTTTGTGATAGACTGCCTAATGGATAAATTGCCCTATGTTAATTTGTGTAACTAATTACTGGTTGTGCTTAGGAAACAGAAGGTTACATCAAAAGCCTATTGTTTACCCAGGATTGTATGGTCAAGTGGATGCTAGAACACTGTATAAAAAACCCTTGGGTCCTGATCCTATCATCTCAGATCTGCTTGAGGCTTCATACAGGGGAAGCTTAAGCCATAAGGACTGAGATCCCAGTCCTAAACTGGAACACCCTGAAATGATATTGGACATTGGACTATAACCTATGGACTAAATTCTAAAAGAACCCTTTGCAACTACAAAGCTAACCATCTCTGCTATGAATCTGAACCTCAAGAATTGAACTCATGTCTGTATGTATATTAATTTTTTAACCTATACTCTCTCACTCTCCTTTTTAAATAAATTTTAGTTTAGTTAATAAGAATAGGCTGTAGCATGTATTTGGGTAAGATCTGGAATATTCATTAAACTGGGAGGTAATGTGTCCGATCCTTTGGGATTGGCAGAACTTTTTTATATGATGAATAAGATTTTCATTAATCTTCATCATATTTGACTTGGGTATCTGAGTGGAGGCCTGAGGGTGGGTACTTTAAGGGAACTGTGTTATTGACTTCTGAGAAACCAGTGAGGTAATAAAGAAGCTGTTTTATGCTGGCTTGGTAAATCTAAGTATTGGAATATCCACCATCTTTGGGGATTGTCTGCCCCATTCTTTGCAGTTCACCCTAATTGAGTGACCTCAGCTGGCTCTCCTGGGAATCCGGTCACAGGACCTGACCATTCTTAAAGTGGTCTGAAAAAAAGTGTGGGGGTCTGTAATTTTCTACAGAAATGTAAGTGACATATCTGCCTGTTCCCCCCATCAATTCTGCCCCCATGTCCCCCCAAGCCTCATCTCTACTCCTTCTGTGGCTCTTCATCCACCTCTTCCAGGCCTCGGTGCTACAGTGGGGTCCCCTCTCCACCTTCCACGTTGGCAGGGAACAGCTCCAGGGGCTGCTTACCCCCTTCCCAAGCCAGGTGTTGCAAGGAGCAAAAGAGCTGTCCTATTGCTCACAAGAGGGGAGAAGGAAACAGAGGAGCTGCCCTGAATTGCTGGGCTCTTTTTGTTCCCCCCATCCTGTAAGAAAGGTATTGGCTCTTCAGATGAGGTTGGGGAGAGCTGGGACTGCTTTACACAGCAGCTCTGATTGGCTGCTCTACTTCCAGAGGGTAAGTGCGGGAGCCAGACCACAAGAGGGGTTTTCTCCATGCACAGCTGAAATGTGTGCCCTCAGTGCCTGGCTGGCAATGTAGACATTTTATCTCCTGGGTCTGTGACCCGGATCACTTTAAGCACTGGGAACTGAGATACAGAGAGGCTAAGTAACTTAGAAGTCTGTGGCAGAGCAGTGAGTTGAGTTTAAATCTCCAAGTCCTAGGCTAATGCTCTAATGCCTAATGCCTTGGATCATCCTTCCTCTTGCCTAACAAGTCTTTTGTTCTCATGCAGGCAGGGCTGAATTACATCCATCTCAAATACTGCCCGCCACCCCATCCAATACTGGACCCTTAAATACATCTGCACGTTCCAATTCCACCCTAAATAATGGAGCTTTGCAGGTCAATGACAATCTCCAGCCTTTTTTCCAGCTGCTGACATCTTGCACTGTGACCCCTCCCAGCCACCAAGCACTCTTAACCACTCCATGAGAAGCACCCTAACCTAACTCCCCTTTCAGTTGCTGAAGCCTTCCCAACCTGCAACAGGCACCCTCACTCCATTCTCTTAGCTGCCAAAGCCTCCCATCCCCCTAAAACAAGCACCCACCCAGCCCCACCTATGAAACTCCCCTTCCCTCCATCATCAAGTGCCCTAATCCACCTCCTGTATATTCCCTGTACCTCATCCTGATACACCTAGCTTCTACTGCATTCCATCGCTCACTCCAGCTGCCAAGCCTACCTCCCCAACCTGTTAAAAGCCACCCAGTTACTCTCCTGCAAATCCCCAATTGCTAATCTGTCTCAATCTGACACCCCCTCAACTGCCACATCCTTATCACATCCCTCACTGAAAAGGACCTATGTCAGCTTCTTGCCCAATCCTCTATTACCATTGGCCAGACCTCTTTCTCAATACTCTACCCCAGCAACAAGTACCCCACCCAGCTGTAAAACCCTCCAGTTCTCAGAACAAACAGTGCTGGGCTACCCCATATAGAGCATTTCTCCCCTGCAGTTAGCAGCCAATGGAATTGAGTATCTTTGAAAGTGTTAGAAAAACGACAGAAAACAAGTCTGTTACGTTTTGTGCATTTGGCTGAAGTCCCGCACAGAGAGGACTGAGATGACTTTCTGCAGCTCCTATCCTGCAGTCCGTATTTCTGCTTCTCTTAACAAAGTCTTTACCTGCTGCTGGAAGCTCCTCAACTAGAGAAACATCAACTGCTCCTAGTCAAACTGGCCAAGGAACAGGAGCTAGGATGGCTCTAGGCTCCAGTCAGCACAGGTTCAATAAGGCATTTTACCTTTTCTGGTATTCTGTACAGTGAAAAGTTTCCCTAATTTGCCTGAGTCTGGATGGGGAAATTGAAGTGCCAGAGACTGGAGATGTGCTCAAATGCAGGAAACTGAACCTGGTAGTCCCTAAATGGAGCTATAAAGATGTGAAGAAATCCAAACAACTACATATTTGTATTTATATTATATTTGTCTTTCCTTCTCTCAGCCTCTGTTTTATCACTCATTATGTTGCTTCTAAACTTAGATTTTAAGCAACATAGGACAGTGACTAGGCATTTTAAGGAACAAGTAAAAGGCAATCATTGTGAGGACATTGTATTAATAATAAAAAATGTAAATTAATAATAAGCTATCATTAAGCCTACAATTTACTTAGGGAGGTCACGGCAGTCACGGATTCCGTGACTTTACCAGACCTCCGTGACTTCTTGGGGTTCAGCTGTCAACAGCTGAAGCTGGGGCTGGAGCTGCGGCTGGAGTCAGGGCTATACTCCCCTGCCCTGCGTTGGGGACTGCAACCTGGGCCGAGCGCCCCGTCCTGCGGCTTCCGCCGGGGGATGAAGTGGGACCGTGCGCCCCTGCCCCGCGGTGGAGGCTGAAGCTGGGGCCGTGCGCCCCTGCCCTGCGTCGGGGGCTGCAACCAGGCCAAGCGCCCCTGCCCTGTGGTGGGGGCTGCAGCCAAGGCTCTGTGCCCCTGCCCCACGGCTTGTACAGTTATATTTAGTAAAAATCATACACAGGTCATGGGATCCCTGAATTTTTGTTTGTTGCCTGTGACCTGTCCATGGCTTTTACTAAAAATAACCGTGACAAAATAGCCTTAACTATAATGAATTTTGGAGATGCAGTATTATACAACCCTCTATTCAGATAGTTACTTGTGATTCAGCTGTTTGCTGTACATTAGTTTCCAACATGACCAGATCTCGTGTGAATGGAGGATAGAGGAAAGAAGGGTTGCCATGATAAAAATTAGGACTGTGAATGTGTCTTTTAAAGAAACCTTCCTCTTTATAGATTTATAAAAAAAAAACAAAAAACCTTTACAACACATTGCAAAATAACACAGTACAAACTATGAGCCTGATTCTGTAATTGAATGCCTGGACGGGGACTCCTGCGTTTTTGAAGAGCCCTGATTTAATTCCATGGGGCTCCACAGATATGCCCATGCACATCCCATTGCAGGATTGGTCTTCAAAATAGCATTCAGAAAACAAGGCAAATACTAGAATATGCAATCTGGTATAGATAATATTATCCTGTTAGCAAAGTCACATGCTCACACCAGTTGTCAATGGCAGACTACAACTACTTAAATGTGATCTACAAAGGGGAAAAAGGGCATGTGCCTCTGTTTGTTTCTTTCTTTATCACACATAGAAAAGGCCTCATGTTTTAAAACACTTTTTTGGCCTTTTTTTTTTTAAAATATATACACATTACAAATTCAGGTCCTACCTACCATTGACGATTCTATGGTGACTAGAAAATTAAGAAGATCTGTCAAGCGATTAAAAAAATTAATCACGATTAATCATGCTGTTAAACAACAATAGAATACCATTTATTTTAAATATTTTTGGATGTTTACTACATTTTCAAATATATTAATTTCAATCATCAGCAGGGAAGCATGTCCTCTGGAATGATGGCCGAAGCATGGAAGGGGTATATGAATGTTTAGCATATCTGTCACGTAAATACCTTGCAACACTGGCTACAAAAGTGCCATGCGAACGCCTGTCCTCACTTTCAGGTGACATTGTAAATAAGAAGCAGGCAGCAGTATCTCCTGTCAATATAAACCGACTTGTTTGTCTGAGTGATTGGCTGACCAAGAAGTAGGATTGAATGGACTTGTAGGCTCTAAAGTTTTACATTGTTTTATTTGTGAATGTAGTTTGTTTGTACATAATTCTACATTTTTAAGTTCAGCTTTCATGATAAAGAGATTGCACTACAGTACTTGCATGAGGTGAATTGAAAAATATTTTTTTTTGTTTTTTATAGTGCAAATATTTGTAATCAACAATAAATATAAAAAGAATGAGGAGTACTTGTGGCACATTAGAGATTAACAAATTTATTTGAGCATAAGCTTTCCTGGGCTAAAACCCACTTCATCGGATGCTTGCAGTGGAAAATACAGTAGGAAGATATATATACACACACAGAGAACATGAAAAAATGGGTGTTGCCATACCAACTATAACGAGACTAATCAATTAAGATGGGCTATTATCAGCAGGAGAAAAAAAATTGTAGTGATAATCAGAATGGCCCATTTCCAACAGTTGACAAGAAGGTGTGAGTAACAGTAGGGGAAAAATTAGCACAGGGAAATAGTTTTTACTTTGGGTAATGACCCATCCACTCCCAGTCTTTATTCAAGCCTAATTTAATGGTGTCCAGTTTGTAAATTAATTCCAATTCTGCAGTTTCTCCTTGGAGTCTGTTTTTGAAGGTTTTTTTGTTGGAGAATTGAGACTTTTAGGTCTGTAACTGAGTGACCAGGGAGGTTGAAGTGTTCTCCGACTGGTTTTTGAATGTTATAGTTCTTTACGTCTGATTTGTGTCCATTTATTCTTTTGCGTAGAGACTGTCCGGTTTGGCCAATGTACATGGCAGAGGGGCATTGCTGGCACATGATGGCATATATCACAGTGGGAGTGGATGGGTCATTACACAAAGTAAAAACTATTTCCCCATGCTAATTTTTCCCCTACTGTTACTCTCACCTTCTTGTCAACTGTTGGAAATGGGCCATCCTGATTATCACTACAGAAGTTTTTTTTCCTCCTGCTGATAATAGCCCACCTTAATTGATTAGTCTCGTTATAGTTGGTATGGCAACACCTATTTTTTCATGTTCTCTGTGTGTGTGTGTGTATATATACCTTTCTACTGTATTTTCCACTGCATGCATTTGATGAAGTGGGTTTTAGCCCAGGAAAGCTTATGCTAAAATAAATTTGTTAAGTCTCTAAGGTGCCACAAGTACTCCTCATTCTTTTTACTGATACAGACTAACACAGCTACCACTCTGAAATAAATATAAAGTGAGCACTGTGCACTTTATATTCTGTGTTGTAATTGAAAACAATATTGAAAATGTAGAAAAACATCTAAAAATATTTATTAAATTTCAATTGGTTGTCTATTGTTATAAGTACAATTATTCACAATTAATTTTTTAAATTGCAATTAATTTTTGAGTTAATCATGTGAGTTAACTGCAATTAATTGACAACCCTAAAATTAAGATATCATAAGAAACAAGTGACTGAAACTGGATTACTTGAGAAGGGAAGAGATTTTCAGATGGTTTAAAACTCTTTTTGGCTTCTTTGCTAACACTTCTTTAAGTCCAAGACCTAATGAACATTTGAGGAAAAGGATAACATCATTAAAGTTTCAACACATCATCCCTTCGATTAAGTTCTTGAGCTCACAATAAACATCCCTGAGTTTCCCAAGAAACCTTATAGCAAAATCCCTGAAGAGCAGACATACCAAACAAACACAACACAAGCATAAATAATATTAAAAGAAAACAAAAACTCTTACAGGCCTCCTTGATCAATCAAAAATATATTTAAAAGAACACAAACGTAATGCTCTCTCTCTCTCTCTCTCTCTCTCTATATGTAAAACTTTGCAGGTCATAATTAAAATCCCCCTTAATTCTGCATAATGACAGGTTTCAGAGTAGCAGCCGTGTTAGTCTGTATCCAAGTACTCCTGTTCTTAATTCTGCCTTTTTCATGTGGCTAATGAACACCCCAACTGTCCCAGTAGCAGCCCATTGATCCCTGAGCTGTTGAACCAGCTCTAGAACTACAACCTCCTTAAAGCTTTGAGCAGCCACATTGATCCAGGTGCGGTGGAAGAGGGGTGGGGATGGTTAGGCGTCGCACGCGGGGCTCCGCTCAGAGAACTACCTCTCTACCCTAGTTCTACGCCCTTTCCTGAAACTGGGGAAAGTCACGTGATTGATTGTGCCATGTGACAACATAACCTCCACCGCCTGTCGAGCTCGACGGAGTCTTTCAGTAACCCGGATGTGGCTGCGCTTCATTGAGGGCCTCGAAGAGCAATGTGTCCTATTGGCGCTGGCATTCACAGCCGGGTCTTTCCCTGCCTGTTGCTGCCCTCCCCCTCCAAGATGGCGGAGCTGAACCGGCAGTTACAGGAGTACCTGGCTCAGTCTAAGAATGGCAGCGGCCCCGGCCCAGCGGCCCCGAGCTCCTCGCGGCCGACGCCGGATGCAGCCGACGCCGGAGGGAGGACGTGGCTTGGCCGGCTGAGCCCCTTCTCAGGCCGCTCCTCCTCTTCCTCATCCCCGGCGGCCGGCTCGTGGCCCTGGGCGGCCGAGCCGGACCCCTGGCTGCCGGGGCTGTCGCGCTGGCAGCGGCTGGTGGGGAGCGCGCTGTGCCTGTTGCTGGCCGCGCTCTGCTTCGGCCTGGCCGCGCTCTACGCGCCGCTGCTGCTGCTCCGCGCCCGCAAGTTCGCGCTGCTCTGGTCGCTGGGCTCGGCCTTTGCGCTGGGTGCCGCCGGCTTCCTGCGGGGGCCGAGCCGCCTCCTGTGGGAGCCCAGCCGCGGCACCGTGCTCTACCTCGGCGCCCTGGCCGGCACCCTGTACGCCGCGCTCGGCCTGCGCAGCACCCTGCTCACCGCGCTCGGAGCCGCCGCCCAACTCGCCGCTATCGCCGGCTGCCTGCTCGCCCTGCTGCCCGGGGGCCCCGCCGGCCTGCGCTACCTCGGCGGCCTCCTGGGCGGCTTCGTGCGCCGCCGCGTCTCCAAAACCCTGCCCGTGTGAGGGCGCGGGACGGCGTGAGCCGAGCAGACCCGGATGGGGGCTGAGAACAGCGGTCCCCTCCCCATCCCCAGGACGGATCTTTGCTGCTGTCCCATGAGGCCGATCCCCCATCCCTGCCGGGCGGACGCGGAGGACACGGCTCTCTGGCTGGGCAACAGCCTTTCTGAATACAGGGCCACAGGCCATCAGCATCCCGGCCCTCTAGTGCGGCTCGCACGGCTGCCTCCGCGGGGTATGCGGCTCCGAGGCCGTAGCGGGGCGTGGGTGTCCTGCTGCTCGGGGGCAGGGGGTGACTGAGCGACAAAGCCAGTGCGGGTTTCCCCCCTTCCCCCGGTCCTATTGAAGGCAAGTTCTTCCTGCACAACCGGTGCGCTGTGGTGAGGGAGGAGGCACTTGGGAGCTGCACTCTGTTCGTGCGCCTCCTGAGGACCGGGACCTGTACAAAGACACTTGGCTGTAAGTCGGCAGAAGTTACTTGGGAAAGTTCAGGAAAAACGAATCAAACTTGACAGTTAATGTGGACAACAGGAGCGAAACCGACCAAAGGAGGGAAGAGTTTTGCTTCTCCAAGGACCAGTGTTGATGGAGATGTGGAACATTTTTTCTCCCTAACTTGGAACAGTGCAACTAAAATCCTAAAGCTGCATCTATGACTATACATTGTTGTTCTTTTACTGTATTCACGTGTAACATTTTTGTGTGCCATCCCCAGTCCTATCTCAGTATATGCTTTGCCTGATCAGTGCAAAATGAGCTTTGTAGTAATATCCTGGAGTCTGTGTCCTGTTCTGGGTGGTAGATGACAGGATTACCAGATTCCTATATCAAGTGTAGGATCACATGGCTGATCCTCTTACTTTGAAGTGGCCTGTAAGAATACAGAGCCAAGCATAGTGTTGATACTAAACTCTACCCATAGTATAATGCTTTGTTATACTCCTGAGCCTTGCAGGATTCACTCCAGTTTGGGATGTGCTGATGCCAGGTGCCTCATAGGAAAATCTGTTTATAGATATCCATGAAACTTCAAAAAAAAGTTGGGTGTATATAGAGAGCTCCTGTTTTGGAGTTTGTTTTTGGATGTTTATTTTTAACAATTTTGAGTTCTAGGTAGATGTCCAAAAATTTGGGGTAGGGGTTGGACCAAAAGTTGGTCCTTCTTTGTATATACTGTAATGAGTAATCTCTTTATTTTTCTTAGTGTGCTTTAATGTAATACTGTTTCAGATAGCGCTACTTAAAGTGCACTAAGGAACCTTTTATGCACCCCAGCAGGGTCTGTGTGGACCTATTAATACACAACATATGTACTTTAGAAATCACACACCCATAGTCTGCATTACTGCTGTGTTGATCAGCCCTTAGACACAAGTTAACCATATCCAGTATTGATTGGATAAATACTGTTTTTCTTTTTGGAGCAGGGGTTTTAGTGGTTAAAACCTAAAATCAGCTCTAGATATATATTACCACAGATGTTGTTTCATGACATCTTTATATCAGATTACAATTGTAAAGAGTCAAAATGTAGTGATCAACTGTAATTGCAACCATCTTTGATGGGCTTATAGGGTAGTCCAGTGAATGTTGACATACCCATTCCATTTAACTGTCTTTAAAAAAAAAAATCATCCCTGACCTTCAACATATTGAAAACAACATGAGCATTGGCCTGCTAAAGCCAGGGTTGTGAGTTCAATCCTTGAGGGGGCCATTTAGGGATCTGGGGCAAAAATCTGTCTGGGGATTGGACTAGATGACCTCCTGAGGTCCCTTCCAAACCTGATATTCTATGAACATTCTTTAACAAGTAGCATTCATAGCGGTGGTGGATCACAAAGTCATATCCTTTGACAAGCAGGGGCATACCTCTTTTACGTAGGGAATCACGAAAAAAGTGAAAGCATATCATAGAGACCATTTAGTTCTTTGCAGTAAGACTGCCAGAATGGTGCTACGGAAACTTTTGCCTCCAGAGCTGCAGAGTCAGTTCCTGAAGTCTTCGCCCATTGGTTCTAGGAGTCGGGCAGGCACTGCTTATTTAGCAGTGATGCTTGTAGCCTGACCTTGAGAAATAGAGTGGCTAGTAGAGGCTGGGCATATTGCAAAAAAACATACTTGAGTATTCTTATCAGATGCTACTTAGGAAGAGATTATCTTAATCTACTCATTTAATATTTGCACAGAACTACAGTAAACAAATGCTTAACTTTATAAATACTGTACATCTATTTTAATAAAATATTTTTATACTAAAGTGTTAATCTAGACAGTAGCAGGTCTAGTTTTTATTTATTTTTTTAAACAGCAGCACTGAATCGGTCTTCCTGTTTACTTTTATAGTTTCATTTGGATTTATATCAGTGTAATATCAAGTTAGTGTGAGATTGCTTCTAAACTAAACCTAGGTTAAAGTTCTTGGATGAGATTAACTTTTTTAAAAAGTAAGTTAAAATATTTACGGTAAAAGCCTAGTAAATCTTTCATCTCTCTGGTAAAAGGTCTTATATGGAAAATGACAAAATCCTCCCACTACTGGAGGCTGGCCACAAGAATCTCCAACCACTAATCTACTCCACAGGCTACAGTTGTATCTGCACAGATCCATTGGGTCACAGCAGAGCATGTCTCTATAAAGAGCTGAGGATGTCCTGGTTCTGCCCCACAGGCATTTTCTTCCCCTTCTCCCCCCCGAAAGCAGCAGAGCTATTGTGGCTCTTCTGCATTATGGACTTAAAGATATTACCCTAAAGTTAACAAGAGCTTTTGTGTACCAATTGTGATCATATCCACGTGGCTTGTCTTAAGGGAGCTCAAAGCTTTAATTTAGAATGGTGTGGTTTGGGGAAGGTAGTTTTTCCTAAAATCCAGTATTAGGAGTTAAACAGGGTTTTAGGTTAAAGGAGACCTGCAGAGGAAAAACATAGGGCTTTGAAATTTTTTTTTTTTTAAACCTCATTTCTAGTGTTTTCCTGTTGTTGGGCTCAGATGTATGGAGTGAGGTTTTTCAGCCCTTAACTAATGGTAGAGTGGTTGCTGAGTTTTCTCTTTTCTTCCAGCTGTTTGAATTAGAATATTTATCTTCCCCTTTATTACATCCTAACACAACTAGAATCTGCCTTGAGCTGCAGAAATTAATTTACACAGATAAGCTATAACCTTCATCAGAAGTCCCCATATAGAAATTTAACCTTTTCTTTAAGCAAGAAGCCACTAGCCTGTGCCAAATCTGGCTCAGAAGAGTCTGCTAAACTGTTCTGTGCATATCATTTCCTTAGGGCTACTTCTCTCTTCAGCCACAGTATAATAAACTTTATAAGCTGACCACCTTAAACATTCTGGAGCATTTCTTGTGTCATTGTATCTGCAATAAAACAATTAGGCAGTGTTCCTATTCACTACCATGTGACTCAGTCCAAACTGTTCTGTACAATAGAAGCATATATCTGAATATGACAGCTGCTGAGTAAGCAGGAATGTGAAGATCATAGCAATTCTCCTTTATCCATAATTTGATCTGTTTAAATAGAGTTCCTACAAATATCTCAAATCCATAACCTAATTAGACTGTGGACAGGGGAAGGTAGATAGCTTGGCAAAATAAGTGGGTGAAGGAGTGGCTGCCACAGCCCACACTCACATAGTGAGGATTAATTTACTCTTTCCTTATGATTCCTTAAACAAGCTCCCTCAGCCCTACACTTGCTTTTCCTTAATGTACTATTTACCCTAGGGGCTTGTGAAAAAAAAAATTACTAGTGCAAATATGAAAAGGATGATTAAAATACCACTATCAGCCACCTCCCACACTTGATCTTGTTTCCTAATGCTATAGGGTCGGAAATCTGATTTTCAGGAAGAGGCTAGCTCTAGGTAATACTAATTTCTTAAATGAGGTTTAGGGTACTTAGGTAGCTATCTTAGAAATACTTTAGACAGACATGCTGGTGGATGAAGCCAGATAATCTCATATGTTATGGTGATAACTGAAACACCATAATTGGTAAACAACTTTATTATGAAATGCAAATAATTGTAATGTTGCAATGGCACTAAACAAAATCCTGTGGAGAATACTTAAAACAAAAATCTTTAAAATCAGGGTGGCTTAATGGTTCAGAATGTTCATTATCCTCAATATTCAGAATGCACCAGCTTGTAATTTAATGGCCATTCCTCATTTCTCTGCAGTGTGGTGTGTACTACAGTACTGTAAAAAATTATATACATCCCTGTTAATCAAGCTGCAGAATGTCTATCGCTTATGGTGTAAAACTAACGCCATGGAGAACAAAGGACAGATCCCTTTGCAAGGCTTGAATCAATGAGGGTTAGCAGGAGCAGATGAACATTGAAGGTGCAAACTCGATTAGGATGCTTGCTCATATGATCTATAGTTCAAAAGAAGCTTTTCACAGCATTCCCCATATGTCCTTTTAAGAAAGGTAGGAGAGGGAGCATTGGTGTGGTTTTGGTTTTTTGTTGTGTATGTATGTACTGGACTCAACTTCATCACAACAGATAACATTTTTTAATAGCACATGAATGTTGCTAAAGGTGTAAAAATAAAAATTCTCAAAACATGAAACCCCAACTGATTGTATTAAGGCATTAGGAACTGTACTGTAGAAACTTCTAGAGCTAGTCCTATAGTGCCATGTACTTGACATATGGAAATTCTATGGAAGATGGGGTGTTTTGTAGTTTCATTGAGAGTGTAAAGATAAAGAATCACATACTGCACTGATTTTTTGTTAATTTTTGCGCAAATTACATTCTGTATTCATACAAAAACAACTTTTTTCTGACAAACTGTACATATAGAAACAAGTTTCCATCTGGACGTGAACTGAAATCTGTGGAGGTGCTCCATGTCTCACAACACTAAAAAAAATTCCAGCTTTTATCTTTACAAAACAATGCAGGTAAAAGGTGAGGAGAAAGAGGTGGAGAGGATGAAATAGAAAGCCAGCTACCATGTTGCTGCTAGCAGCAGTCACTTGATCTTAGGAGAAGATCCTTGTTAGGAACTAATGCACATTCAGTTATCCCAGTTAAGAGTCCAGATTTGTGGAGTTGCAGAAGTACTTTCTCGAGTCCACAATAGGTGTCTATTTAAACACTGTCCAATAAGGAGTGGGTATCATCCAGTCATAGCCTCTTCTATCGGCCCCTTCCACCACCCCTGGATGCTCCTCGCCTTGACTGGCCAGAGTTCATGTTACTGCCTCTTCCCCAATTACTTCCACTCCTCCCTCCTCTGGAAGGGTTATTGCCTCCTGCAGGGCCTCCAAAACCTTCATCTCTGTGGAATCCATCATGATGGTCTCCTTCCAAAGAGCTAGACCTCCCAGACTTTGGCACTCTCTGTGAAGGTCCTGAGCTTCCTCGTCCTAAAAGATGAGAACATTTAGTTTTTGATTTTATAGTTTACTCCATCCCTCTCAGGCTTTTGAGGGTTACCCCAGGCTTAGACAAGTGTTTGGGTTCAATTCCCCTATGATACAATCCCTCACAGATTATACAGAATGTGAAATCTGACATACTGGTCTCCAATTTTACATTTCTTCCCTCAGCACATAATTTTTCTTACCACATACAGATTTCATATCAATATGACAGTCCTTGAGAGGGACAGCTACAAGGCAATTCCTCTGGAGCTAAGGTACTGCCGCACCTCATTGATCAGCAAGGACCTTGTTAAATAAGAGAACACCGGGAAATGGAATGCACAGGCTCATAAGCACTTGAGAGACCCTGAATAAAGTATTCAAATCCAGATTCTCTCACTTGGCAGCAGACCTATTTTGGCCCTGTTTTGCATACTTCTCATTCTAAATAGGGTGTTGCCTAAACCCAGTAACAGCATCTGTTCAACCATTTGGGGTGGTAATGAAGGAATTAGAGTAGTGTCCCTGAAGGAGGTTTATCTTCCTTTAGCCAGTTCTGACAGGGTGCAGTTGAGAGATGCTATATTCTACTGTGGGGCATAAGTATGACCTGCATCTTCTCTTGTTCCCAGGAAGGAGGACTGTCTGTTCCGCACAGCTCACTTTAGATATGACACCAAATGCAAGAGAAAAACAGGACTCTTGCCCAAAACAGCAGGGGTAGTAATTTGAGGAAAAAATGCTTTGCCCACCTATCCTCTTAGCTAAGGCATAACTAAATATTTTTTGTTCCACTTTAACAAAACTTCTGAGAGGCACAGCATGCGTGGTTCTGTACAAAACAAGAAAACATGATTCCTGTCTCAAAGAGTTTACAATCAGTGTTAGATAAATTCATCTTCAAATGACCTTCCCACCACAAGACTGATGGCAGCAGGGCCTGCACTTGAAAAGGCATTACTCAAATTTTCTTTATCAAACTAAACCTTAAGTCTGCTTTAGCACCTTGGCCTGCATGAGGAATTCTGCAGAAGTGCACTCTGCGAAAACAATATAAACCTATGTGAAGTTCTCAGTACCGGTTAGTTCCCCTTACCTTTGCCTCTCTCCTCTGGAGGTGCACCTGGAGCTTCCATTTCTCTGTGATCAGATGTCCCTGGTCCATCGTGCCAGGGACGTTTGCGTGGTGGCAGTGAGGCCATGTCCATACCCTGAAGTGAGGAAGAACGCTCTCGGCTGGCAGGAGACTGTCCATCATGAGGAGGGTGATCCTGACGGGAACCTGCCCATGAAGAGAAAAGACAGAGTCATGAGTAACATGCAACTGATGGGCACAAGGAATCTAACATTCTTCCTCTGTGTAAAAGATACCAAAATAAATGTATATGCATTCTACATTCTTTAGCAATTTCACTCATGGCAAGGACATCTATCTCACTGCCCTTGTTCAGAAAACACGAGCCAGTTCTTAACTTTTCAGAGCATCTGCTCTTTAAGGTGCACATATATACCTCTGTTCAATATTTCTAAAGATACCCATGAAAAATATATATAATTAACAGACAAATAACTGACAAAGAGTCCTGTGGCACCTTATAGACTAACAGACGTATTGGAGCATAAGCTTTCGTGGGTGAATACGAAGTGGGTATTCACCCACGAAAGCTTATGCTCCAATATGTCTGGTAGTTATAAGGTGCCACAGGACTCTGTCGCTTTTTACAGATCCAGACTAGCACGGCTATCCCTCTGATACTTGACGAATAACTGCATCTTTATAAATGAATTAATGTAAGAGTAGAAGGAAAGATAAGCGTGTGCTGTCATAGAATGCCAGACTAATTGCAATTTCATATTTGTGGCAGAAAGACCAGGTGGTAGGAAACATGAGATATGAAGTGAGCACATAAACTGAATTTAAACAAATGAGGGAATCAGGCTGAAAAGGATGATTCTAAGGGCATGTCTTCACTAGCAACGTTAAAGCACTGGCTATGTAGTCGCAGCACCAGCGCTGGGAGAAAGCTCTCTCAGCGCTATAAAAAAAACCCCACCTCCATGAGGGGAGTAGCTCCCAGCACTGTAGCACGGTCTATGCTGCCATGTTACAGTGCTGAAACTTGCAGTGCTCGGGGGATGTTTTTTCACACCCCTGAGTGAGAAAGTTGCAGCGCTGTAAAGTGGCAGAGTAGACAAGGCCTAAGGCAGAAGATGCAATGGATAGGCTCAAAATGTTCATTTCAAAAGAAAACACCCTCATATTTTAAAGAGACAAAAATCAAGCATTGCTTGAATCAGGACAGAACGCTCCAGAATGCCATTCTGGCACTTTTTTGGGGAGCTGGAATGATGTTCCAGTACTTCAGATAGTTGTAAAGTAAACCAGTAATTATTCATGCTAAAAATATTGGAAAATGACTACTAAAGCATGTGATGTTGTGGCTTGTCAAAATAATGTGTTCTGGCACTTCTTTTTTTAGGATTTGAGCACTGAAATCCAGGTGTGCAACTTTTCCTTCACTTGACATTTGTATCATGATTTTTCCATTAGTTTTCTATGAAGTTCCAATTGCAAGTTTCACCCTCATTGTGAATCCCCATTCATATTGTTTTGTTTATCAACACTAATACCAATTCTGAAGCCAATAAACTGTCAACAATAACTGCAGCTGATAAACATTATCCAGTGGATAGGTAAGATACCCCCAGTGATCCAGCTTCAGAAAAAGATTATCCTAGTATTAATACATGCCCAAAACGTATGAGCTGATAAAAAGACAAATGCACCAGCCAGTCTATAACACAGGGGTGGGCAAACTTTTTGGCCCGAGGGCCACATCGGGATTGCAAAACAGTATGGAGGGCCAGGTAGGGAAGGCTGTGCCTCCCCAAACAGCCTGCCCCCCGCCCCCTAT